>NC_046237.1:0-337750 GCF_009819885.2 Catharus ustulatus | reverse complement strand
AAAAAAAGCCAGAATGGGACCATGAAGGTGGCCTGTCAAAGAAGTAATAGCTGTTAACACACTGACAGGAAAGGGGCTGAAACTCTGCCCTTAAAGGTGCATTTGACTGGGGGTTTGACAGCCCCTTCACCCACCTGATCAGTCTGCCTGCTCAATATATCGTAAAAACAAAAGTTTTAGTCTACACTGTATTTTAACTGGGCCTCATCTTTCACCAGAGCACCAAATGCACCAAATGCTGGGCTTTCCAGTGCATGGCAGAACGGCTCAGTGTCTCCCAGCCCACCCAGAGCCTCAGTCACCAGACACACACAGTTCTGATGTCTGATTAGGCCTGCTCAGCACACAGTGCTCTCCTTGCACTGACATCACTCTGGAACTAAATGCAGTGAAAGAATAATGGCCTTGATATCATCCTTACAACTACTTTCAAATATTCTTTTCCTCCAAGTATTTTAGGATTACAGTAGCTGATTTCTGAGAGAAGAATGTGAGTTATTTGGCTAATTCAGAAGCTGCACAGCCCAGCCCAGTGCTGCCGGCGGGCACAGCGCCGTGCTGCAGAGCGCAGCTGCATCACGAGTGTCCCTGCTGCAGGCAAACAAAGACAGCAAGCCTTTCCATGGGAGACAAGGCAGGCCAAGGGGGAGGAAATGCTCGTGTCTGCATGCACGTGTTTGCCAGCGGATTCCGTGCCAATTACAAGGATTACTATTAAACTGCTGTAAATAGCTCATTATGGCAAATATGTCTGTAGTGCGAGACATAAATCATGAGCAAACAATGCCTAACAGGTGACAGAGTTCACAGTTTGTACAAGCTACTTCCTTGGCAAGGATCTGCTCTGGATTCCTGCCCAGCGGCCAGGTGCTCTGCACTGACTGACAGGACTAACCTCGAGCACTTCCCCACTGGCATATTGCTACACAGTTTACTTTAGAAAGGAAACCACACTCTAAAAATAGATGCAGAATCGGCAGGGAAATTCTTGGAAAACCAGCACCGGTCTGTATAGCAGCTTAGTTCCCAGCCCACCATTAGCATAGAACTTCTTCTGCCCATTTTTAATTATTTCCTTCAGGACTGATTCTATTTATTCAGCCTGGCTTCCAGCCACTTTTCCTGCTGTCCAGTAATGTACTTACTAGTGGATTTGCCACGGGGGTCCTCATTTGATTCACTATCTCTGTCTAAATTTTTCCACTTCAACACTGCATGCCCTAAAATCAATAAATCCACATAGTAAAGCTTTCTCCCACTGCAGTATAATTGAGGTGACTATTAAGTGAGTAATTATATGACTATTAAGTGAGTAATTATACAAGTTTTCATGTGGTATTATCAAGACATTTCACTAAATGTTTAGAGACAATGCTCTCCCTTTCATTCCCACAGCCAGGCCGGGAAAGAGCTGCTGCATCCTGTCCTGCCCCTCTGCCAGCCCTGCACCACTGCCAGCCTTGCAACTCTGCCAGCCCTGCACCTCTGCCAGCCCTGCACCTCTGCCAGTCCTGCACCTCTGCCAGCCCTGCACCACTGCCAGCCTTGCAACTCTGCCAGCCCTGCACCTCTGCCAGCCCTGCACCTCTGCCAGTCCTGCACCTCTGCCAGCCTTGCACCACTGCCAACTCTGCACCTCTGCCAGCTCTGCAACTCTGCCAGCCCTGCAACTCTGCCAGCCCTGCACTGCATCCTATCCTGCAACTCTGCCAGCTCTGCACCACTGCCAGCCTTGCACTGCATCCTATCCTGCAACTCTGCCAGCTCTGCACCACTGCCAGCCCTGCACCATTGCCAGGTCTGCACCTCTGCCAGCCTTGCACTGCATCCTGTCCTGCACCACTGCCAGCTCTGCACCTCTGCCAGCCCTGCACTACATCCTGTCCTGCACCTCTGCCAGCTCTGCACCTCTGCCAGCTCTGCAACTCTGCCAGTCCTGCACCTCTGCCAGCCTTGCACCTCTGCCAGCTCTGCACTGCAGCCTGTCCTGCACCACTGCCAGCCCTGCACCTCTGCCAGCCCTGCACCACTGCCAGCCTTGCACCTCTGCCAGCCCTGCACCTCTGCCAGCCCTGCACCACTGCCAGCCCTGCACCTCTGCCAGCCCTGCACCACTGCCAGCCCTGCACCACTGCCAGCCCTGCAACTCTGCCAGCCCTGCACCACTGCCAGCCCTGCAACTCTGCCAGTCCTGCACCTCTGCCAGTCCTGCACCTCTGCCAGCCCTGCACCACTGCCAGCCCTGCACCTCTACCAGGTCTGCACTGCAGCCTGTCCTGCACCTCTGCCAGTCCTGCACCTCTGCCAGCTCTGCAACTCTGCCAGCCATGCACCTCTGCCAGCCCTGCACTGCATCCTGTCCTGCACCTCTGCCAGCCCTGCACCTATGCCAGCCCTGCACCACTGCCAGCCCCTGCCCAGCTCTCAGACCTGACCACAACACTTTTGCTTGCTGCAGGGATTTACCTTTTAGCCCAATATTTTACCTTGAAGTTACAAAGGATAATAGCAGCATTTGGAATACGTGAGATTTACACAGTTTTATGTCAATACAAATTAAATTCTTCTTTCCTTATAAAGCCATCAGGACTGATCAGATTTGCATTTCTCTCTCTCACAAAAGAACTTGAACTTTCTTATAAAAAAATCTGAAATACACGCTTTGGCTACATTTTTCACATTTTTCACTTTTCAAAGGATCAGCAGCCTGTTCAAAGAAAGCAGACACTTACCCCACAGAATAATTTTGTTAAAATCTCACCTTTCAATCAAAACCAAGTTAGAGATTTTTTTCTTTTCACTTGTCCTGGCAGAAGGACCCAATCCTGAGATCAGCTGTGGTACCAGACTCACATGAGAGTATTGCAATAAATCACATGTGCTGGGCAGAAGCAGACACAGCCCCTTCGATGTTGAACTGAAGCCTCTGCTCCTTGTCATGATAACAAAGAATATGCAGCCATGAGAGGATATGTTAGGAATGTAACAATGTTCAGACAAACAGAGAGGCAATAGAATCTGGAGATCAGACTTGAAATTGAAGTGTTCACATACTCAAATATTATTGCCTTCATGGCCCATAATACTGAACAACCACTGCTCTCACTGAGAGCAGCGTATGTTTCTGATGAGCAGCAGCCCTAAACACAGTCATTTTAAGAGCTTAACATATTCAGGCTTGAAAATTTCAAACTATTTTCCTTTTACAGTATTTAGAACCATATCTAGGCCACAAAAGTCTGCAATTACCTAAATACAGAGAAACATTAGAAACAGCGTGTTTTGAAAACAACAACAAGTGTATTTATTTTTAAAAGACAGCAGCCAGAGCGAGGGAGCAGTTGGGAAAAACACTTCTGTGAACTCCTGCTTTTGCCTGCAGAGAGAGAAGTGTAATTGTTTGGAAAGATGCAAATGCAATTGAGTAGCTCCCACAGAATGAGATGCTGGAGAGGTGGAAGACCCGAGGCTGGATAATCATTCACTTCCAAATTTCCTGTCTGAGAGGTGATAATGAGACTTTACTTGCCACACAAGCAAGTGCTAGTTAGAGTTGTGTGTGTCTGAATGGCACAGAATTGGCTTTTCCATGTTGTGTGTGTGCACTGAACAGCCTGCTTTGCACAGCTTCTGCTTTTCACCTGTATAATGAGGCAGATTTTGTTGACAGAAACCTTGTATTTGGTAAAAACAAAGGAAACAGAGTCCTAAAGATCCTAGTTTTCAATTGTAATAGGTTTCTATCAGGATAACTTCAGTCAGAAGATATGAGTGGCTCTATGAAGAATTAGAATGATAAATTACCTTATCCCTGACCTTTAATCTGATCTTTATGTCTCATAATTTCTTCTAAGAAACTCAGAGTGTCGTCAAGAAATGTCCCTAGCTTTACCATACAGTATATTCACATACGTGCAGAACTCGTCATGTCTTTCACAAAGCCAGTTCCTTGGCTCCTTGGTTCACACTTAAGGAGGCTTGTTTCCTTTCCTCTCAGCAGGAAGGGTTTCCTCTCTCTGCTCATTACTGAACTCATTTATTGTTGAGTTGCAGTTAGGTATTCTTTAGAGGAATCATCATTGAGACAAAAGGAGCTTTGTTTTGGTTTTGCTTATTGTATCTTCTTCCTATTGGAGTGGATTTAACATGCATAACCCAACAGGTCCAGTGAGCTATCCAGTCACTCTTATTTTATTTAAGCTTCATATTCTTTGTCCTTGCAGTTTTTCCCAAATGCTTTATGATATTAAATGTTACTGGATCACAAGAAACATATTGACAAAACTGAAGAATGTGTGTAGAAATTGGAGCTATGGAACAGATCCTTTGTCTCTCTGTCCAGACTGGTTCAGTTTATGAAGTGCAAAATTATTTTTGCTGTTGCCAATGGAAACTTTTCCACAATCTTCTTGAACATCTCTGTCTCATCTTTATATTATAATTTTTGGCCTTCTTTCCAAAACTGCTATTTTAGTCTTCTAGTTTCCCCTTGTCTCTGTACTTCATCACTTAAGTCTCAGTCACCATTTCAAGGAAAAGTACAAAAAGCAAAGGTACAAAAACTGGGTTGCAGTATGTTGAACTGACACAGAGGAAAGAACCTGTTAATGTCCTGGTCTGGTGTTCTAAGGCAGCATGTTCAATTTGAAACTGAAATGGTTCTCTAATTTCTTCAGCCGGTAGAATGGAAAGATAATTTCCATATCATCATCCCAAGGAAGTGTGCAGACTCTGAATTACTCACCCAGCCTGTTCCACCCTTTAGCAGGTGGCATTGTCAGTGACTTCAGCTGGTCTGTTTGTGTGAGCACTCACACAGGGGTGCTTGGCTGCCCTGTGTGTACCAAACACAATTCAGCCAAAGCCCAACTTCACACACAAACCACTGCCTTCCACCCCTCTGGAGCACAGCAAAGACAGGAGTCTGCAGGGACTTCGGTGCTGGAACAATGACAATACAGATCTGGTGCACCATGAACAGAGCATCAGCCACTCCAAGAGAAGGCTTTGCACACTTCTACAGAGCCGTTCTCTCTCCTTGTGCTTGGGAGAAAGGAAGCATAAAAGACATTTTGCCACCCTCCCCCGGGACTGACAGAGCTCAGGGCTGCTGTCAGAAGTCTCCAAGGACTCCTAGAAAAGTCTGAATTGTGGAGGTCCATTTGAGCACCTTGGACTATTGATGTAATAAAACATCATGGAGGTCAGCAGTGGATGTAAAGCTGTAAAACTGACTGCACAATCCAGTTCAAGGCATCCTGAGAAGGGGTAAGAGCCTGCACACTTTATACTCACCTCACACTAGGGTGTCCCTACGAGCTATAAAAGCCAAACATCATGCAGGCCAGACACAGATACCTTTGACTTTGGTAAGTAGTTTTTGTTTAAACAGGGCATTTTCTATCAAATTATTATTTCCCCCCTGCTGAAAAGCAACCTCAGCATAGCATTGAGCCTATAGTTCCATCGTGCATGGCAAAGCACATGAGCCTCCTCCTAACTCTGTTACCAATGGCTTCCCATTAAGACTTGTACAATATTTACATTGCAATTCAAATTAAAATGTTCTGTGATTTCACAAGTGACACTGTCAGTTTGATGGCATTTTTATTGCTACAGTTACTTTTAATGTTTCTGCACAAGATCAACCAGAGAAAAAGAAAAAAGCCTGTTTTGAAAATATCAATAGTACAAAAAAGTGTGATTCCTCCTGTAGCTGATCAGTATTCTGTTTGGGCTGGTGATGATTTCCTAGAACATCTTTCTCCCCCTACACTATGAGCTCCCAGCCCATGCACTGACCTTTACCAAGTGGTTATAATTCCAAGGTCTGCATCCAGTGCTGATGCAGGCAGTTGTGCAAGGCTGTTGTTTCACAGATGGCTTTAAACTGATCTGCCAAAGGAGGCAATCCCATCCTTCTCCCAGCCCTGTCCTTACCCCAGGACCGAACACCTCCTTTCATGCCAGTAGCTCTGGAGGGTTGCACACTGATACTGTCAGGAAGCAAATCTGACTGAAAAAGGACCTTTTGTTTGTTTGCCTTCCAGTTAATTTGAGCTGGATCAGCTGATCAGTTCCTGATCCTGCTCGCCACAGTGTCACAAAGGAAGTGGTGAAAACATGCAGCAATGTCAAAAGGGAAATAAGGGTAGCTCACATCTCAGTAAACTCAAGTTCAACAATAAAAACACAGCTGCACACAGGACTAAATGTTTCCCAGTTACATGAATTCAGTCTTATAGATACAAAATATGTGCACTACAATAACCATGGAGAAAGTTTCATACTGGATAGATGCATGGCAAAATTACGTATATGTGATATCAAACTGGCTCAGCCCATCCTTAGCAAAGATCTTTAGTTTATCAAACGCAGACCTTCATCACTCATAATATTTAGTGGAGAATAATTCAAATATTGTCTCACAAATGCATGTTTACTCATATATTTCAGTATATGAGACAAAATCTGACCAAAATTGCAGGTGCAGACAATAAATCCCAGAAATTCCGTCTCTGTACAGTTGCACTGGGAACACCGAGTGTCACAGAGGAGGAGATGCAGGAGATGCAGCAGCAGCACGTTCTGTGATGTTCGCTCCTTTTCCTCACCTAGCACATGGAGTGGGCCCAGCCCAGTCAGTTGCTCTGATCTTAAGCTGAGAACAGTTCAGGGAACCCCTTCAGCACACTGAAGGGCAGCAGTGACAGGCTGCTGAGCGAGTGCCAACCCCTGCCCCACAGTCATCAACACCACTGCGTGCATTGGGAAGAGCAGAGAATGGAACTGGAGAAAGGGAGAGCAGGTGGATGGATGCCATGTATTCCACATGTGTTTATGCGCCATAAAACAATTTTTTCTCTGATCTTCAACTCTCAGTTCCACTCAGAAGATTCTTTCCAGCTTTAGTCGTGAAAACACCATGAGTTTTGAACCAGCTACATAATTCCAGCCTGCAGCTCTTCGTTACAATTTCTATACATTGCTTGTGCTGACACAGAGGTAGGTGGCTTTTCCTGTTCGATGTACTGGCAGAGGAAATAATGCAAACGCAGTCAGGAAGAGGCATTTATAACAAAAACAAGCACTATTTTTCATGTTATTTTTACTTCATGTACTTACAGAGAACAAAATACAGAGAATGAATCTTTGCTTGATTATGTTAGCTCAGGGGAAATACTTACTTGCATACAATCTGCAAAGCTCCCAGCAGTCTTTTTTAGTACCCCCCCATCCCCCCAAAGAATAAATTTTGTAAGAATGCTAATTTGTCAGGAAAAAACCTAAGGAGTTGCAAATTTGTAAATGGTCTCATATGGGGAAAAATCACTTGGAACAACCCCAGTTTAATCAAAATCTGACAAACTTCCAATTTGCAAATAAAAAAAAGAATTTGCAAATTTAAAAAAAAATCATCCTACTTCCAGTATATTGAAG
The DNA here is from genome assembly GCF_009819885.2 of Catharus ustulatus. NCBI lineage: Eukaryota > Metazoa > Chordata > Aves > Passeriformes > Turdidae > Catharus > Catharus ustulatus. The sequence continues at coordinate 330,310 of NC_046237.1, read as the reverse complement.
TCTGATGCATCTTCTTTTCTTTAGATAAATATACCTGAGCCTGCTGTCAAGGCAATGCTTCTCCATTGTTGGCTTTAGAGAGTAAAGATCAGATCATATAGGATTATGTCAGGAATAATAGAAACACTTTCTGCACCTGAGTTAAAACTGCTTAAAAATATCCTGAATTGAGAAGGACCATTTGATTAATTAAACCAAAAATCTTCTCTCAGTTCAAGAGCTCAGTGAGAACCCTTAATTACACAATCAAAAATTATGTCAGGAAAGAACATAATGAAAATCTAATTATGCATTTTTTAGTACATTATTAGTTTTAAGTAGGTGGGTATGATTGAGGAAGAGCAAAAGAAGGGAAATATGATAAAAGAAGTGAATCAGGCAGTGGAAAAGAGGCATCAGAGGAGTGAGTAAGAGCAAATACTTCTCACAGACTGTCTTCCAAAACTGAATGTTTTGGCTTGATTACAGACTGTATGAAATAATACACGCTTCTTCCCCAACTATATGCGTTTAGGATTTGACACAAATCTGAAACCTATGAGAAGGAAATAGGCTGTATTTCCAATTAATTAGTGAGTTCAATAACAGGAATATTTTTAAAACGTTTTGTCCATCTCCCCTGACCTCATGGGAAGCATTCAGCTCTCCATTCTCATTGTGTGTCCCTCTGGCAAGTGAGACGCTGATGTAACAGCGCACAAAAGCTCCTGTGCAGGTCCCATGACACAGTTTACAGTATCTCCCTCTTTCCTTTCAAACCCCGAATCCTTTTTGTCATGGTGTTAACCTTCAGGTTTGTCAGGATATTGGAGTTATCCACTGCGTGGGGATGCCAAGGAGAAGCCCAAGCCCCGGGCACTGCAGTCGGGGTTGCTGCCTGGGCTCTCGTGTGACCCTGTGGGAGCCTTTTGAGGGGCTCTGTTTGGCACATGTTCACAGTACTCTGGGACAGCCACTTCAGACCTGTGCATCTCAGTTACCCTGTTTTCAAATGGATGTCATACTTATGTCCTTCTGCCACACACCATGTGTCTCATTAAGTGCTTTCAGAGTTTAACTGAATGTGTGTATTATATTATCCTCTAATCACAGAGAATTCCATCCAACCCTTCCTAGCAATTCTTTTCCTTTGTTCACCATGTTCTCTCTAAGCCTCTATTTGTTCCAAGTCACTCTGCTGTCAAGTTACCTGAGCATCTTTATCTTAAATCTATTTTTAGGCTGATGTTAAAAAGAGAAATGCAAATGCTCCACTGGCAGTCTAGGTTCTTGAAGAGTGGGAAGCTAAGAAATTATTTCTGCAAAGCTCACTGCAAACTACCTCCATATACCTTGCCTGAAGATTAATCGTTTGTAGAAATCAAAGGGATTAGTTCTTAGCTAGAATAAATCAGCAGTGGCTTTAGCAAAATCAGTTATCTGCAATGAATTATATAGGGGCAGGGGAAAGGTGACTCATGTCTGCTGCACACAGGCCAAAACCTGATTTTAACCACGCACATGGAAATCTCTATTAACTACATTATTTTGATTGAAGTTTCTGGAATTGCCCTGTATATCTACAGATGCAATGTTGGAATTTAAATGAGCTGCTGCTGTTCAATAAATACGTGCTGGAGTCATCTCACACAATTTTCTGGGGCTTTCCTAGAGCCTTCAGCAGGCCAAGAGTGAATTACATTTTCTTCTACAAGGCTGAATGCTGCCAGTGAGCAGACAAACACATCATGGATGATTATTTTCTGTGGTATTGTGATCCCATGTGGAGACCTTACCACCTTGCTGTTACTGGTGAGACAACATAAAAATGTAACAGCTGCAAGAAACGTACAAGCACGTGTAAATTACTTACATCTTCACGAAAAACCTTTAATTCATGGTAATTGATGTCAGGCTCCTTGTAATTGACTCCCTGACTGTTTTACAAAGTAACAGTATTTTTTTCTGTTTGCTTTTGAAGTGCGCACTTGAAAACACATATTGGCAGTAAAAATTCTCTTCAAAACTGAATAGTAGCTGTAAACTTCTTCCTTTTAAAAAATATTAAAAATTATAATGAAGCAAAAAGAAAATAAGCTAGAAGGAACATATTTTCAGTCAGTTTTCAGATAGAAGCCCTTCAATAATAAAAGAGGTGGCTAGCTAATTACATATTATTTTTCTTTAAAATAAAAGTCCACTCTAGCAACTAATAGAATATCCATCCAAAAGTAAGGATTTTGTGCATATCTGCAATATTTTGGACTAAGCCAAAATGAATTTTCCTACAGGCAAAATAAAACACTTTCTAAATAGGAGTGAAAAATCTGCCTTTAATTTTAATGGAAGCCTTTTTCCTTATTGTTTTAATCCTTCCAGTCACAAGTAACATCCTTTTTAAAAATCTTTACACAGTAATGCTTTCAATACTGCCACTAAAGCTGGAGGAGTGTTTTGAAGCAATGTAGCTTGAGCACCATGGTGACAAAAAGGCACTCACCCTCCAGGGGTGGAGGCATCGCCCCAGTCACATCCTGCTTACGCTGTGATGGGCTCTTGTCTCAGCACTTGCTACAGAAATGAAATTATTATAGGGTTTTTGAGGAAAATACGGGAAACAGAGATAGCAAAATAATAACTTTAAAACTTCCAACTTTCTCACTCAGCCACAGGGTGGGGGCGTAGCTTTGGTGATGGTGATTTCTCCTAACAGGCTGTATTGTTATTTAAGTAGGATTTTTTAAAGGAAAAAATCTTTCTTTCTTTTGAAAGAAAGTCTTGCCTTCTACCTCTTGCCCCAAAGAGGGGAAAAAAAGAGAGAATTTAAAAAACAGGTCAGCTGGACAAAAAAAGAGTAAATAAATGAAAATGCTGTAGTGACTTTCAGAAGAAAAAGAAAGGTTAAATATAAATAACTTGAAAGAAAACCAGTGAATTTAGAGTCTAGTCTGACCTCCTGGAGATTCCGCTTCCCTGTCCATGTCCCAGAGCCGCTCTGCAGTGCTGTCCCACATCCCGGAGCGCTCCTGAGCGCAGCTGGGACCTGCACAGAGCCCGGACTCGCCCTGGCCAGGCCCTCCCCTCGGCGCTTTCCCTCGGACCCCCGGCACTCGGCGAGAGAAAATCAATTTCTGTGTCTGTGTGCGGTGTGCCGCGCACACTCCTGTGTGCCCGAGGGGCTTCGGTGCGGCCAGCCCGTGTGCCCTGTGGCCAGCCCGTGTGCCCTGCGGCCAGCCCGTGTGCCCTGCGGCCAGCCCGTGTGCCCTGTGGCCAGTCCGTGTGCCCTGCGGCCGGTCCGTGTGCCCTGCGGCCAGTCCGTGTGCCCTGCGGCCAGTCCGTGTGCCCTGCGGCCAGCCCGTGTGTCCTGTGTCCAGCCCGTGTGTCCTGCGGCCAGCCCGTGTGCCCTGCGGCCAGTCCATGTGCCCTGCGGCCGGTCCATGTGCCCTGCGGCCGGTCCGTGTGCCCTGCGGCCAGCCCGTGTGCCCTGCGGCCAGTCCGTGTGCCCTGCGGCCGGTCCGTGTGTCCTGTGTCCAGTCCGTGTGTCCTGTGTCCAGTCCGTGTGTCCTGCGGCCAGCCCGTGTGCCTTGGGGCCAGCCCGTGTGCCCTGCGGCCAGCCCGTGTGCCCTGCGGCCAGCCCGTGTGCCTTGGGGCCAGCCCGTGTGCCTTGGGGCCAGCCCGTGTGCCCTGCGGCCAGCCCGTGTGCCCTGCGGCCAGCCCGTGTGCCCTGCGGCCAGTCCGTGTGCCCTGCGGCCAGTCCGTGTGCCCTGCGGCCGGTCCGTGTGCCCTCACTGTGCCATCGGGACTGTCCGTGTGCCCAGCCGTGCCCTCCCTGTGCCATCGGGACTGTCCGTGTGCCCAGCCCGGGGCCCGCAGGGCTGTGGCAATTCCCTGCTCGGGGGCAGCCCCGCTGTGCTCGTGTGCCCCGGGGCGAGCCCTGTGCCCGGCACAGCCCCTGTGATCTCCGGGGGGCACAGGGCGAGGGGAGCCGGCTCCGCAGCCACGGAGGTGAGGATGCGAGGCGGTGTGAGAGGTGTGTGCGTGAGGTGATGTGTGTGAATGAGGTGTGTGAGAGGGGCTCTGTGTGTGTGCGTGTCTCTGTGTATTTTTGAGGGTCTGTGTGTGTGAGAGGGGCTGTGTGTGTGTGTGAATGAGGTGTGTGAAGTGGTGTGTGTGTATTTTTGAGGGGCTGTGTGTCTGTGCGTCTGTGTGTGTAATTTTGAGGGTCTGTGTGTGTGAGAGGGGCTCTGTGTGTGTGTGTGTGAATGAGGTGTGTGAGATGATGTGTGTGCATTTGTGAGGGTCTGTGTGTGTGTGAATGAGGTGTGTGAAGTGGTGTGTGTATATTTGGGAGGGGCTGTGTGTGTGTGTGTGTGTGTGTGTGAGGGGCTCTGTGTGTGCGTGTCTCTGTGTGTATTTTTGAGGGGCTGTGTGTGTGTGTGAATGAGGTGTGTGAGATGATGTATGTGTATTTGCGAGGGGCTGTGTGTGTGTGAATGAGGTGTGTGAAGTGGTGTGTGTGTATTTGCGAGGGGCTGTGTGTCTGTGCGTCTGTGTGTGTATTTTTGAGGGTCTGTGTGTGTGAGAGGGGCTCTGTGTGTGTGTGTGTGAGTGAATGAGGTATGTGAGATGATGTGTGTGTATTTGCGAGGGGCTGTGTGTCTGTGTGTGTATTTTTGAGGGTCTGTGTGTGTGTAAGGACAGGCCGCTATGAGCGTGTGCAGGACGAGGAGATGGAGACAGGCGGGTGTGCGGAACGAGGAGCCGAGAAAGCCACACTCCCCTCGCTTTCTCCCCGCCCTGCTGCCCTCCGCCGGCCCGCGGGGCCGGGCTCCGCCGCCTGCACCGCCCCGTCCCTTCCTCCCCTCGCTCCCCCTCTCTGCGCCCGGGACTTCCCTCGGCTCTCTGTGCACAGCGGAGCCGCGCCGCTATCTCGGCATGTCCCGCAGCCGGGCTGTGCCCAGCGCCCGGCTCCCGTAACGCCTCCGGCTCCCGTAACGCCTCCGACTCCCGTAACGCCTCCGCCCGCGGGCGAGGCAGCGCCGAAGGGGCCATGGGGGGCTCCTGAGCGAGCGCGGAGAGAAGCGCCCGGCCCGCGCTGCCACCATGGAGCCGCCGCCGCAGCCGCCCGGCGCCCCCAGCGCCGCCGAGCCCGCCGGCTGCCCCAAGGACACGGACCGCCAGCTGCGCCTCCGCCTCTGCGTGCTCAACGAGATCCTCAGCACCGAGCGCGACTACGTGGGGACCCTGCGCTTCCTGCAGTCGGTGAGCGGCTCCGCGGGGCCGGGAGCGCCCTCGGGGGCGGCGGGGCCGGGCGGGCCGGGGGCTGCGAGCGCGGCGGGGCACGAGTTGTGGATGTGCCCGTGGCTGTGTCCGCGCCGCCGAGAGGGAGTTCCTATTGCAGGGGCCCGGGGCGGGGGCCGGCACAGCCGCGGCTCTCTCGGCCCCGGCCCCGCGGGGTGCCAGCAGCAGCCCCGCCAACGGATCGGCGCTCTGAGCGCCTCGTCCCTTTGCCTGTTGTTGTGTAGAAGTTGCTTTTACACCCCCTTGGAAAATCTAACCTTCCTGCCAGTTATTTACAAATAAATATTGTACATGTATCTTTGTTTAACGGTAAACAGAAATTTGTGATTGTGCCGGGTGTGTCTGTGCATATGGAAACAATTATACCTGCCTCTGAAATTATTCACAGGCTAGTTCAGAAGAAAAAAAAGTCCATCTGGATATTTCCATTTTCCTGTATAGGTTCTGAATGTGGAATTCATCTGGGTACCACCACACTCCTGCAAATAACTAGCGGAGCCTGCAGTGAAAATTACTAGATAACAGATACATCGTAAAAATAAAAATAAAAAAGAAGGATAAACTAGTGATCACACAGAGATCAAGAATCAAAGCAAAGGAAGTCTCTGCAGAGATTTCTAAAAAGTTGGTCTGGGCAGAAATTCTTTCTGGTGTTTTCCTAGATAAAGACTAAACTCTGGTTTCATCTAAAAGGGCTTAGACCCTGAGCCCCTTTTGACCTGTCCTTCTGGCAAGATTTTTGTTTGTTTGCTTTTTAAAATCAGTTTGTCTGCAATGTTTTTGAGATTCACCAAAGTGGCAAACTGTGTAGCATAGAAGATAAATGACAAAGATGTGGTTGCTCTATGAGCTAGTCTCTACTTGAACCCTCCTCTCTCCAGTAGTTGAACTCGGAGTCTTTAATTTGAGTTTTCCAACTAAAGTACCAGTTAGCTTCATTTAGAACTGTGGTTCTGTCTCAGTGAAGGGAGGTTTTCTTCTAAAAGACGTACGACATAGAAGAACCCCACCCTACAGACAAAAAAACCCCAAATCCCTCAGAAAACTCCTCTGTCCTAAGTACTGAATTTGAGAATTTTTTTAGCTGCAGGCTAGAATGTAGATTCAAGCTACATATATTTTTAATTCTAGTTCTTAAAGGTAAATGTATTCACAGTGTTAGCTAAATGGGATTTCCATGTATTAAAAAAACCAAACAGGTCTTTTATTTATTTGTATCCATTAACTTGGCAGTTTTCATTATAGCAGCAGTGAGTGATACGCCCCAGGTAATGGCAGGAGAAGATCCTGACAGAGTGCGCTCGCTGAGGTGTTGGCTGGCACTGCTGGCACTCAGAGCCCTTCTGAGGCACTTTGTCACCTGTGTAGAGTGACTACAGTGTTATCTTGTGATGTTGGTTCTGGAAGTGCAGCTTCACGCCCCTGTGGAATTTGTGTTTTGGTAATTATGTTTGAGTAAAGCACTGAGGGACAGGATCTTTCTTATCTGTGGGCCTTAGTTTAGAGAGCATTCATACACAGGCTTAACTTGGTGCACATGTCAAATGTTCATGTGCTGTCCTAAATAATGTTAGTTTCTTCAGTCACTGACCTACATCTTACAGCCTGAATCCCTGTACAACTGCTTTTGGATAGCTGAATGGTGTTAACCCCAAGGAAAGGAGAGTGAGGATCTACTGCAGCGTGTCAGGGTAAAAGGAGCATAGTGGGATTAAATTTTTAAAAATGAAATTTGGAGCGTGAAATATTTTTTGCATAAATTATGTGGGTGGCTGTAACTTAATCCTTCTAACAAGACAGCCCCCTGGAAAGAATTATACCCCACCTCCCACATTGGACAGCAAAATATAAGGATAATATAATCTATATAATCACTGGGATTAGATGGAATTATAAAAGTTGCTTTATGACACTGATGAAGGTGCTGCTGTAGCCCTGGGACTCTGCATTCTCAGCTCTGCTTGCCCTCACAAGTGCAGGCCACATAACTCCCATTTGTGGCTCCCCTGGGTGTGCTGGCATCGCTGCACAGGAGCCACCCCATGGATCTGTGTTCCATCCCTCCTGCCCCATGGATTTGTGTTCCATCCCTCCTACCCCATGGGTCTCTGTTTGTTTCTATTCCACCCCTCCTGCTCGATGGATCTCTGTTTCTATTCCACCCCTCCTGCTCGATGGATCTCTGTTTCTGTTCCACCCCCGTGCCCCATGGATCTCTGTTTCCCCAGCTCATTTCTGTGTGGGCAGCACTTACCCAGTGTGAAATAAGCTCACCCTGTTCTGCGTGCTGGGGTAACACATGGGGTTAACACTCCAGTGTGTTGGGCAAGGCGGGTTGTTTTCTCCATAGTGTGAGTTGCACTGAGATGCTTCGTACTCCACGTGATCCAGATGTAATTTGGGCTGCACTGAAAGGTGCAGTTCTGTGCAGGACAACTGCAGTAGCCAGATCTTACGGAAGCTTGTTCCTGTCAAAAAGGAAATGAGACAGATGTGGGGTATGGGTTGCTTTGCTCAAAAAGCTTCAATAGCTTGGGTTGAATAAAGGATGGCTAAATCTCATATCTTTTTTCATCATAATGAGTTTCCCCCAAATAGGCTGGGACAGTTGTGCTTATATGAGGGAATCTGTGCTCTTGCTTAAATATTTGCTATTGAAGCCCTAGTCCTCATTAAGTGTTCTCAATAAACAATGTTTTAAAAAGCAAACAGCTAAATTCTATGAGTTTATTCACAGTGCTGAAGTTGCTTCCTAGTAGCAGCTTCCTGTATTCCCTGGTAATGTATGAGAATCTCTTAAGTATTTAGAATCTTGTAAGTATATGATACTATGCATTTGCAAATAAATCAAAGTAACTTTAATTTACTTACAGTATTTTAATCTGTTTTAGGAGATGAATATGTGATCATGTTTAAGGAAAAGTTTCCTTTTTCTTTTCTTTTTCTATGCTTAGAAACATTTTCCCACAAAGCTGCAGGGGAAAATAGGTTCATTATTAGCATAAAGGCTCAGTCCTTATTTGCTTTGCCTAAATGATTCTACATATTTTGCTTTCATAAATTAATACAGTGAGTATATAAAGTTTAATACAAAGTATAATTAAATTTATAATTAAATAATTAAGGTTATAGAACATGGACTTTTATTTTCTAACAATAAAAATTGTTAGACACTGTTAAGAATATTTTATTGTGTACTCACTTAATGAAAATGCTACAGGTGTTTATTTATTTAAATAAAATAGTCTGTAGAATCTGCTATGTTTTATACCTAAAGTAATTTTGACAAATGGAGTCATATTTGCAAATTTAACTTAGATGTCCTATCATTTTTCATTTTGTATGTGATTTGTAGTAATTTTATTGCATTTAATTTTGGACATGAGAAAGTGTTCCTAGTCAGTTTAGCTTCTGTTTAGTTTCTGGTGCTGCTGTTGATACTTGTATTATGTGTGTGTACACATATTATCTATGATAGTATAGTGTTTCATATGTATTTTCAATGTATCATAACTATGGAGAGAATGGAACCCAATAGCTTTACCCTGGGATTTGTTCCACATCTTACAAGGTGAGACGATCACTTCCAAGGGATGTAGCTGTTTTTTGAAACAGAGTCTGTATTTTATATTACATTGTAACATAATACAGAATTATATAATGTATATATGTATATAATGTTATAATGTATATATGTATATAATGATATAATGTATATAATGTATACCATTGTATCAACAGTCTGAGCTGTCCTAGATATTTCCTCAAAATAAGGAAGGAGAGGGGAAAACTCTCTTCTACAGCTCACAACTGATGACCTGAAGTTGCTGAATTAATTATGAATATACACACACAACACTGTGTTGTGTCTTATTTGCCATTTTGTTAGGCAGGGATAGTATTATTGCTAATTATGCACTCATCCTGTGCAACTCAGGAGTGTTAACAGACTGCACTGCAGTTCTGCAGCTCTGTTACTAACTGTACTAGTGAGGCTCATTGCACAGCCAGACTTTTTAAGCAGCAGGGAGAACAGCATGGAGTAGATGGAAATGTACTGCTGCTAACATCATTAAAGAACTACTGATCACAGAAGAAGCAAAATGGAAAATTGTCAGAACCTAATGGAGCTTTAGTAAAAGTTTCAGGAGTAAGATAAACTTCAAAGACATAAAAGCAGATAATTCTGTTGAAAGTCTCTGGTGTGATCATAAACCATAAGGATTTTCAGTCTTCAGACTTTAGGATTCAGTGAATCCTTTGGCCTCCTTTAACTCTGGACTGCATACATGAAATGTTTATGTTGTCCTACGTAATTTTGTAAATACCTCATTTTTGACTGATGGCATCACACCGGGTGATAATTCGGTTCGATGGAGCAGCTGGGTAAATGGCAGCACGTGTCTGGTGTGCGCAGTCCTGTGCAGGATGGGGCTGCCAGCGCTCTGCTGGAGGTGCAGGGTCTGCAGGGTGCAGCCTCAGCCCTGCCCAGCTCCAGGAGCTGCTCTTGCTTGGAGTGCCACTTGGGATGGAGAATTCATGCACAGTTTGTTGGGGAAAGAAAGGTTGTGATGTGTTTGACTCTTTAATTCCACAGAAAGCCAGTCGAATCTTACACTAATATTTCAGTAATTAAAGAGCAACTCTCAAGTAAGGAGTCACAGGAGCCCTGAGCAATTTCAGACATACTCATTGACATCATTCTAAAAATAGATGGAATAGTGAATACACAGCAGTTAGCTTTCGGGGTTTTTTTACCATTTTGTAGATATAATAATGAATTACGCATGCAAATGTTGGAGCAGTAGTTATCCAATACACTGGATTGCAGTGGTAGGTATTTTGTCGCATCACTTTTTTCCCCCCACATTAATTTATTTCACTGAACATTCTGCTCAAACCTGCGTGTGCAACTCCCACAGTTTAGATAATTGCAAATATATAATGCCAAATTGTTCTCTACATGGTATATAAATGTCTCTTTCATCTTTGCAGAGACAAACCACCAAGTTTTAAATTTTAATGTCAGAATGACAGGATGTACTTTTACCTTGAGCAATTGCTGTTTGTTCTGTGCAGGCATGAAAATAGTAGGAAAGGTGGATTGTTCTTACCAGATAGGTATCAAATTGGCTAAGTAATTGTACCAGTACTATTTTTAGGTTTTAGTATCATGCATTCCTTTATTTTTGTATGAAAACTAGAAGTCCTCTTCAATCCTATCCATTGTATAAATTTTACGTTAGGACATGAGATAAGTTAGCCCACATTCTACAGACTCAAAATATTTATGTTTTGCTCCCCTCTCTTGCTTGCTTTGTAGGTGTAATTGATCTGTCTCCGGGTTTTGCACTCCACCCATCTTGAAACATGATAAGCATCACAGGCTTTGTTTGGCCTTCCTCCCCCCTTCCCTTTCTATTTCACAATCTTTTTTGCATCCAAGATGAGCTCTGGTGCTCTAACAGAGTCGCAAACAGACCATTTGTCTCAGCTGTGACCCGAAGTTTCCTGTCCTGCCCTGTTCTCTGCCTGTTCACCCTTAGTAGATGCAGATAAACGCTGATTCTGATTCACTTCTGAAAGGTGAACCATATGGTTTGGGCAATGTTGCTCCTTTATTACGAGACAGCTAAAAGAGCATTTGGGGGAGAGAGAGGAGATGGGAAAGGAAATTGTTTGGAAGTGATCTAAATTAGCTTTGCTGATTTGTTCTTTTGGGTCAGTTGATCACCTACAGCCAGTTGTTAAAACTGCAAATGATCAAGATGTTCTTCAGTTTGGTTTTAAAGTCACAGAGCTTTTTTTTTTTTTTTAAAACCTAGATCCTGATGTATGTAACTTGAGGAAGATCACGGCTTTCATTTTAAATGACATGTTTGTAGCCCTTCTGGTTGTAAAGCATGAATTGAAGATAGAACATTAAAAAAATAAAAATACTCCTGGGTTTTTAGGACCTTTTGTTATGACTCTTGAATTTGGGGTTGGCAATTCCGCTAGCAGAGTTTTCTGTTTAGACCAAGTGTAGTGGAAAATCAGCGGCTAAAGGCTGAAATGTGAATAGATTAAAAAGTTCTTTTGCCCCAGATACAAAGAAAGAAAGTGAAGAAAACAGTTTGGATGTAGAAAGATGAAGTAAAAGCGAGAAACTAAAAAGCAAAACAAAACAAAGAGAAAGCTCTGAAAATGTTTATTAGTCTGAGCTTGTGGTCTGGAGGGCCCAGTTTACAGCCACAGGTCTAAGATCAGGGATCAGGGCTGCAGGATCCAGAATACCCAGGTTCTCTCCTGCTCTGAGCTTAGTGTGTTGCTTTGACAATAGTGTGCAGAGCCCATGCCTTTTGCAGTGAGGCTTTACGAATCAGTCACCTAGGAGTACAGGAGGTTTTTTATGTGAAAGGTGTTTATTCTCTTTACACTCTCACAGAATTTCCATGGTGAGAAAATATCAATAAATCCCCTGTGTTGTTTCGCCAGTTTACTGGCATACAGGTGAGAACTAAAACTAATTTCTCTTTGCTTCCCTTTGCTCATTCCAGCTTGGTGTGCATCTGACCCTTGTTACGCTTTATCTCAGACCTACTTTGGTCTTGTTACATCCTTTGGAATGAGGTGTCTGACCTCGTTCTGGCTCTGCATTTCTCTCTCTCTCGGTTGCTGTGCTGTGATCAATCAGCCCTTTTGCTGTTTGTCCCTCCCTCTCATTTCAGGCATGCCAGTTGTTGTTTGAACATGTGCCATGATCTCTGAGGGAGGAGGGACTGCCTGGCTGCCCTGGGCTTTCCCAGAGCCACGCTGGTGCCTCTGCAGCAAAATTCTGCTGTGATAGCACCGTGGGAGCTGAGGAAAGGGGGGACAGAGGCCCTGGGCTCTGGTAGGAACGGGCATGGGGATCAAAAAGTGATTCAAGCATCGCAGAGAGCAGAATATTAGAGTTGCTTGGTACACAGCTGGATGCATCATTGATTTTACAACATTTTCGGCTGATACGTGCAGGAAGCAGACTGATACCCATTATGGGAACTTGTTTGTACCTAAATATAGGAAGCAAAAGAGTTAAAAAAGTTTGACAATTTTCTACTCCCCAGGTCACAGAGTATTTCTGCCATAGGTGGGAGTACTGGTTTGCAGGAGTGGGAAATGTAATTCTTCAATCTTACATTGTATTATAGAACCATGAAACCTAGCCTTGGAGAGAATCTTGACAAACCATCTCATCATGTTCTGATATAGAAAGATCATAATTTCTGGTGGTTTATCCTGGTGTTTAGGTGTTGCTAGTATTAGAAATGTCTTATTAATGCCTAACATAATGTCTAATCTTTTTAGTGCTCTTTTTTCCTTTGTGCCAATCCCTTAAATATTTCAAGACTGTTTTCACATTTTGCTTCAGATTATGCTAAATAGTCAAATTGTTTAATTTTCTTTTTCAAAAAAGATTTAATTTTACTTCTGATAATTTCTGTGCTGTTACCTGGATTCTCTAATCTGTGTCCTGAACTCTAGTGCCCAAAACACCAGGTGCAAGGCACTCCCAAGGCTTTAGCAGTACCAAATGAGGCAGTGGATCACTGAACAGGTTTTGTACAGTATACAGAGTATTATTGTCGCAGGAGATAAAGGTTTTTTCTAAGTTTGTACCTGCATTTGGGGCCAACTCATTGCTCATACTAGTGATTGTGACAAGGTGTCAGCCTAAAGCGTTTGCAGGAGCAGCCAGGCATCCAGACTTGTGCAGGTGCCCTGGAGGTGCAGCACTGAGCCCTCCCGAGGGGAAGAGAGTGCTGTGTTTGCAGGCCACCTTTCCTGTGTGCACACCCTGGCACTCCCAGAGACACCCAGGGGGTTTCTGAGGCTTGAGAAAGCAGGATCTCCCAAGAGAAGTGTCTGCCTTCGGGCACTCAGATGAGTCTGGGACAGATTAAGCTTTCAAGAAATTACTTATTTCTCTTGCCTGCCTATTGTTTGCTTCTGGCGCTTGCAAGAACATACAAAGGGACTGTGAATTTCTGTCTTCTCTCCAGCTCTAGAATCCATTTTCTGTTTTTGTCTCCCCAAATGGATTTCCAGCCTGCAATGTAAAGGCCTTGCACAGTTGTAGTGTGGTTTAGGATGTAAATGGTGACGTATCTTTTGATTTTGATGGTGCCTAAAATTGCTGTGCAAATGGCAGCCTGTCCTGGTCACCAGGAGTGAGTACAGCCAGAGACAAGGAAAGACTTCAAATGAGCAGCCATGTCGTTCCTCAGTTGGCTCCAAAGACTTCTTGTGGAGCAATGCAGTTCATGCAAAGCCACCTCATCCAGGCTACCTTTGGCTACTTTTCTCTTCTGGATCACAAATTGAGGCTTGGACCCGGGGATTGCACCAACAGCATGCCTGAGATCTGACCATAGTGCTGGATTTAAATATTGCTACTGATGAGTCCTGCTTAATTACCCAGTCAGGCATGATTAAAGCTTTCACACTACCTCTGCAGCTGTGATTGAGTCAAACTGTAACAGATGTAGAGAGCTGCAGTGTATCTGTACTGGGACAGAACCTCAGGGTCCCTGTCTGGTTAAAACACCTGACTTCTGCATATCAGCTTCACCCTTCTGTAGATGCCATTCATCTGAAGTGACATTGGCTCCCTTTGAACTGCAGGTCTCAAGAGCAGAGTAAGAGAAAACAGCTCTCTGGTGGGGAAACAGTCCCTTCACTCTTCCTTCCCTTCCTCTTTGCTTACACAGCTGAGTGCCGCAGGTCAGGCCATGAGACACTGAGTGCCCAAAGCCGAGTGTTGCTCTGACAGGCCACTTCAAACCCTAGGGACAGAAAGGCAGAATTGACTGTTCTGGCATTGTGAGGCTCATCTTAGGCCTCTCTGCCCTTTCACCTGGGGCTATCAGCACAAGAACTTGTTACAAACCAGCTGGCAATGCCACTTCCTACAGTTCTGGAAACAATGACAATTTTATGTCATCTATCTTCGAGCTGCAGAGAGGGCCATAGATTTCTAAATTGTGATTATTTAAAGTTTGGTATGAGATGATGGGACTGTGGGACTGAATTACAGGAGCATTTAGGTTCATGTGAGGATACTAGGTCATTCTCACTGCTATTCCCATTGCTGAAATTATTTTTGTGGAAGCATATCAGTTGTACAAATAATACCTTGTTGCAGTTAATCTGATGTCTCATGACTCATGGAGTAAATTTTGTGACCATTCTTAACCTTTCACTTTATACTTCTGGTTTTGCTGTGGTCAGTTCTGGTGCCAACACATTAATTTGTTGGTTCCCAAACCACTTTGCTTATCTAAAATGAGGACACTTTTTTTAACAAGTGCAGTTGTTTAGTCCTTAAAAACCTTTGTAGACTAGTCTTAATTGATTTGGCTCAGTAATACACTTTCAGTTAAAAAAAAAAAAAAAAGAAGCAAACAATCTGATAGGCAGAGTGCGGTTTATATATTCCCTGTGGATTTGTCAGTTGTTAAGTTACCACTAGCTAAGTGATAGGACCAACATTTCCAGGGCTCCTGCCTCAAGCATATGTTAGGAACTGTTTGACTGCATGTTTTGGGTGTGAAACTTAATGTGATTGGGCCAGAAGTTTGGCTTGCACAAATGAGGCTGCTGGTTTAGGGTGAACCAGAGCTGCTGCCAGTGACACCAAACCCACATCCTGTCTGCTGACATGCCTTGGCCCAGGGTGTCAGAATGAGCAAATACTGATCCCTGGGAGGCACACTGCTTGCCCCTTCCCTGAGAACACCTCTTTTACAGTCCTTGTACCAGTGCTCCTGACTGCTGAGCTTGCCACCAAGGAGTGATGCTTATCGTTGGGATCTGAGCAATTTACTAAGAAACAGCTTTAAACACACGAGTCTCATTTTACTGGATGTCTGCCAGACGTTTACTACATTTGTACATGACAGAATGGGCTTAGATTTTAAAAAAGCCTGACAACATCATCCATATCCTCTTATGCCTTCTTTTATCTACAGTAAATCACATTAGTGATAACACTTCTGTTTTGAAAGTTTTGGCTGTTCATGCTTCTGGCATCCTAGCATGGTTTGGGTAATTTGGAACAACCCGTCATGGGATACGTGAGGGAAATACTTGTCAGGAAAGAGGGGAAAACATAAAAGGTTGCTCTCAGGGATTATTTTGGATACTGAGGAAGCTGACAATGAGAGGAGTTCCCTGATATTCAAAGTGTGTGTGTCACTGGTGGAAGGCCTTGCTTTGGTGGTAGACTCCTGATAAGAACTCACTAAAATGCAAATTCTTATCTCAGATAAGTGGGTGGGTTTCAAAGTCTCTGGTCCCATGGCGCTTTCTGTCTCGTCTGGCAACTGCTTTGAATGCATCGCCTCCCAGGGAGCCTTGGCTGTTAGCTGCATCATTGGGTGGCTAAAGAAACCCCTTCCATTTTGTATGAAGGGGTAGAATGGAAGGCTGTAAAAGTTTTTTGGACTCTCAAACTTGATTTTTAAATAGCATCCATGTTGTTGTGGGAAGAGTGGACAAGCTTAATGTAGGTATACGTGAGTAGGGTGTGTGCTGTTTGATATGTAGGTCACAGAGGAGAAGGCATGGATGCAAAAGTTTATCTGTGCTGTTAGACCTGATCAGTGGTTAATGCCCTGTATTGTTAAGCAAGAGGCTTAGGCTACAGATGTCATAAACAAAACAGTGCCAGGCTTTACTCTCTGGCCCTGTGGCCAGTGGGTACGATCTGGCCGTGTCTTGTTGCCATTGCAGTCTGTCTCAGGGCAGGATGGCTGCGTTCAGGCTGCCTGCTGGGAATGGTCTGTGGCCCGTCCTGGCTGGCACCGTGCCTGACAATTGTTTGGGGGAATGCTGCAGGCCCAGCCAGAGCGTGCCAGGACATTCTCTAGGTCCCAGCCCAGGCTCTGGCACTTAGTGCTGAAGCAGGACTCTGGTATGTTGGAGCTCACACCCAGACCCAGTGCTGGCTTCTCCTTGAGTGCTGATGTTGATGGTGTTACTTCTGATGCTTTGTTATTATGTGAAAGTTCTAGGTACGAGGCCAGAAATGCTATAAATATGTTTTGTTGGTCTTTTGTCATGACTGACTCTTGCCATCATTACTTGGGATCTTTTATTTTGTTTAATCTGTGGAGAAGGAGACAAAAGGGAAATACAGTTTGAATGGCTGTCCGCTACTTCAGGACAGCGTGAAAGGGAACTGGATGTTCATTATGTAATTCAGTGTAAACACTGATAGTTGTCAGCTGAGATACTGTAGACTTAAAGTACTTTGGTCCTTCATATGAAGAGTGCTTGATTGTTTCTGTTTCATTTACTTTCCTTTTTATTGAAGAAAATCAAAGGCTTCAAATGATAATCACTGGACACTTGCATATAATTTTTGGCTCATTTCCCTCTGGGTGCTGGTGGTTCTGTTTGTTGTGTTGCTGACACTGTGCTCAGAGATCAGTTCAGCTGGGAAGCAGCTGTTTGTGAGAGAGGAGGGGGTGTTGACAAGACAATAAGGGCAGAACAGTGGGGGAAGTTTTCTGAAGAGAGCTGCAGAAATGCATTTGCTTTGGGCACTGGTTTGTCAAAAGCATAATCCCTCAACAGGAAAAGGAGAGATGTGTATAGGGGAGACACTTTTCAGAGTTTGTCTCCTTTGTTGGCTCTTCAGAAGGTACCTGTGGAGCTGCTGCAGTTCCAAATACATGTCCTCTGTGCTAGCACAAATCTTCCATTCACATGAGGAGAATGTGTTCTGAAAACTTGTCAGTAAATAAGTAATGTTTTTCAGGCTATATGGACCAAAGACAGTATTTTTGGAAGGCAGAGTTGAAAAGTGAAATTTTCATATTGAGTTATTCATACCAGAGAAGAGTACCCTAGGGGTTTTTAACTTAGTCGTTAAATGGTGGAGGGAACATGAAATACGGTGCATTGGGTGATGCTGTACCTGTTTTGGTACAGTGCCTGCTTTGGTACAGTACCTGCTGGGCTTTTTACTGAGCAGGCCTTCAGCTTTTCCATTTCTGAGCTCTCAGGGTTGTGCTGTACTCAGTCCTCTGGCTGTGACATTGCCTCCATGCTCTTGCTTGCTACTGCCTTCCTCTCCAATGATTGCAAAGCCCTTGTGCAAGGACAGATAAACTTACTGGAGATGGCCTTTTTCCACTTCTGTGCATTCATCCTTCAACACTTAAAAGAAGCATTTGCCAGAAAAACTGCACTTAGAGAATAAGAGTAAAAAGCATTTCGAAACAAAATTGGACCACTGAATCGAAAGTATATCCCAGGCTTTTAAACTAAACACAACTGGAAAGAGTATTGGTTTTAGATGAATGGAAGGAGTCAAAAAGAAGCACAGATCAATATTTCTGTATTGAAGTAAGTACTTCCATGCTTAGAACAGGTCACTGGGACATCTGACATCCTTATGTAATCTTTTGCTATTCACTAGCTATGGTGGTTCTCTAGAAAAATCAGCTGTGGACAGTTCCTGTTGTTATAAATTAACGCTTATGCACAGTTTTTATTACTTTGATTTTTATTGTTGGTTTGGGTTGGGTTTTTTGTATGTTTGCCAAATGCGGCAATTATTCAATGAGCCAAACAGTCCCTGAAGAAATCTTTTCCTCTTTTTGGCTGTTAAGCAAACCTTTCTTTCTCTAAGCGTGGTCAGCTTCATCTCGATTTTTGGCACGGTGAACAGATCAAGCTGATGAAACTTGCTTTGTGGATCAATCTTTTGGTGAAGGGTGCTGGAATTTTTCTGCAGTTACACTGAGCAGCAGAGGAAAATCATAGAAGAAGGAATCTGTAGAGTGGTACTCTGTTTTGCATAATGTGTGGTAGAGCACCTTTTGGGGATTCTGCTGCCTCTACAGACTTCATCCTGAGGGGTGCAGAAGCCAGGAGGAGCTGGGAAAGCTCAGCCTGTTCCAGCTGAGTATCAGCACCTTCTGCTTGCAGAATGTGAACACTGTGAACAGCAAGGCATGTCTGGTATGGTATTTCCACTGTGACTCTGTTTTCTTCCCCGTTGAAAAACAGCTAATATACGTCTTGGTGTGAAATAAAGCCCAGAAGAACAGCCAGGCTGTTAATGGGCTTTGTCTGTTTTACTGTTTTATATCTGTTATATGTGCAGGCACTGTGTCACAAGAGATCTTTTCCACAATATGGGCCATCTTTCTAGAGCAGTTGCACAAGAAAAGCCACAATATTTGGAAAGTAAAGTATGAATCAAATTTTTTACAGCACACAACCAGAGGAACTGAAATTTGCAAACAGCAAGCAAGAATGAAGTTGCAGTGGCAGCAGTTACCACGTCCAGGTGGTGTGTGGAGGCAAGGCTGCATGACATCAGTTCTCTTTTAATGTGGCTCCGGGTGAGCTGCTGGGGCAGCGTGGTGTCAAAAACAGCTCAACTCGGTGCAAAGAAAACTTTCAGACTATTTCACTTAGAGAAGAAGAAAATTCTGTTGTGAAGTGCATTAAGACTAAAGATACAGGTTTATGCAACACTTTTTTGGCTGGATCATCACAAAATAAAGCACCAGTATTTAGCAGTTGGAGAAACTGGGGTGCAGAAAGGCAAAATGAGTTGTCCAGAAGGTGCAGATGAAGTAACTAACAGAACCTTGCTCCATTTCTTACCTCCTTTAGGGGAAAAAAACTGAGCAAAAGATGTCACATAAACGATGTGACTTTTTTTGTGGAAAAGTGCAACAGAATTGTTAATTCTTCAATTCAGTCTTCTGACAACCAGCTGACACATCCTTGGCAGTTAGCACTCGATGAATTGGTGGTCTTAGCTCAGTTCCAGGGGGTCTGTTAGGCATAACCAGAGGCAGTCTCAGTGCACAGACAAAGAATCCATGGGGACAGAATCCATGGGGACAGGAGGCATTAACAGTTTTCCCTTCTGGGGGTGCCTCCGCTGGGTGCAAGAGACTGTGCTGGGAGAGTTTTCCTGCCAAAGTGTTCCTGTGTGAACATAAGGTGTAGAATGTAAGTCTTGTCCCTTCAGGAGCTGCCAGTCAGCACTTTCCCAATACTCTCAGGGAACAGTAAAAATGTAAACAAAGAAGCGATGTTAGGGCTCAGTCTTACTCAGTGGCAGTTGTCTGAACAGTTGTGCTCATGCTAAAATCTCTGCAAGTCCAAGTGCAAACACTTGGACAGCTGGTTTCATGCTTGCCTAGTCTGTTTGTGTGCTAGCTGCTGAAACAAATCCTTCTCAACACTATGCAGAAGTACTTTTTAAAGCAGTGAGTGCAAGCCTGAGTTCAGGCACATATTGAGCACAAAGGGGGCAAAAGACAGAAATGAAGAGTGAAAATGTCAGTGGTTTGAATGGGCTGCTGTAGAGGGGTTTGAATGCCCCTGCGTTCACTAGAAAAAGCCAGTCTGGTCAAGCAAAGTAAAACTGTCTAATGCCAAGCTGAATCCAAGGTGAAATTTTGAAAAAGTGGCTACAAAAGTCAGTATCTAGAACATTTCACTTATGTGGCTTCTCTGCACTTGTTTCTTTTGGCAAGGAGCTGGAACTTCAGAGATGCCACAGAAAGAAAGTTTCTTCCTCTGTAATTTTCTAGCTCCAAGGTACAGACTTGAAATTTGAAGGCAAATTAAAGAAGTATTTTAATCCTGAAATTCGCTGTGGAAACCAGTCCTCTGGGACAAGAGCATTTATTTTTGGTAGATTTTGTACCCCTCTGCACAATTCTGATCTTCTAAGGCTTTACCTCCTTCCTTGTCATTCATTTTAAAGATATCTCTTCAGTCTGTAATTGTTAGGTGTTGTCCTTAAAAATTGTCCTGTCCTTATTTTTATATAAAAAGGCTTTTGCTCACTGGTTCTGACTCTGAGAGGCCATGACTACTTTATTCAAACTAACCCAGCACCAAAATTAAAAAAGTATCATGGTACATCCCTGCAAATCATGAGACTATTGAACTGTTTGCGTAAGAGATGAGGTTTGGGGCTAGAGTGATGTGTGGAGAGGTGCAGCAGTGCCCTCTTAGGAGCCCTGCTTGTCTTTTCTCACATGCCAGCTGATGGGATCTGTCTGTAAAACCAAGACATACCCTGAGACACCTGGTCTGGTGGGTTCTGTAGCATGAGGTGGGGTTGGGCTGCTTTCCTCAGTTCTGCATCCCTGCGCCACTGCAGCATCCTGTTGTGTCTTGTGTCCCACATCACAAATTCTCCACTGTCCCCACCATCTATTTCTGTTCTCTTTCACTCCAGCAGTTCATGAGGTGGAGTGCAAGTACCTTTGTACAAGGGGAAAGAAAAGAGAGAACTCGGTGTTTTCAGCTTCGTGCTGGAGCAGGGCATTGCTGCTGTTGCATGGGTCAAAGGAGATGGACAGGTGAAGGTCCACCAGGACTGGTTGATGCAGAACACAGCACAACATTAAGATTGTGCGTAATTTGAGATCATAATTTCAGTATTGGCCATTGCAAACAATTGGAAATGTCAGTGTATGTGACATACCATTATCCTGGAATCCATATTTCATCTAATTATCTTAGAGTGCAGTAGACCAAACCAGAAGATATTCCCACCAATTTCACTCTTACTCACTGCTTAGAGCTTTGATTTGTATTTGCTAGTGTGTTAAAGTGAGGTGACCACTCCAGTTATTGCCATGCCTGTTTGCCTGGCCCCACTGCTCGGAGGTGAAGTCCCACAGTGTGAATGGGTGTCTGGGTTTGTTTCCTCAGCTACTGCAGCTTTCTGTATAAATGCAGATTAAAGGCTACAGAGATTTGTTTAAATGCTTAAATGTTGAGTTGTAGAGGGGTGGTGTTTTAGCAACAGATGCACATTCTGGGCAGTCTTGTCAGAAACAGGTATCTAACCTTCAGGAGGGGAAGGAACAGAATAGAGGACAAAAATTGTTTCAGTTGTCTTGTTTAAATCAATTTGCAAATCAGAGTCACAGTCCTTAGCCCAAATACACATTAATTAACAGTTGATGGGAGGTGCAGCTGGAGTGTATGAAGATTAGGCACTTACCTTGATTTTTAGAATCAAGAAATGTTAAATACAGATTATATTTGAGCAGCAATTTCAAAGGAGGAAGAGAAACCTACTGTCTTAGTCTGCTTCTGTTTTGTAGGCATATGTTATTTTGTTGTATTTGCTGTGTAAGCAAGTTTCAACTGAGCTGGTGGAATTGGGTAGAAAGGTTGAGACTTTGGAACAAAGTGAAAGCAAATGTCCTGTGTGGGTTGTTTTTGTATATGGGGAGTAATTTGGGCTCAAGTGTTCTTTTTTTGTTTAATGATACACCAGCTGTGGCACCAGTGACAAAAATCTCAGAATTTTTTCATTGCGAAGCTTCTCATTTAGAGGTGTATTACCTGTCCGCTGTAATGTGCATTTTAGTGGAATCTGGCTAAGTTAATAAACTCTGTCTTCACTCATCATTATACAAATCTTTTCTTAAAGAAAAAGTCTCTCTTTCCCAGCAGCCTAAACATCAGGCAGTGTCAGGAGCTAGATAGAAACGTCCCTGACTGTTGAGTGTCTGGGTACTATGATATTCAGTTGCCAAACTTGTCTGTTTTTCTGGGGCAACTCTCCTGCCTTTAGAAGTTTTTGGGTAGGAAACGCAATCCCAGACACTCGGCATGATTTCCTGCACATACTTCATGTGAGGCTCTGTGATACTGTCAGAATTCTGGATGCCTCTCCAAAAAGGTGATCTGCTTTGGAGTACCTGGAAGGAAAAGGTTTGGTGCTTCATTATATGTAGATCTCCTTAGGAGCACGTCTGAAAAGGGCACTGGGTGCCTGATGAGGCAGTTTTTCTGTCACACCTTATCTGTGTTGGTGCAGTTACTATGTTTGCAGAAGTGAGGGAGAAGGAAGAGAGAAGATTTACCTCAATTTCAGATTGGTTTCGAGAGTGAAGTTCAGACATGGTGACATGCTGTAGGAAGTTCTCTCTCCACATCTCTCTTTGATCAGCACTGAGGTGTGTGTGAGGTGTGCATGTTGCACATACCAATATTTTATACCCATTGAAGAAGTTCCAGTTGTTTTCAGGAAAAATGTATTTCAGGAGAGGGATGGAGAGGAACCATGACATGCCATTTTTCCACGTTCTGTCTCTTCTTGAGGACAGTATGGTATGGACAGGGGAATGTTAGTATAAGAAAAGAGATCCCAGTGTTTTACCTATAAAGTCAACTGGGAAAGTTTCCATGGGTCCAGAACTTGACAAAAGCAATTGTACAAAGGTCTCCTAATTAAGGATTAAGGGAGAATCCTGAAAAGTTGTTAATTTGATCTTCAGATCTATGCAGCAAGTTTTTTTGTTATTTTTGGTGTTATTTGCAAAGAACCACTTTTTTGAGGATTCCTCTGCCCTTACTCTTCATTTGCCAGCTTTAATTGGAGCTGCCTTAATAGCAATTTTAGTATAAAGTAACAGTTTTCAAGGTGACTCTATTTTAACTTTCAAGGTGATAAACAGAAGGTTATGAGTTGCTGAGAAATAAAGTGTGTTTTCTTTTCCCTTCATATAAAGTTTATCAGTCATTTGGCTTACGAGGGAATTATATACCCAAGACATAAAGAGGATCACAAGAGAACAGATTAGAAAAATAATGTCTCATGTGTTTCAGATTCAGTTGATTTTATAGTCTGTGCCTATATGTAAAAACTTAATTTTGCAGGTGGTATTACAAATGCAGGAGTGCTAATACTTCTGCAACATCCCTGAAATTCGGAATGAGATTCTCTTAGGTGTGTACCTGTGCAATAAGAGGAGCTGTGTGCAAATCTCCACCTGCCCAGGGCCTGGGGGCTGCATGCTCTGGGCAGAAGGGTCTGCACCCTGCTAATGCCCAGGAAGAGAAGCAATGGGGCATGGCTAGAATACTTGCACAGTCCTACCTAAAAATCTTGTTTGGCAATAAATTGCTGTTAGTTTGGAGCAGTTTCCTGCTTTCTATGTGTTTCAGTTTTTAGTTTCTAAAACTTATGCCAGAATAGTACCTCCCAACCCACACACACAAAGACACACATGCTCACACATATCTGTATTATGTGCATGTATACACTTTGCCTGTTTATTAATGGGAGGTACCTTCTAGGCTGTTGCGGATTATGGGGTTCTTGTTTCTTTTGTAGTGAGTTCTTGCCTATTACTCATTTGAGTGGAGTCTCAATGAGTTTACATAGCAGTGATAACTCCAAATGCATAAACTATTGATATGTGGAACAACTACTAAAGCATGCATGACCTGGAAGTCTTGGCAGAACCTGAAGTGAGTTGTGTATTCTTGCATAGAGTGTGCTGCTAAATATTAGATGAAGCTGCTCCTCCTTAGCAGCTTGTATCTGCTTTCCAGGTTTTGAATTCTACAGTTGCAGTGGCTGTTTCTTCAACAAAACATCAAAATGAACCAAGAAAAATCTGATATTTTTTCATAATATGCGAATCTTCCATTAAATAAAATGTCAGAGAGGTATAGATTTGCTTCAGTGGTGGGAACACCAGCTCATTCACTGCTGCTTTAAATTCTAAGAGGAAAGAGAGTAAACTATAAATGAGTGAAGCAATTTGAGGCCATCAGTTCTTCAGAGACAAATAGTTCAAGCAGAATACGATGACTGTTCCGAGGGCCAGGTTTAAGGGAGCAACAAGAAAGCATTTCTCTTGATTCCAGGGTGTAGCTTGCTGTGCTGGAGAACAGTTGTGCTCATAGCAGAGCCAAGAGTAGGCACAGCAAGCAAGCCCCTGGAAGCAAATTACAAGAGACAATTTTTGAAAAGAGAAGAAAAAGGCTGAAAAATCCAATGAGTAGACTTCAGGAGATGAGGTTTACAGTTCCCTTCAAAAGCAACCGAAAGGCCGTTTGTCTGACATGCTACTTCATATCCTGTCCTGTTTGTACCCTGAGTGTTTGTGTCCAGAAGCAAGGAGCCAGTCCATATTTCCCTGGCTGGGTTTGCCCCAAGGGTGTCCTGTGTGGGTGCTGGGCCAGCCGGCGTGGGCAGCCTGGCTGTGCTCCTTCAGACACGCTGGGCATCGCAGCCGCCCAAGAGCTCTTAGGCAGCTCCCATGGCTGATTATTTCCTGTTACCTGATTTTATGTATTCACAACCCTTATCCTTTTGATCTCATTGAAATTTTTGAGGGCTCTTTGAGATATTGGAGTGAAAAGTTAGGAAGTTTAGTTTGATGTGTTTCTTTGGTACCTCGAACTGAGCAGGCTGAGGCGATGCTGAGGAGAAGAACACCTCATGTGAACTGGCTGAGAGCAGGGGCTGTAGCTTCCAGCAGCAGAGGGGTAACCAAGAAAAGGGTGTTGAAGTTCCTAAATCATTCCAGTTCTTAGCGAAGTAAATGTGACTTATTTTTGTAAGTCAATCCAAACAATTTACCCTGACTTCTCCAAAAGCCAGGTATATTTAAAAATAGAGCAAATCCCTAAACAAACATTAAAAGTGTGGACTCTTTCTCAAAAAAAAAAAAAAAAAAAAAAAAAGGTAATTTTGGAACTGTGCATTTCTCTAAAGTAAAAATGTGAAATCCGGTTTCATGAGGCTGTTTCCAGTGGTAGGAAAGACACCATGACAGACATCCTGTGATACTGGGTGGGCGTTTCACATTTGGGAGAGGTTAATAATGTAGAATTACTGCCTAAGCCATCCTTTTTTACCAGGTAATGTGTTTTACTTCTGGTACCAAATATGTCCTGAAAATACAGTGACGTGAAGATTCTGTGGCAATAGATGACAATACAAATTTGTGATGTGACTGTCAGAATAATAATATCCTCTGTTCTTTGAAGCAAAATGACCTATCATGTTTAAGAGAATTTTCTCCTTTTAACTGGGACAGCATGTAATTCCCCCACATTTCTGGCTAGTCTCTTGGGCCAAAAGAATAAGTGTGCTTTGTCTGCCTGGATTCTCAAAGATGCAAATCACTGGACCGTTTTCACTTGTACATTAAAATTCACTTTCTGGGTTCTCTTGGGGAAACCAGACACTGTCACCTTCCCCTCCATGCCTGGCTCTGCTCTACTGCTTGGAGCACTGTAGTAGAAAGGAAGTTTGCTGTGCAGTCAGAAGAATTTTTGTTCATAATTTACAATTTAGCATCAGAATCTTTCTGGCTTCACCTTTTTCTAAATTCTTGGCATCCAACTGGCTCATTTCCACCCATCTTTGTCCTGGATAGTCTTCTTTTGCTGAGAAGTGGCTTTCTCACTCCACTTCCCTAGTGGTTCAGCTGCATTTTTCGCTCCTGTAGACACTATTTCCCCTAGCACTCTTGCCTCACAGCCGGGTATTCCCACACTTTATAAATATGCTGGCAGTGGTGCCATAAGCTGTCCCTTCTTATTTATGGATAGAATTGCAAATTTCATCCAGATGGTGCTGTTTTTCAAAGTCTGCTTCTGAAATCTGTTTGCAAGATATGATCTGCCTGAGCATATGTCTGATTGTCTGTTTTTGGGAGATCTCCTTTCAGGATTCCTGGGTTATTTTTGCTGTATCAAAGTTGTGCTTCATTAAATGCCATGAGTAAGTGGAACTGGGTCCTTTTGTTTGCCACAGCAGCACAGGTAATTCCTAAAATCTGCTTAAGACTTATGTGCTATATTGTCATAATTGTTTCCAAAAGACTTAGTGCTCTTTGAGCTTAATAAAAAAAATACTATTTTATGATCTGTAGTAAATGGCAATTAACGGTCAGATCAGTGGTAATTACTAGCTTTATATCAAGAGACATTTGACAGTAGCTCTGGCTATACTAGGGATTTGGGTTTCTCAGTGCCTGTACTGCCTGGCTGGGTCCCAGCTACCCCCTTGCAGCTTGCACAGTCCTTCTTGGTTCCTCTTGGGACTTAGTCTCATGCAATTTGTATTGCCTCTTTTTCTTTTCTCTCATCTGTTATCTCTTTATGTGCCTACATTCCTTGCTTCTTAAAACCGCCAAACAATGATTCTTTGGCATTTTAGGGTGCCTTAGCATTTTTTCTTAAGCATGTAAATTGTCACTAAATGCATAAGGAGGTCTCTGGCAGTTTCAGTTTTATGAAGTTTTATCTCTGAATAAAGAACTCCACAGTGTGTGATGGAGTGTGCTAAAGTCTGTGCTTCAGTCAAATTGAGACCAGCTTGTGGAATCAGTGAATGAGCACTGAAAGTTTCAGAATTCAAAAGGCAAATAATTAAAATACCTCTGTCCCAACCCCCACTCCCACAGACACCCTTCTGATTTTAAAGGCTGCTAAACTCTCATGGTTGATAGGCTTCTGCTCAATATCCTTTGCCATACAGTTCATTTGTTGTTCCATAATCAACAATTTTAACACATTCAGCTTCTTTTTCTTCTAGGTGGAAATCATGCTGACAGATTAGCAAGGAGGAGCATGGGTGGCATTGTCATTTTCTGCAGAATGCCCAAACTCTACATGTCCAAGGGACATGGTTTGTTCATACATTTAAATCCATTAGTAGCTGGCTTTGAGGAGACTGAGTAACTAGTGAGGGTGGAAAAATATCATGCAAATAGCTTTTGTCTTGAGCTTTGAAATCACCATGGTTGCAGTGTCAAAAAGACTTACCACCCAGAAATATTTGACCATCACCTTCCACAAATTCGGGGCCAACAGAATTTGGCAAAATCTGCTTTTGTGTGTTAGTGCCATTCTGCCCAGAACATGTAGGACAGTGGCCCAAAGCCTCTTTGAGGCAACCTATAACTACTGTTGAAAGCTACTAAACAGATACATACTTTGGTGTGCAGGATTGTTGAGGCAATTTGGCTTCTCTGCTTCAGTGGATATAAAACTTGAGCAGTGTTAGGTGCTTGGTGAAAGAGGCTGGAGTTCTCTGCTGCAGGATAGTTGTTCTCTTGCTTTGCTTTGGTGTTGCAGTTTTTGACAGTTGTTTCCATTACCTTCCAAACCATGTATCTTCAGACAGCTTATTAATAAGAGAAGCCTCTGGACGTTGTGACCCCAGAAACCATTTGTGAGTATTTGATAAAATTGGTATATAGGACTGGGAGAAGTTAGAACTGCCTCATCTGTCTTACCAAGAGCCACCATCCCAGCAGTAACAAGCTGTTAAAAAGTCACTCTTTTCACAACTAAATGATGCGAGCAGTTTTGAAGTTTGTTCCTTGGAGGAGTTTGCTGTTGTCCCTGCCCTTGTGGAAATGTGAGGAGTCGCCTGCACGTCAGGAGCGCTCGCAGTGCGGAGAGGTGAATGTGTGCATGCACAGGGAGCAGATCATCCTGCCTGCTGCTGTACCCTGCTGCTGCCTGCTGCTCTGCAGCTCTGCCGCAGGACAGCTCTACTGCCTCAGGTGTCTTCAGGTCAGCACAGGGCTGAGGTGGTTATTTGGGATGAGCACTTGTCCTTTGTGTCTCGTGCGTTGTACTGCTAAGCAAACCGTGACAAGGTTTGTTTTAAATTGCATGGATTCCTGAAATCAGGGAGAGGTTTTAAATTCCATGTCAATATTGCCTCAATTAGCCGTATTCAAAGTATAAACCACTCTGTTTTCTCACAGCAGAACACTCACTATTGCACTAACCCTTGTTGAGAAGGCCTCCTCCCTTCTGCACTGCTTTTTAACTAACTGGAATAAAATGAAACAAAACCATAGCTTTAATATTTTTTGTTCTTATTAGCAGCGAAGTCATAGCTAGTTTCTACACTTCTGCTTCCCACTAGTTTTCATTTTTGCCTAAAATCATGGTATTGTATGTGTCTGGGGAGTGTGGAAAGAGGCAAGAGTGCAGAAGGAGGTGAAATTTTGCTTATCATATGGCCCAATTAAATAATTAACTCTGGGGGTTTGTGTCTCAAGTTTCATGTGACAATAGTGGTTTTACTATGGCTCTTGGTTTTAGCACCAGATTTCCCCCTTTTCAGCATGGTAATTGTCAAAAAACAGGTCAACATGGACTGTTGGTCCTTTCAAGCTGACACCTAGTTGCTGTGTTTATTTCCTTTCTTTTTTTTTTTTTTTTTTTTACACATTACAGTGTTAATAAACTACTTTTGCCCAGTGAGTGAGAACAGATGACATCAGTGCAGTCAGAATTCATTTTGTAATGGGGAATTCAAGTACACTGTTTATCTGTGCTGCTGCTTCCTCCCAGTTAACTGATGCAGAAGTTACAGCTTCAATGTACAGATTTTCCCTTGAAACTTGCTGCACAAGACAGAGGATCTGCTGCCTTCACAGGGGTTTTGTTATCAGTGGTATCACAGGAGCTGTCTGCCCAGCGTTCCGCGCAAGGGGCACGGGAGCTGTGCTGTGACGCACGCTGGGGACGGCTGCAGAAGCCTGGGGGCTGTTCTGAGGACAGGCACCACTGTTTGAGAGCTTTGCCTTCTCTTCCCTGCACACATCAACATCTCTGAGAAGTATCAGTTTGATTTAGAGAGGGACAGAAACAAATACAGGATGGGAAAGGGAACAGGAAAGAGAAAAATTGCCTGGTTGGAGGGGGAAGGGGAGAAGTGGCCAAGGAAAGGGAAATGAAGACAGACAGAAAGACAGAGAAAGAACTGTTTCTCCTTTTATGAGGAAAGGGAACCTTCAAATCAGGATGACTGAGTTCAGCTGTTCAGGCCACTTTATACCCATGAACTTGCAATTAAATGCGGAAGTGGCAAACAAAAGACGAGCTAAAAGAAGATATTGTTAAATAGTCGGCATTGGAGGATGTAGAGGGAAACTCAGAAAATGGACAGAGCTCAAGTCATGAATAAGCACTCAGTTTCCTGGGATTCTGCTGTGGGTGGGAGGAGTGCTGGAGGTGCTGGAGGCCTCTGTCATTCAGCAGCACTGCGGTGGCAGAGAGCCTTTGTGCTTCTCCCCTGGTTGCTGCCACAAAGAGAGGTTTTATTCAATTTCATGGTGCTGAGTCGACAGGCCTCTTTCTACCAAGCAAGGGGTTTATTCCCCAGGCCAAGCTCTCAGAGAGGCTCTGTGAACCTTGATTGTTGTTTGGCTTGGAAGTACATTGTCTGCTGCTTGAATTTCTCTTGATCTTTTGCCTAGATAACCTCAACTGGTTCCTGTTTTGCTTTGGAAAATTACACATGCCTGATCAGTTTTTCCTGGATTAATTCACAGTATGAAGACACCCAAAAGGAGTCAGGACTGTTACCTTGTGGGCTGGCCAGATTATGTTTTTATGGTTTTTATATATTTTTTTTTTAATTAATTTTTTTTGTGTGTGTGTGGAGGGGAATAAGACAGAATAAAAGCTTTCCTACTCTCCTAATGGCAATTCACACACATTTCTAGCAACCAGTACTGGTGAGAGGTAATCCCCACTTATTCCTGTGAGTCCATGTACTTCTTGCTTCTGGTCAGAAGGTAAACTAGTATAATCAAATCATTATCTAGAGCTTTGAAAGCATTTTGGACTTCTTTTGTCTGGAAGTTGGGGGTGGGGGTGTGAGGTTCTTGGGAACCAGGAGCAAACCGTGATTTGACAAGTTGGGATAAAGCTGTCACATTTATTCCCTTGCCATATGTCTTTTGAGTAATGGAATGGAAATAGATTTTCTTAATGTTTGTGAAGACCTTAGTGGGACACAAAGGATGCTTTGTTGAATTTAACAATATCAGATCTACAAAATTCATAACCTGCGAGAACAGAATGGGCGTTCTTGTGCCATAATCTGTCAAACTGCCTAAAGTAAAGGAGATTTAACTTCAGTAAGGAGTCTACAGAAAAGGAACACATTCTTTAGGATCAAGCCTCATCTCATGAGTCTGTCGCAAGCATCTGAAATACTCATATTAAAGATGGTTCTGTGAACTAGATTTTTGGGGGTTTTATTACTCTGAGGACTGAAGCAATGCTCAGATTGTAGTATGTGATTTAAATTGAAGGGTGTATATTATTAGTAGGGACTACAGCGTGTCTTAGTCCGTGGAGAATGAAAGTAGGTCATTCTGAGTGCTTTGTAGCATTTCAACTCCAGTAGCAGTTTGCCTGAGCACACGAAACCAGGCTGATGGAAGCCCTTGAACGGGATAGTTATTTTGATACCCTCTCTGACTGATACTGTTGTAACATTCTGCTAGTTTCTTTTAACTACTTTCCAAGGTTGTATCCGATTATTTGGAAAGTTATTTTCTTTCTTTCACATGTACGTGGTAGGATTTGAGATGCTGGTGCTGCTGTGGAAGGGACAACAAGCAGGTTTTCCTGTTAGAATTTGGCAGAGCAGAGATATGGAATGCTGATGTGAAGCTTGTAGTTCAGTGTGGCCACTGTGCTGTGTGGATTAGGCATTGTTGTGAAGGAGGCATTTGGCTGCCTCGTGGCACTTGTCTGCAAATTGTCTCTGCAATGCAAGGGTAGTTTCTGCATTTATGACTTCTTACAGTCAAGTTTGCTGGCACCAGATACTGTGCTGCACCACCCACTGTCAGACAGATCTGTACAGGTGTATGGGGGGCCCAGCTTTGTGTGGATTTGGGGTTCTGTGCCTAGGACACCTTGCTCTCTGCATGATACTCTCCCTCACACTGCAAGGTATGGCCAGTCATGGCTGGGAAACCCACTGAAAATGTCACCTTTTGCTGATACCAATATAAGCAACTGCTTTGATCACAAATTGTGACGTGGTTGGAAGTCAGGGAGTGACATGCAACCTTAAGTATGTTATCACATTTTCTTGGATTGGAGGAATCCCCTAAAAGTTTTCTGGAACTTTCCAAATTTGCAGAAGAGCTGGATTTGCAATCACAGAACGGGATCTGTCCTAAATGCATGCTATCAATTTATGCCTGCTGCTTGTAGTCAACATTGTCAGACTTGGATGGAATGTGAAATAAAGCATCTCCCCAAACTGAGATTGCTTTTGTCACCCAAAGTTTTGTTTGTGGTTAGGGAAAGCATTGCTGTGAGTTTTACTCACAGTAGTTCCTCTCTCCCATCATTTCCAGCTTTCAGTACTTCTGGCTAATTTGGTAATTTGACCTTTGTGAAAGATTGCAGTCTAAGGGAAGAGGTGCCTGTTTATAATTTTTATTTTTTTCCTCTCTGTTTTCTAGCATATGGAAAAACTGTGAACTAAGCAATGCAGATTAAATTTATTCTGCATTGTCATCTGCACTATTTAATCAAAACCTCCGGGGCTGCATTTTACTTTGCTGGCACGAACATTCTGTCTCATGGGGCCTTTCAGCTGCTGCATGAGTGCTCTTTGCTGCCAACCCCAAATCTCTGGAAGGACCCATTGCCCTGTGGTAGGCATGTATTTGGCTGTTTCTGGAAACACTCAGCTTCCAGTGGCATTTCTGGTCCTGTCACTGTGACCAGCCAGCCAGCACATAACCTGTGATTCTTTGCTTGAGCAGAGGTGGGTGGAAATGGACAGCAGATTCATGGGAGGACAGCTTCAAGTGGGACTCAAAGTCAGGTAGAGGAAATAAACTTTCTGTTCTTAGCAAGACTGATTGTGTATTAGCTGCTGGAATTGACATCTGTCAAAGATCTCTTGTGTTGCAGTCCTTGTGTGCTGCCCCCACAACCACAATGATGCACTGCAAAGGAGTTACACTTTAGAAAAACTCTGTCTGTCCCTAGCTTCACATGAACTCTTGCCTCAGTGTAAATACATGCCCCTTCTCACTCTTATTCAGGTTTCACTGTAATTTCAAAATAAGGAGACAAATTATTTTCTTGGTTTCAGTAATATTTCTTCTTTTCTCTGTAATAAGGACTCAATGTAAAGAAGTAGTATCACAGTAACAACTTACACTGTGTGTTTGCAGGACTCTTGAGTAATGTAATACAGATTACAAACAGATGCAGCAGCTACAATGCCCTTGGTAGCAGGACCAGCATTTTAAACACTCGTGTGCATGGAGAAGCAAGAAAAGAGGGCAAGGAAAACTGAGTAATGTCAGCCAACATCTTGGTAGAGGCTGGGACAAGCTCTCACAGTTGATTTGTGTGAAGGGATGTAATGGAAAGAGATTTTCCTCTGCTGTAAACTGGTTGACCTGTCCCTTGGATTCAGTGCAGACAGGTGATGCTGGTCCATGCTTTTCAGGAGGAATCATTTCTCTCAGAGACTGAAGCACAGTCTTAGGATGCAAGGAGAGATCCAGCACTGGGAGTCAGGTGGCTGAGAAGGAGGGGCAGTGTTACAGGGGAATTGCTCTCTGTCTGTGGAACACTGAGCAAGGGACACAGCTGCCTCCTCACTCAGAGGTGGAAGGAGTGACGTGATGAGCTTTGTGTGGAGCTCACCAATGCAGCTTGTGGTGCGTGTTCTGCCTGCCGTGTTCTTTGTGTTTCATGGCTGCTGGCACTCCTCCATTTTCTCCTGAAGGTTTCGTCCTTTTGCATACCTGCACCTACCAACCTCACTGAAGGGAGGTGGTGGGGTGTGGGGTAAACTATTCAAATGGAAACACCTCAAACTGGTTCTGTCTAGAAAGGAGACCCCCTTCAGTGATTGCTCTGACTAGCAGTACTTTGAATATTGATACAAGTTCAGGCTATT
Source organism: Catharus ustulatus (assembly GCF_009819885.2). Taxonomy (NCBI): domain Eukaryota; kingdom Metazoa; phylum Chordata; class Aves; order Passeriformes; family Turdidae; genus Catharus; species Catharus ustulatus. Next base: position 297,507 of record NC_046237.1, on the reverse strand, counting down.
GTGAGTTAGATATGTACACCTGTCCCTCTGCCTGAAGAATGCGGGGCTGCTCTGGATTGACTGGGCAGTCTTGACAGCTCAAGTGTAAAAGTAATTAATCTTATGTTCCCCTTTTGATGGATTTAATTTTCTAAAGTGTAAACCCCTCTTTCCTATTAACACTTGAATCCTATTTAAAAAAAAAAAAAAGTAAGTATTTCAATAAGTTTGTCACCAAACAGAGTTTTCTCTAAGGATGAAATAACCAAGGGTAGTAGAGTGGGTTACAAGAGTCAGAAAAACAATTTATTTACTTTGTAGTGTCTGGTATAGGTTTTGGAGTTGCCTGGGTTTTAGTTGGGAAAATTGCAAGCATAAGGTGATTTGGGAATTTTGTTTCCATCCTAAGTGAACTGTCAGGTGTTCTTTGTTCTTGTGGCACATGCATTTTTTAACAGTGTGACTCTTTCTTGCCTGAGCGTGTGTTGTTGCGATTCCCTCAGAGTGGAGGCTGGGGCACAGCAATGGGCTCACTGAGCTGCCCCTGGCTGGAGCTCCCTTGGCAGCCACTGTTGCTCATCTGTTGTACATTATTCAGATGCAGTCAAGTGGAGACAATTTTATACAAGTTCACAGGAAGAAAACGAGGGCAGATCTCCAGGAGAGGGTTCTGCCTGGTGGTGCATTCTCCCAGATGAGACCTCAGCAGAGCGGCTCTGCGCGGAGATTGTGTTTTCTTCTCACCGGTTACTTGTACTGGACACCAACCAAAGAGAGCTCAGCAATAATGCTGAGGTGTTTTTAAGTCCTCCTATATTCCTTGTATCTTAAAGACCTTTTGTAGTTGTTCAGTGCAGCATTTAAAAGGTTTAAACCACTGCCTGCAAAGATAATGATAAATAATAAAAATACTTAGCAAGACCCCAGAGTTTGGAAGTGAAGCACTGCTACTCACAGAATTTATCTATCTAAAGTTTGAAGAAGTAGCCCTGATTACAGCCTGAGATCACCGGGGTATTTTGGCACTTATTGTCAGGGCAGCTATAGGAAATCTGAAGGTGATATGCACAATTATATCCTGGTCTAAAGATATCCTAGATGGGTCGTGTCTCTTTATGTGGTGTTATTTCATTATTTCAGTATTTTTAAATGTATCGTCTTTACTAATATATATAGTAATACATGAAGTACCATAGTCTCAACAGCAACTGTTTTAGTGGGAAATAAAGATCATTTTGTCTTGGTAGTCTTCCTGAAGAAGCTTTGTCAGCTATTCAATTAAATATTATTTCATCCTTAGTCCTGTCTATGAATGGAGTAGGGCATCTGAGTTCAGTCAGGGACCAAAAGATTTTATCTAACAGCCAGGAATACTGAGGAGACTGTTGTGTTAAACAGACTGGCTCTGACCTTTTAGTGACATTCCCAGGTGTGCTGCTTTCTCTTGTAGTCACTTAGGCTTCTTATCCACAGCCACCTTCTGCATGCAAGACAGTGTGGCTGCTAAATATTTACTGTAGTGAAAACACTGGCCTGTGCAAATAGACCTGGCCTGGATCATTGATGTGTCCCCTATATTTAAATGTCTTGCTGTTTGCAGTAATGACTGGGTCAAGTGAAGTCTGACAAACTAATGCTGCCCACACTATTTCTGGAGCTTCCTTACACCTCCCTTATTCCTTTCTCATGTGTTCATGTATCTTGTTAGAATAATTTCTGCATCAGTCATGTTTCTGGAGGCAGAATCAGAAAAGGTGTTTTGAATTCTAAATCATGTTGTGGCCCACAGGCTGCTCTTGTAGGTAGCTTTGATTTCCTGGGTGTTGCTGTGCTGCACGTGTTTTGATTGCTCTATGTTGTTGTTAGAGATTACTAAAACATGTTCTTTGCAGCTGGGTAGCCAGGAGAGAGACAGACAAGGGCAGACCCTTCTCATCTGTGATCTTTAGCAGAGAGCTGTGAGTTACTGGAAAAGTGATCTGGGCTTGTGGTTACTGTAAGAAAAGAGGAGCCTGCACTTGATGTGTTCTGTAGTTCTTGAAGAGAATTAAACTGTAGTGTGGATCACTTTTCTGTGCAGAAAAAATATTTTTTCACCTATTGGGGCTTCTTCACTTCTGAATAAAAGCTAATTTTTTGCTGTTTTTCTGTATTCCTTTAATTGGATCTGATGGGGTTCCCCAGAAGACTGCAAATAACTCCTTCAGAAGGAGCTAGATGAGGCAAAATTTGGTGTGTAACCAAATGGGCTGTGTTACAGTACTGACTTGGAGTGTTTCCTTGAGCAGATTAGATGCGTGCTTGCCATGGCTGGAACAGCAGTGAAGCTCCCTGAGGTGTTAGGAGGAGGCAACAATGGAGAATTGAACCAGTGAGAATTGGACTGGCAACACTCTCACTTTGTCATACACAGCATTAGGAAGTGGTGGATTCTTGCATGCTACTCCTTGGCTTTGGAAAGGAAATCCTGTGTTTCCAGACACAGAAAGAAGATAGCCTACCTATCCATCAGGTTGAATCTGTCTAATTTAGAGCATCAAAAAGCGCAAGGCTTTTGCCGGCAATCCCTTCAGGTGCTGTCCCAGCTACTGGCCAGCTGGAGGCTTTCTGTTAGCACAACAGATTTAGAATTGTTTTCCTTTCCCTCCTGTTTTGTGTGACTAATTACTGCAGTAAATTAGTCTCATCCTGAAGGGTTAAAAATTATTTCTCGATAATTGCTTTGTGTCTCTGGTTGGGGGAGTCTGTCTGTGATTTCCCACACTAGGAACTCAATTCAAATGAAAAACAGGTCTGAAATCCAGGGCCCCACACCTATCAGGTAAGTGATAGGATGCCCTGCAGAGCTCGGTGTTTGAAATTATTCACAGGTTGGCCAAACTGCATGCAGGGAAGCAGCTATCTCTAAATTAGTGTCTAGCAGTCTAGATCTCTGGCTGATGTCACTTGGCTGATAGATCCAAATGTCCCTGTAGATACTCATCACTTCATTGGCATTGCAGATTTCCTGCTGAGGCTTCTCCATCACTCCGTGGGGGGTGGAGCAGGTTGTGCTGCGCTGGGGCAGCACTGCCCTTCAGAGCTGCATCTTGGCCTCCTCTCCTCTTGTCCCACAGATGCCACGGTGCCCAGTGGCTGAGGCCATGGCTGGCTGTGGGTGGCTCAGCTCTGCAGACCAGCTGGCATGTATTTAATGCCATGTCACAGACTGTGGTATAAACGGAGGAGCAGTGATGCTGGAGTGTCCCGAGAAGCTAACCCTAAATTAGAGCTGTGGTTCCAGAGCTGTTCTCTTGGGTGGGCAGAAGAGGGAAAGGAGTGGTTTCCATACCATGCACTTCCCTGTTCAGCCCTCAGCACTGCTGCATGTGTTGCACTGGAGGAAGTGGAGGACAGAGTGAAGTAAAGCAACAGTCAGTTAAGGCTGACTTTCAATATTTTTGTTGTCATGGAAGCAAGGTTTACAACTTGAAAATAGTCTTCATTTCTGGAGTGCATAATGAATATCTGCATACACTAAGCAATCTTATTATTGTCAAATGAAGGCACTTCTAAAGTAAAAAACTATGTAATGGAAAAGTTTGTACTAGTTTCCACACTTACTAAAAAATTTATCTTCTTGTGAAACATGTGGTCTGAAAATGTTTTTAATTATGAAAGCTCTCTATAGCATTTACTGAGAGATGAGAGACTGTATGTGCTTTCATGCAGATCCTCTACAAAACATTGTGTCCTCCACTCCTTGTTAACTTCTTTATGCAATCCTCATCTCCTCCCCAGAGACTTTTCCATTGTCAAGGGCAGCTGCATTTGCTTATTACAAGAACCTTGGTCATTAGTCACATCAGTACAAAGCAAAGCTCTTAATCCCGTATTATAACTATAAATCAATTCCAATTTGTTTTTAAGTGCAGTTACAATATATAGCTTTGGATGCATTTACCCTAAAGGCTGCTGCATAAACATATATACATATATATTTATTCATATACATATACATGCATATATATGTATGTATATATGTATATATTTAATTGGTTTTCCCTAAAAATTGTCTTCTCTAGTAGGCAGAAGAATAAGTAGAGTTGTGCCTAAGTCAGATCTCATTTATGTTCAAGATGAATGGATAAAACTGAGAATCCTCCCTCTGTGGAAATCTGTGTCTCTCTGAGCTGCTCTCAGACCTATTCCAGTGCATTGCTGGGAAGCTGTCTGGGTGCAGAGCTGGTTGAAATTCAGATCAATGCTCTTACATGATAACTTCAGATGTTTCAGAAGGTTCTTTCATCCCAAATCAGGACTAACTGGCTAGCTCCAATTATGAGAGGAGTGGATCCTAACATGAAGGATTAACCAGCATTCCTTTTGCTCATTGTGGAAACAGATCCTGGTCAGGACTGTCCAGGAATTACAGCTCTTCAGGCTTTTGCAATGTGGTTTGGTATCTGTTTTTAAATCCTAGTGTTTCTGTTCTGCAGAGTCAGTTACTGCTACAGATAATTGATGCACAGAAGTCCTGCGCTGTGCAGTAACTAGGGCAGCAGAGTGTGGGAGGCGAGCCCTGCTCGGGCTGCAGGACAGTGCCTCACTCAGGGAAAGCCTGGAGCCTCTCGCTGTGCTCAGGGAAAGCCTGGAGCCTCTCGCTGTGCTCAGAGAAAGCCTGGAGCCTCTCGCTGTGCTGGGGGAAAGCCTGGAGCCTCTCGCTGTGCTGGGGGAAAGCCTGGAGCCTCTCGCTGTGCTCAGGGAAAGCCTGGAGCCTCTCGCTGCTGCATGGTCACTCTTGCCAAAGGGGCTTTGCTTCTTGCCCACCGTGAGGAGCTGACAGTGTCACCAGTACTCCCCTGTAGGTGCAATATCCTGACAGTGCACTGGAATTTCTTGTGTACAGCCAAATCTGAAACCTCCAGGGAAGGACACCCCTCACATCAGAACTGGATTCAACTTTCCAGGCTTGTTTCCAAGGTTCAGTTGCGGAGTGCTTTGGGAAGAACTTGGAGCTGACATTTTTCTGGGAAATATTAATGGAAAGGAGGGAGTGAGAGGTAGATAGTTTCCTTAGGAACACAAAGACTGTAATCATTCCTGTTCTGCATTCTTGTATTGTTTGCCTGTAACATTTTATCTTGGTTTCAATATTCTTTTGCATTCACTGTGCTGCAATAATTAAAAGATTTGTGAGCTTTTGACTAATGCTCTGTCATCTGAACTACATTACCATTAAAAATCCCTGGACTGATTTGCATGTCTTGGTTTGATTATCAGAATGGTTCTTAACACTTGATTTTTCTAGAGACAGCTGTGCCAATCAGTTACTAATTTTATTTATAAAAAATTTTAATAGCATGCACACTTCTTCTTTTAAGTGCTCCCAGCACTGGTAGTTTTGCTTGCATTTGATAGTCAGATTTCCTGTGGCTTCTTTATGGGTACTGAAGTTATAAGAGCATTTTTGTTGGTAAGACTTCAGAATTGGAGAGAAATGGAAGCCATCAAGGAAGGTCTGCTGTGTGCCGAAATATTGCTAGGAATATTGTTTGTGATGGGAGACTTACCTCAGCCTCAGTGACTGCCTCATTGTACTTAGTGCAATGTAAAATTGATGCTTCTGGGTCAATGACAGCTTATGATGTGACATTTTGTAACTGAGCCGATTTCTCTTTGTGAGGGAGGCTTTCAGCTCCTCGTATTTCATCTTAGTGGGTGATACTGAAGAGAGCATCTTCATTTAACAGAACAACTCGGGAGGCTCTTGGGCATCCTGGAGTTTGCCTGATCATGCCATCGTTTCTCTAGTTTGCAGAAGGGAGGGCTGCTGAGACCTAGCCTTTGGTACATTCAGGTTCTAGATAAATGTCCAGAGTTGATCAGCCATGTGTGATTACTCTGATTTTGTTGGTTAAATGCCCCAGTTCCTGAGAATGCTAGAGATCTGTGAGTGAGAGTTTAATGAACTTCATGAATCCTCAGATTTTCGAAATGGAACATCCTTTTTTCACCATCTGAGTATGTGATCCTTAATGAGGAACAGAAGAGCCTTGGTGTAAGGGCTGCTATCTGAGAGCCAGGGCTGGAATCCATCCTTGTGTTGCTGTGTGACATCAGTGTCACACGGATACCTGAGCAGTAAAATCACATACTCTATTGAAAATGCCCTTCCAAATTTCAACCCACAAATAGAATGTTCATGGGGCCTCTTGGAATTGCCTTCTTGACAGCCAGCATCATGGCAATCAGCACAGGCAAATAGCCATGAAACTGGGCCCTGAGCAGGGGCTTGACTCACAGGAACTCTTGGCAATGTTATGCAAATGTCAGCCCGACAAAGGCTTATAGTTCTTGTGTTCTCATTGTGACTTGAATCGGACATTGAAAGGATAGATAGAGCTGGGCTATAACTCCTTTTATTATTGTGTTATAGCCCTGCATGAAAAGTACTAATTCTTCCTTGAATTGTTTCCTGCCAGCCTCAGTTGCCACTCTTTCTCCTTTATGTGCACAGTGTCACAGTAGGCCCTGTTTACACAAACAGCTGTGGTTGTGGGACCTGGGAAGGGGTTTTAAACCAAAGTGCTACCATGTGCAAACCTTTTAGCAGTGGTTGTTTGCAGTCCAGCTTAGATCTGGGGAGCAGTTTCAAACTAACCTGATCTAAGATATTTCCATAGAAATCAAAGTGTCTGCATTGAGGTTTGCACCTGCTTAACTAAATACCTTTAAATTATCAAGATCAAAATACTGTCTTTTGCCCACATTTGAAAAATCTGATAACTCTTCATTTTCACATTAAGTCTTGATACAAGTGGTCAGCTTGGAGGAGTCCCAGGCCATGGAGGTAAGAGAGGAAGGCTGGAGAAGGGTTGTAGAGGGTAGTGTTAGATCTCAGCCAAGCAGACTAAATGCCCACAAGTGCATGAGCCCTGATGGGACACACCCATGGGTGCTGAGGGAGCAAGCAGGTGTTGTTGCTAAGCTGCTCTCCCATCATCTTCTCTGAAAAATCGTAGAGAGTGGGAGAGGTGCCTGATGACTGGAGGAAAGTGTTAGTGGGAGTGTTAGTCCCATTTTCTAAAAGTGTGAGACAAAGGATCTGGAAAACTTGCAACCAGTCAGCCTCACCTCCATCACTGGAGTGGTGACAGAACACATCGTTCCAGGGGTTATTGTCAGCAGGTAGAAGTAAAGCAGGTCCTCAGGAAGAGTCAGAATGGATTTCTGAAGGGAAAATTATGCTTGACCAGTCTTATGCCTTTTATGATAGCATGGCAGGATGGGACAGCCAGGGAAAAGCAGTGGATATTTTCTGCCTTGACTTCAGCAAGGTTTTTGACACTGTCTCCTATCACGTCATCGTAGGTAAACGTTGGAAATGTGGGTTGGAGAAGAATCCATTGGAGGCCTGTAGTCAGTGGAATTCCTCAGTATCCAATACTGGCTCCAGCCTTGTTCAGCCTGTGTATCAGTGCCCTGAGCAAAAGGATAGAACAGACCCTCAACAAGATTGTGGTGTATACAGAACTGGGGGAGTGGCTGATGCACCTGAAGGTTGAGATGCCATTCAGTGGGACCTTGACAGGCTGCAGAATGGACCAGAGAGAAAACAAATGAGGTTCAGCCAGGGCAAGTGTAGGAGGTCTGAAGCATCTCTGAAGAGGAGAGATTGTGGTATATGTTCAGTCTAAGGATGAGAAAAGTGAGAGGGGATCTCATTAATGCATGTAAATATCTCCAAGGTGAGTGCTAGGCAGATGGTGCCAGGCTCTTTTCAGTGGTGCCCAGTGACAGGAAGAGAAGCAATGGCCATAAACCAAAACACAAGAAGTTCCACCTCCACATAAGAGAGAAGTTTTTTCCACGGAGGGTGGCAGAGCACTGGATCAGCTCCCAGGGAGGGTGTGCAGTCTCCCTCTCTGGAGACATTTCAGGCCTATCTGGACATGTTCCTGCATCACCTGCTCCAGGACCTTGGCAGGAGAGCTGGACTGGATGATCTTCACAGGTCCCTTCCAATTCCAGCTGCTCTGTGATTTTGTGATTCTTATATTCACTGTGTGAGTTGAGCAGGTTTAGATTTTTGATAAACACTCAAGAGTTCAGTGGCTCCTAGCTAAAGTCTCTTTGGACTTTGAATGTCAACATTTTACTAGAAATTGTATGAAATCTTATTTGGGGTCTTTTTTGGTTTGTTTTTTCTTTTTTTCATGTTGTCATATTTTTGTAGTCACATTTTCAGCACTGAAGTGCAGGGGTATGCAAACTAAAGGACTAAAGAGTGGGAAAAATAACTGAACATCATGCAAGCAAAAGTAATGTTGACCACAGGCTCCACCTTGAAGTTTAGGTCTGGTGTCTGTTGGCTTTTTTGGTCTGTGGGCCTTAATTTAATTCTCATGCAGTTTTCAGTTTCTGAGAAACTTGCCCTGTTACCTGTTGGTTGAAGGTGCAGCTGTTTACAAAACTGGTTCACTTCAATACTGGTTGCTCTGTGCATCTGTCCATCAGGTCATTTTACAGGAGGTGGATTTTTCTGAGCAGAAATTCCATCAGATTATTTCAACTACATATTTTTCGTTCTAGAAATGCTGAACTTGATGTTCACTGCCTTCTGTTCCTGGCTGCTCAATTTTTCTTTTTTTTTTGCATTGTCAGGAAATTTAAGTAAAAAGCACAGTCATTCCAGCAGCTGGTATCACCTCTGAGTAATAATACCTGGTTTTATCTCTTCTGCTCTCTGCCTAGATTGTAGAGAAGATATTTCTGTCTTCATTACAATGGAACAAGATGTGAATGAAGTTTGATACTACATTATCCTACCACTGGTATACTTTGTAGAGATAAGAATATGGTTTTAGCAACTGGCATGTTGTTAATCAAGATCATGTATCAATAAGAGCCCAGGGATATTTTAGAATTAGTCTTTTTTTTTTTTTTTTTTTAAGAGCACCTGCTGTATACAAAGAAGCTGTAAATCTCTGCAAGAGACTTGTCCTTTGTGGTGTACATTGTGTGAAGGGTCTGGGTGTTTTGCAGAAAAAAATGCCACTTCCATGCTCATGCAGCTGGATTGGATGCAATCTGTCAGTCATCAAAGATCTTTTACAAAAACCAATTCATAGTATACTTCCTACAAAAACTATAAAAAATATAACATAATGGACTACAGGGTGTAGAAACAATAGCTTGTGAGATATTCAGCCAGTGCAGAATTGTCTCTGGAGCATGCTTCAGTAGGACAAGATGTTCTTACAATGACTGAAGTTCTGTCTGGTGAGTTTGAGCATTTAAAACATCCTTGCATGGCTCACTGGTTACCTGGAATAAACCTTTTAAACATTTGTTTTGTATGTGCTTTATGTGATAGAGGCTAGTTTATGCTAGTGTATGTGAACAAATATTTTAAATCTGGTAATGTGAAAGTTTGTTTGAAGGAAAACAGTTGGAAATGTTGTTCCTCTATTACTATTTTTTACTGAATTGGAAGGGTATCAGTGACTGCTGTGATGACTCAAAAGGAAGAAGAACATAGGAGAGGCTTTCTTTGTAAACTCTGCTCTTAGTTCCTCATTGGCAGGTGAGACTGAGCAGTAACTCCCTGGGCATTTTAGGCAGAGAGCTTCTATTACCTTGCAGTTCAGATGAATTGGTTTCCATCTCTATGTAGTTCTGTCATATTTTTATCTCTAAAAGCTTTGCTTTCCAGTCTGAGTATATTGCAATGGAAAAACAATGATGCAACTCAGACTTAATTGCTCTTGGTGAGTGGAGTGGAAAAGAGAAAGGATTAATATTTGCCAGCATCTTTGGATGTTTCTGTGGTATATGTGTCAGTGATATAAAGTATATGCTGATTAATTTAACTCCTTGCTGAATAGTTTTGAGGAGCTCAACTTCAACATTGTGCTCAAGAAGCTTTCTGGTGCCTGCTTTGTTAAGGAATGCTTAAGCTGCTCCATGCAGAACTGGTGTGGCTGTCATGAGTAGAAGGTGCCCATGTGCAACAGAGCCCATTAGCAGGAGATGCACATTGCTGGGTCCATTTGGGAAGGTAAGAGTAGCTCTGTGTTGTTTTTCATTTGCTTCCATTAGATTACCCTGGAAACATTTGTTAACACCCTTAAGTGAAATCTGGTGTTTTCTGCATGGCTAGGATGTGAGTTCTCTATTCTGCTCTCCTGGGATCCATCTAAAGGGCTTTGTCCAGCTCTGGGACCCCCAGCATAGGAAGGGGATGGAACTGCTGCTCTTTTATTTTTAAGAACTATTCTTTGCAACTCTTTAGAGATAGGATAGATAGGCTTTGTCTAAATCTGTACATTATTTATGTTGTTATGGCAAGGATGAAGATAAATGATGCTGTTTATGTTTTGCAAATGAAGAAATGCCAGTGGAGAATCCAGAGGGATTTACTGTGGGCTGTAAGTGGATTACTCCAGGTTATAAATGGCACCATTTTATTGGTGGGATTTAAATTCAGGAATTGCTAGTTTGTCATTCTGTGTTTAAACTTAACAACAGGGAATAGATTGAGACTAGAGAACAATAAAAATTAACCCCCGCAGTGAAAGACAATTGCTTTTCATCAATGTAAACCATTTTTAGCTAAATTATCCCATGCATTCTGGAGGGGGATTAAGTAATTCCCTTCTCTTGGGGTAGTCATGTTAATTTAATAAAGCTGAAATCTCTAGAAACAATACACAAGAAACACAAAGAATAAGTTGGACTGTCATGAGAGAAACAAATAAGAAAAATGTTTCTTTATACATCCTTTGAAATTCTTAGCCCAAACAAGTCTTGTGCTGGGAGGAAAGGGTTAAAACCAGAAGATTTGGCAAGGAGGGAGTAGTTTTGCTTAAAGTGACCTTTCTGCTGAGAATGCTGAGTATCAGTGTGGGGAAACTCCATTTATTATGCCTAGTGTTGTTCATCCTCTGCCTGCTTTGAGAAGTAGAATTCCTGTGTAGAGATAAAACTCTCAGAGACATGCCTGAGCCTCCTGCTGCGAGAGAGATCGGGATCATAAAAACTCAGCCCTGTGATAAACTCCGCCTGTGTGAAGTCCTTTAGATTGGGGCAGGCAGGGCCTCCCCCCGCCGCTGTTCACTGGGATGAGCTGAGCTGAGCAGAGCGCAGTCTGTCTCCTTGTGTCTGCCCCAGGACGAGCTGAGCCTAACAGAGCCCGTGTGCCTGTGTGTCTGCCCCAGGACGAGCTGAGCCTAACAGAGCCCGTGTGCCTGTGTGTCTGCCCCAGGACGAGCTGAGCCTAACAGAGCCCGTGTACCTGTGTGTCTGCCCCAGCATGAGCTGAGACTAACAGAGCCCGTGTGCCTGTGTGTCCCTGTTCCAGGACGAGCTGAGCCTAATAGAGCCCGTGTGCCTGTGTGTCTCTGCCCCAGGACGAGCTGAGCCTAACAGAGCCCGTGTGCCTGTGTGTCCGTCCCTGTTCCAGGACGAGCTGAGCCTAACAGAGCCCGTGTGCCTGTGTGTCTGCCCCAGGACGAGCTGAGCCTAATAGAGCCCGTGTGCCTGTGTCTCTGTTCCAGGATGAGCTGAGCCTAACAGAGCCCGTGTGCCTGTGTGTCTGCCCCAGGACGAGCTGAGCCTAACAGAGCCCGTGTGCCTGTGTGTCTCTGCCCCAGGACGAGCTGAGCCTAACAGAGCCCGTGTGTCTCTGCCGCCCAGCGTTAGCAGTGCAATGAAATAAATCTACTCCTTGCATTTTGGGTGAGGTTTGGTGGTCACCTTGGTTACCTTTATTTTTTATTTACCTTAACAGCGTCAATTCACACTTTCTTGGACCTCGGGAGAGGGAAAGTGTAGTGAGGGTTAGAGGAACTGAAAGTGTATACACGTTTGTGTACTTTTTCACATAAAAAAATTAAACCTTGGAAAAACCCACAGATTGTTTCTATGAAATCAAAATCCTTTTTAACCAGCTGTAAGTTGCATTGGTGGTCTGACACGCAAGTCGAGTCCCATAGGGTCTTACTGACAGGGAGTTCCCATATTAAATGCCCTTCTAAGAAAGGGGTAAGTGGTGAGTGCTTAGCATGAAATTTGGAGATTCAAATGCAAAGGCACCAAGACTAAGAGGAGCAGATCCTGCCAGATCCTAAGTGCATGTCTTGGAGTAAAGTGTACCAAAAGCCATCAGCCAAGCACGCCTGCTGTCTTTAGAGGGACCTGCATGAGCTGGCACCACGGAGCTAGGGTGGATTTGTGTTCCCTGTCCGTGTCAGACCTGGGAAACACTGTCCCATTAGGAGAAAAAGCACCTTCTGATACACAAGCGATGCATTTACTTTCCTTTCGCCACTAAACTAGGACAAAACACCCCATCACGTGTTACAGACCTAAAAGCAAGGATGTTTAAACTGGGTTTATCAAAGAGAAAAAGAAGCAATGGAGTGCAGAAATCTTGGCAAGATGTGCCAAAATGTTCCTGGGCAGTGCTTATATTGTTATAAGCTTATTTTATCATTGTCAGAGACAATATTTAATTCTGTGTTAAGTCAAAATTAATCAGTTTTTTCAGAGACAGCATTTAGGCATGTTTTGAATTTTAAGCAAGGAACCTCTGCAGTCACTCCCCTGAGGTGCAGGCTCATTAGCACTCCAGTGCTATCTTATGCCAGGGCACCATGTGAAAACTTGTAAGGAAAAATTTGCCTTCTGTTCACACATCTCACTTCTTCACAGGTCTGACTGTCTCCATCCCCCATATTCTCTATTGTTCCTTCTGCTGTTTCTGGAAAAAGCTGAAGGAAAGAAGTTTGAATTCTGGGAAGGAAATTGCTATTTGTGCTGTACCTCCTTTTACCCGACCCTTTTGGATAATTGTGAAATGTGCATAGAGATATCATGAAACTATTCTGATGAGAACAGTGGGCTTCAGTATCTATGGCGTGTCTTTGTTCATGACCAGCTGTACTAGGATTTCTTTTTACTTTGTTACCCAGTTTCTGATCAAAGTTCCTTTCGTAATTACCTGAAAAGACTTAGTTTAAACCTATATTAATATGATCAATGTTCTCATTGTTTTACGGAGGTGTTTGAAATATTCTAGTGTTTTGCAGAGTTTGCTTGAACCATGCCATCTCTCCCTTACAAATTAGTGGATTTTTATTAAGCTTTTGTAGGAAAGATAACTAATCCAAGGAACACTGAAAGCAGATTTTCCTGAAATAAACCTGTGGTTATTTTGTTGTTTCAGCATTCAGACATGAAACATTAAATACTTAGAAAATAAAAAATGTCAGCATCATCTATATTGGAAGAAAACCATTTCCTAGAAATTCCTCTAGTTAATTTGGGTAATAAGGCCTAATATTATTTGTAATAGTAGTAATGTTATATTTAATTAAAAACAGTGGATTTTGAAGGGAATGCTAGAATAATGGGATGGTTTTGTAAGTAATAACCACGATAATTAATCATCTAGATTCTGAGGAGTCATTGCTATTAGCTTCCTGCCTCTGGTATGAAGTGCCAGCAGCACTATAATGCACAGGAGGACCTTGGCTCCAGGGCCATGGGTTGCATCTCAGAAGATTTCTGGCATCACTTTGTGTGTGGTTCACTCTTGTAAGAGTTCTGCCCTAAGGATGAGGTTTGGTTTGTGACAGGTGTGTAATTAGAAGCAGTGCTGGCAGCCCCAGGGCCACGGATAAAGTAAAGATGAGGTACCAGCCTGCCTTTCCAGTCAGTAATTGGCAAAGCACTGGGGGTGATGGCATAAAAGCCATGGAAATTAGCGCTATGAGAACAAGCCAGAAATCCCAGCAGGACCAAGGGCCCTGTCACTTTTAAGGCTGAGGCCAGAACTTCCTGATTCTGTAGAATTATGCCCATTCAATCAGGACGTGCATTTGAAACAGGTTGGTGTTTTATTGTATGGTGCCAGTGATGGAAGAGCAGCCAGCTGAGAGTCAATCCAGTGGGCAGGCAGTAATTTGTGTGCTCTTTCAAACCAAATGGTCACACATAGCTTTACTGTGCTATTCAAAAAATAGAGGCTCTGCACAGGTTCTGTACTTAGCAAGCAGTGATCAAATGCTTTGCTTTTACTGCTTTCTACTCCATTTGCTAGAAGTAATAAAACGAGGAGTAGCATAGAGACTTGTGGGCAATCACATCTTGCCTTATGTTGCTTTTTAGAGCAGTAAGTGAAGCCAACAAACGTTTGGATTGCTAGCTGGAGAGAGCCAGGAGTCTCTGGAAAGGGCTTTGAGCAGACAGCAGCCCTTTCCCATTGAGGGGTCTTGCAATGCCTCGAGGACCATCCTGCTAGGGGAGAAACACACTGTCAAAACAAAAACTCCAGAATATATATAGAGGGATTGTAATGCCTCTAGGTTCCACTAAAATCTGGAGGCACTAATGACATGACAAACCACGTCTTTCATTGAAAAGATGGCAAGCATCAGAATCAAATCATGCACAGCCACCTAGCTATAGTGGTGATGTGATCCCAGCTATGAAGTGCTTTAAGTGGAGTATTGCCCTGAAGAAGATTTTAGGTTTTTCAGAGGTGAGTTAAAGAATAAGTAAAATAAATATAAATAGTTCTTGTGACATCCTGTGCTTATTACTTCCTGCTGTGGTTTCTCAGTGTTTCTCATGGGCATTTTGTATTACCTGCTTTCAGTCCCAAGTGGCTGACAGCAAGAGCAAGGCTTTGTGCTTTTTGCAAGGTCCATGGCTGTTTTTGTGTTGTCAGGGATGTTGGTGTCAGAGCTTTGTGCTGGTTTTTCAAAGTTCAGTTAAGTGCCCTGGAGATTTTTTTTGGTCATTTCTTGTTTTGCTTCTCTTCTGCTTCCTGCTAGAAGACTAGCAGAGAGTATTTTAAGCTTTCCTCCCAAGAAAACCACAGGACAGCTTTCAGTGTCAGTAGATTGAAAAAAGGAAGGTGGGTTCTTCCCAGTTTAGAGGAGTGATTCCCAGAGTACAGAGAGCAGGACACTCTGCTTAGGCTGTTAGCAGAGAAGGAAGGGTTGCAGTTACAGTTTTCCTCCAGATCTTGCTTTGTCCATCATCTGTAGTGCAGTTAAACACAGTTCCTTAATTTGGCACATGGCTCAAATAAAAAGGGTTTTGATAAAGGATCCTATATTAATGTGGCAGTTGATGGAGCACCCAGAATTTCCTGGTACCTTTACTGTGCAAAGACTGAAACAGCCCACTAGAAAAGATGTTGCCTCTGTAAGCTCCTGAACACTTATTCTTAAAAAGCTTTTATGTCTGTTGCATTTTCTGTGGGAATGACCAACACTTATTCAAGATGTCCGAGTCTAAATTTGACTTTGTATGTTTGTTTTGCCTCTTAAGTTGGCTAATGCAATTGTGCTTCATATGCAAATGGGGTGTGTTTTTTTCTCTGAACAGTTAGCTATTTAGGCAGAGTAATTGTGAAAAGAGATCCAGAAATGGAGCCTATTTATAATCCAAGACTTCACACTTTATTTTGTATAAATAAAATTGGTTACTGTTTTAATACAAAACTGAGTTGAAACAGACATTTAATTGGCAGAACTTTAAATTCCAGCTTTATTTATGTAGGGAATTCCAAGCATCTGCATAGATGCACCACAAGGCACTGGCAGTCTGAGAGTGTTTCTTTTATTAAATTCTGTGGTGTTTTTTTCACTCTAAATATTTTATTACAAATAAAAGCCCCACTCTGTGTGAGCACTCAGTAACTGGCAATCAGCTGCGTTCACAGATGCAGTTGGGACTCTTGCACAGGCTAAATTCAATCCAGTGTGTAAATGTGGTAGATGAGGTTTAAAGCAGCTGTTTGCTTTGGCCCAGCGTGCACCTGAGCTTTGGCAGCATCTTTTGAGGTTTGTTCTTTGGCTGATGGAGATGGATCCTGGGGGAAGCAGCGCCGGGAGGTGCCTGGCGATGCCCTGGGGCTGAGCTGCTGCACTGGCACAGGGATGGGAGCAGGAGTACTGGCTCTAAAGGAACTCCCTGGGGAATTCTCTGCTGGACAGTGGGTGCTGCTAGTCAGCCTCTAATGAAAAGGCAGCTGAAGGGAAAGTATTGCAGAAGAGAAGATGGCAGCCTGAATGAACGGTTTGCTAAAGTCACCAGCCAGTGCGTTGGCATGCAGGCAGTGTGGCTGATGCCCTTCCTTCAGCAGGGACAGTTCCTGTGGCTGGATGGAGTGGTGAAAAAAGTCATACCTAATCCTAAGGGCAGCTCTGCAGACATGAGATACCTCACTGAAAATAGTTGTGCAGTTTTCAGAGGACTGTCCTGGTGACACATGCCCAAGCTGCTTTGATAATTGTTTTTGTAATGCAGGGGAGAAAGCTGTGGCAGTACTGAGAAAAGGGCAGGTTGCAGGAACAGATTGAGGATTGGAGAGATGTGCTTCATGTTTCCTAGCAATGTAATGCAGTTGGCTTCAGATGAAGGAAGGGAAAATTTTATCTGGTTTTCATTTAGAAACATCATAATACTTGAAAAAACCTTTTTTGATCATAAAGCCCCCTCTAAAATTTAGATTTTAGTAGTTCCTTTTAAGGATTTGCACCTGTGTAAAGAAGGAACAAGTTTCTATACTAAAGCTGTGTTTTTAGCTTTGCTCTGGACTGTGCAAAAATTGGAACACAGCTGCCTGCAGCACCCTCCTGCCACAAGCCAGAAGCCCAGAGCAGCAGCAGAGCCTCACAGACCGCCCAGGCCAGTCCGAGGCCATGGGAAGGCTGGGGAGGACAGGCTGCCTGCTGGAGCCTTCAGTTCAGGGGCTGCAGCAAGCTTTACTAGCTCAACTTCCCCTTTATGTTTAAAATATAATGGTCTCATTCTTCACTCTGTTTCACAGGAAGCTGGAGTTCAGGACTGTGTGTGATATGATTGTGTTCTGCAAGAACGTGTGAGCAGAGAAGGCATGCTACCATGAGAGAGGTTTCTTCAGTCTGTCACAAGAAAACAAATTTATTTGAAGGGGAACT
This sequence comes from Catharus ustulatus, assembly GCF_009819885.2. Lineage (NCBI taxonomy): Eukaryota > Metazoa > Chordata > Aves > Passeriformes > Turdidae > Catharus > Catharus ustulatus. The sequence goes on along the minus strand of NC_046237.1, from coordinate 280,570 downwards.
GCAAAACCAGCTCTGGGCTGGTTTGGGCTGGCAATATTTTTAGACTTGTCTAGCTCTTAGACCTGACAAAATGGCATAATTTTCCACTTGTCTAAGAGGAAATGTGACTGGTTACCACTGAGTGCAGTGAAGAGTTTAGGCCTGTCTGGGCATCCCAGACGGGTGTGTTTTTGAATAGCCTAAATGTTCTAGGTGTGTGGAGCTGGGCAGGAGCCCTGACATGAGTAAACCTTCTGAGGGTGTTTCTGAGGTGCTCTGAGGCCAGAGGTTGGCTCTAGACCACTCTGCAGTTCTTTCAGGTCTGTAGTGCTATTTCTGAAAGAGAATTAAAAAACAAGGCCCATGAATGACATTGCCATCAGGGAGATTTCTGATTTTGGTAGAAATTTGGCGTTATATTTCATAATTAATGAAGGATTTTCTCGTGCCTGTTTTTTCCCAAACAGCCTGTGCTTTCCATGGTACTGCAGTATAGACAGTCTGCTGGGAAAACTCTGAGCCATGGCCATGAGCACTCAGGTGGTGCACACTTCAAATGGTGCAGACTGCTTAGGAAACCCAGCTGGGATCAGCTGCTGGACCTTCAGCCAAACCCTCTGTTCCTGCTCTGGCGCAGTAATAAAAATGTACTTGTGAGGTTCTTTTGCCTAATTTTTTTTTTTTAAACAACATGTGAAATATGCACTTACTTCCCCCCCTTTTTTTGTGTGTGTGTAAATAATTGTAAATACATCAAGGCAGATTTTGCAGGTGCAGCTGTGCGTGCAGCCCGTTTGTGTGTGCAGGCTCGGTCACCGGGCGAGGGCGAAGCGCTTGCAAAGCGATTTGCGGCTCCGACGCCGCGTTCCCCTCTTGGCTGCGGTGGAAGTGGAGATGCACTGTGTTGGAGGGCAGGGTTGCTGCTTTTGTTTTCTTCCTCCCGTCTGTTGCTGAGAGACGATAACGACCTTAAAGAGGGACAAAAGCAGTGGCCAAGGCTCCGGGGAGGTGGGGCTGGCTGCTCCGGCAGCTGGGAGCGGTTCGGGCTCGGGGAAGGGGCCAGACCCTCCCGGCTGTGCCGGCTCCGCTCCGGGAACGGGCTCGGGGTGCTCTGGGGGCACCGCTGTGAGCCCCGTGTGCTGCTGCCGTGAGCTCCGTGTCCTCCTGCCGTGAGCTCCGTGTCCTGCTGCTGTGAGCTCCGTGTCCTGCTGCCGTGAGCTCCGTGTCCTGCTGCTGTGAGCTCCGTGTCCTGCTGCCGTGAGCTCCGTGTCCTGCTGCCGTGAGCTCCATGTCCTGCTGCTGTGAGCTCCGTGTGCTGCTGCCGTGAGCTCCGTGTCCTGCTGCCGTGAGCTCCGTGTCCTGCTGCTGTGAGCTCCGTGTCCTGCTGCCGTGAGCTCCGTGTCCTGCTGCCGTGAGCTCCGTGTCCTGCTGCTGTGAGCTCCGTGTGCTGCTGCCGTGAGCTCCGTGTCCTGCTGCCGTGAGCTCCGTGTCCTGCTGCCGTGAGCTCCGTGTACTGCTGCCGTGAGCTCCGTGTGCTGCTGCCGTGAGCTCCGTGTCCTGCTGCTGTGAGCTCCGTGTGCTGCTGCTGTGAGCTCCGTGTCCTGCTGCTGTGAGCTCCGTGTGCTGCTGCTGTGAGCTCCGTGTCCTGCTGCTGTGAGCTCCGTGTGCTGCTGCCGTGAGCTCCGTGTGCTGCTGCCGTGAGCTCCGTGTGCTGCTGTGAGCTCCGTGTGCTGCTGTGAGCTCCGTGTGCTGCTGCCGTGAGCTCCGTGTCCTGCTGCCGTGAGCTCCGTGTCCTGGTGCTCTGAGCTCCGTGTGCTGCTGCCGTGAGCTCCGTGTCCTGCTGCCGTGAGCTCCGTGTGCTGCTGCCGTGAGCTCCGTGTCCTGCTGCCGTGAGCTCCGTGTCCTGCTGCTGTGAGCTCCGTGTCCTGCTGCCGTGAGCTCCGTGTGCTGCTGCTGTGAGCTCCGTGTGCTGCTGCCGTCAGCGGAGCTCTGCTGTGTGGCTGGGACCTCATGAACACCCTGCCTCCCTGGAAATGGACCTTCAGCATGTGTCGGGGATCCCGAGCCCCTTCCCCCGCCCGGGGAATTCTCCCAGCCGTGCCTCTGCCCAGCCAGCCCCACCTGCCCTGCAGAAGAAACCTCTGGAAGCAGTCTCAAGTGTTAGATCCAAAGTCTGATGCTAAACTGGCTTGTGATAGACAATCTTAAGTAGGTATCATCAGGGCATAGACAGTGTTCCTAGGGAAATAAGATCCTGGGATTTTGTTACCTATTTGCAATGTAGATGAAGTTCGTGGGTCACCCGAGACAACGCAGTGTGGGCCCAGTGTGGATTCACAGGACATTTAGAGCAAGTGTCAGTGAACTGATGGCACTCAGCTGGACTGCTCTGCTTCAGTTACCTGAAGTCCGAGGCTGTGCTGCAACTAATGAAGATTATTCCATGGACTTTAGGAGACTAGAATTAATTTTAAAGTTTTCCTCTGTGTTGTCTGTTTCATGTTTAGCATGTTAAGACACTGTCACTGGAACGAGAAAGTGTAGAAAAGGAATCGTCTTTCTGACAGCAAAGTTCTTCAGCTTAGATTGTTATCTTGAAATATTACTTGAAGAAGTTGATTACTGCAGTTTCATTCATCATCTTGATTTTACATTTTTTTGGATACCCCTTGATGTTTCTAGTCCCTCTGATGCTTCTGCCTCCCTCCTGAAAAAAGAGTAGCTGTGCAGAGCCCTAAACCTGTGTGAAAATGCCCTGGTGCTGATAGGATCTCAGTAGCTGTAGCCACCTCTAATGTAGAACTGCAATCTGCAGGCATCTCTCCTCTGTGAGCACAGTGAATATAAGTTATATGAGTTGAATTCTTAAAGATTCATGTCTTGTTTACTGGGCCCTTACTTCTGAAACAAACTTATAAAGACTAAGCAGACACAGACTTACCCAGATTTATTTCTCTGCATAGAAGTGGAATGAAGTAAACCACACTGTTCAACCAAACTTTGTCCTGAAAGCATTTTCAAGAGTGCCATGGTACAGTAAAATGATGAAAATCATCTCATGATTATAGAACAGGGAAAAATGACATGAATAGGCCAGTAAAAGAGAGAATATTCCAAAGCCTTGAAGGAATTACACACGAAGCTTTCTTAAGTTCTTTTGAAAATCCAGACAAATACATTTACTATTGGTATTAGAATGGACTGGAATCTTCCAGGATAAATATTCACAAAAAGGCATGCTTGAGCAAAGAGGAGGGAGGTGGGTTTTTAAAGTCTACAATAATGAGATTATTCAAATTGATATAGAGATAACATTGTACAGGAGGGAGAGCATGCAGAGGAGTCAGAGAAGTCAGGGTATGGGAGATATGCAGAAATTAGTAGCAATGAGTCTTGAAGGATTTTAGAGGTGAGAAATGTAGCTTTTGGGGCCCTGAAGTGAATTGGGATCTGACCTGTCTGAGAATGCAAATATTGGTGACTGGGAGGAGGAGGGGCTGGCAGAGGTCAGGGCAGTGGCTCAGAAGAGACAATGGCCCTTCTGCAGCACCAGCCTGTCTTTCACTTCACAAAAGGTTTTTTGTAATTCTAATGAAAACAACTCCTCCTTAAGAAAGGGATCACTCTTTAGAATGAGAAACACTGCAACGTATTTCTCTATGACTTCCCTTCTTTATGACTCCCTCCATCAGTCAAAGTATGAATTTGATTTGACTGGGTTTTTTTGTTGCAGAATTCCAGTGTAAGCAGCACTAGGCTGGAAATGCAGATAATGGCCCGGGATCTTTTTAGTTGTAAAAGACTTTTTGTGGGAAGTGCTGCTAGATCAGCTCAGTTGTGATTAGTCCGGAGCACCACGGTGCTGAGAATGTCGGTGCACGCGAATTTTGCATGTGTCAGCATGCCCCCATGTCTTCCAGCATCCATGAGCGACTGAGACAGTCCCAGTTCGCTTCAATGACACTCACTGCCCTGGAACTTGTATCTGCCGATGCTGTGAGAGGGGCACAGCTCAGGAGTGTGGTCTGAGCTAAATTTGTCACCCAGGCTCACTCTTGATGGAAAGAGAAAACCTTTCTAGATGGTAATTCAGCCGCTGTTCTTAAACATCCTCCTGAAGCACAGTCACTCACCCTCCAGGTTGCCTGCACATTGCTCTGTTGTAGCTCAGGCAAGTGCCAGGGGGTGCCAGTGGGTGAGGTGAATCCTCATTTAAGCCCCAGAGATTTGTTTACAGAAGCCATTTTGTGCTGGACATCTGTCAAGAAATTCAAAGTGAGAAGAAAGCAGTTGGAATGTGTAAGCCCTTAAACACAGCTGAAAGTCCCAGTGCAGTGCAATGGCAGAATTTTTGTGATTGATTTGATGCTACAGACAGTGTAACAGTGATAAGATAGATGTAAGATAAATCAGCCAAGTGTGGTCATAACTGCATAAACCTTAAAATTCAGGATTGGCTAAGGACAAATCAGATTTTTGGAATTATTTCAGGCATGTACTTCATATTAGCAGTAGCTGTTTCTCTTATCTAGTATTTAAAGAAATAATCAAGTCTATTTATTCAAACATTTTATTCATACAGGCATTTAGATAATTTTAAATAGAAGAATTTCTGAATGCTCCTCTATATTTCATTTAGTATTTATCAGCATTCACCACATGTCAGACTAAAAAGTAGGGAAGAAGTTTCAAATTGCCACGATCAGTGCTTAGTTTATGTTTATTAAATTGCCAGTATGAGTGGTGGTTTTGTAACATGGTATTTATTGCTTATGTATTTATACAATTACAAAAATTGTAATTATTACAATTGCCATTATTAATTACCAGAATTATGCTTCAGGTCAAAAGACATCTCCCTTGTGACATACCTGAATTTTGCAACTGAAGCTGCATTTCTTTTCTGAGTGTCTTTTCCTGGTTTCCTGGTCTCCCTAAACCAGGACAACCTGAAATGGAATCTGCTTTTTCTGCAAATGGTCCTGCAGTCTGCTGTGGGAAGACATGGTGCCTCCTGTAACTCTTGTGCTTTTGTGTGAAATGATTGTGCAGCTTCTACAGCTCAGGCTACCTGAGCTGTTTGCAGAGAATGTTTGATACTCCATGATGTGCGTGACTTTTTCCTTTTTTTTGTCTTTTTCTTTTTATTGATCATCTTGGTTAGCTAATAAGTTAGTTCTGTTTCAGGGAAGCGATTTTTAAAAAAGTACCAATAAGCTCTGGGGCTTTAAAGCCAGTTTGATACATAGGAAGCCTGAAATTAGGGCAACAAAAGATGTTTCTGGTGCTGTTTCCTCTTACCAAACACCTCTGTCTATCAGGCAAGTCCCTGTTCAGGTGCTTGCTGATGAATTCATTTTCCTGTAGATTTCAGCTACAACTACAATGTTTTTGCAGTTTCTCACAGCTGTGCTCTATTGTTTAGGAGAATTTTAGTAAAATGCACTCATCTGATGCTTAAGTTCTTCCTTCCTTCTCCAGACACTGATAATTTAAAATGTGTTTTTATAGAAATATTAATATAGCAGCCAGTAATTGAGCAGTGAGGGAATACTGGACTCCAGTAAGAGGTACCATAACTCTTTGAAAGTATACAGTTGCTTCAGTATTGCTCCATTTTACATGTGTAATGCTAGTAATGTCAAAGGAGTGTCTTCTCATTTCCAATATTATAACTTAATTTCATAACTGAAAAACCTGAGTCAGGCCCGGTATTCTACATTGTATACTGGCATTTGTGCAGGGCAGCAAGAGATGCTGGAAAACCAGTCACCTGTATTGACTCAAGAATTCCTTCATGTCTTTCAAAGGCAGCTGTCTGTGGGATGGGCAGCACAGAACTGCAGCAGGGTCAGCCAGCTGAGCTGCCTGTCCTCAGCTGGGTGCTGTGAGCAGTCAGTGCAGTCCTGCTGGTCAGGAACTTACAACCTGCTTGAAGGGAAATGCTGAAAGACTTCAACAGCCCTGTGCAGTCATTGTTTTGTCACTTTGAGATGATTTATTGCATTGTGTTTCAGGCCTCAGTGCAGGTGGGAACCGCTGTTGACATGTGGGATGGGGATGCAGGATATTTGTTTCCTGTCATTTGTGCAGAGCTTTAGCCTGTGAGCTGCACATCTGATAGAAAGCAAAAGAACATGGTCAGAATGACAAGGTTCAAAGCTAACAGTTGAGTAACAGGAGCAAGGATGCATCTGCTCTTAAAACATGAACTTCAGTAAACACTCATTTCAATTTGTCAGACTATTTCAGTAAAGCTGTGTTCCCACAGGATCTAAGAGCTGCTTTGCTAAAAACAGTAAGGCTTTTTGGTATTGAGGCAAAGGCTTCTAACAGCCAAATTTTGTGACAACACTAATTAAGTAATAAAAAAAAGAGAAATTAAAATTACACTTGCAAGTTCTGGTTCATATGTATGGCTCCTGTGCTGTGGTTGCAAGGTGAAGGTGCTAGTGATGGTCAAATGTTGGAATTTATTGTTCATGTCACCTCTTAATTTGTCACTGTGAGCACATTTTCTTGGAAACAAGATATCTGCACTTGCAAGAAGCTTTAAACAATTGATGGCACGAGTGTAAAGCAATCTATTAATATTAACTCTGAAAATTTTGGACTCATTTAGATCCCTGGACCCTTGTTGTGATGAGTCCTGATCACTGATGAGTTTAACAATTGTCTCCCTTGTCTCTGAAGTGCAATGTGACATTCCAGTCAGCTGCTCAGGAAACAGGTTTTACAGGATTGTGCTTTAAGTTGTTGCTTCTCCAGCGACAGGGGACCTGTTGCATCACGGTCTGTTTCTGTTCTCCTTTTCGTTTCCCTCAGGGGCAGGCACACTTTGCTGCCTTGCTGTTTAGCAAGAAGTCTCTTGCTATTTCTGAATGTTTGAGGAAGTATCTGCCTTAAACATGAATTTTGAGAAGGGGCATGCGCGAACTGTCACTGCCTCGTCTCCAGTGTTTGCCTTGTGTTACTTCTGCTACACAGAAGATGGAAAATACTAATTTTCCCTAATTAAGGCTACAAACTGAGTTTAACAAGCCCATATGAAAAGCATTTGAGAGAAATCCCTGTTGCTTCAAGTGTTTCATGTGTGCAGCTGTTCCATGTGACGACAGGCAGCACTGAACGGGGAGTGCAGCAGCTATTCCTCCTCTCATCAGACAGCATGCTGAACACTGCATCTCAGACACCTCCCTGCCTGAGGAGAGATGTGGTTATAGTCTCTGAAATTTGTTCAAAAGCAGATTGAGAATCCAGGGCTAAAATCCAGCTCACTGTCCTTGTATCTGGCCTGGAGCTTTTTATTTATTTCACTCTTAAAGCCAGAATTGTACAGGGGTGAGAGAAGGGGAAACCTGACCAAAGTGAAAAGTTCCAGCATTGTTTCATCTGTTTTTAACCAGCTAAATAAAGTGAACAGGACGGTGTATCGCAGGCACTGTCTGATGATTCCCACTGAGACTGTTGAACTTGTCCCTAGCCCCAGCTCATGGCTCTGATGTGCCTCAGCTCCAGCTGTGTCTGTCTGTCCCTTGTGCCTCAGCTCCAGCTGTGTGTCTGTCTGTCCCTTGTGCCTCAGCTCCAGCTGTGTGTCTGTCTGTCCCTTGTGCCTCAGCTCCAGCTGTGTCTGTCTGTCCCTTGTGCCTCAGCTCCAGCTGTGTGTCTGTCTGTCCCTTGTGCCTCAGCTCCAGCTGTGTCTGTCTGTCCCTTGTGCCTCAGCTCCAGCTGTGTCTGTCTGTCCCTTGTGCCTCAGCTCCAGCTGTGTGTCTGTCTGTCCCTTGTGCCTCAGCTCCAGCTGTGTGTCTGTCTGTCCCTTGTGCCTCAGCTCCAGCTGTGTGTCTGTCTGTCCCTTGTGCCTCAGCTCCAGCTGTGTCTGTCTGTCCCTTGTGCCTCAGCTCCAGCTGTGTGTCTGTCTGTCCCTTGTGCCTCAGCTCCAGCTGTGTGTCTGTCTGTCCCTTGTGCCTCAGTTCCAGCTGTGTGTCTGTCTGTCCCTTGTTCTCCGCAGTCCCTTGCTGACATCTCACTGTGGGCTGAGCTCGCTGCCCCTGGGTGGAACTCCATCCTGGAGACACAGGAAACCTCCAGGGCAGCCAGTGGACCCTGCTGAAGTCTACTGCTACTAACAAATAATTAAAGCTGAAAATTTCAGCAAAGGGAAGACATTTATTGTCAGGCAAAGCCCAACAGCGTTTTAGGAAATGATGTTGGTAGTGCCTGCATGCAGCCTGCACATCTGTGGTGGGGGGAGTGTGTAAATGTTTGCATTCTTTCAGTCTTAAAGGTAATCAGCCACGCTGTGTTAATGGGAACCTAGAGGAAATAAAAGAGTTAAATCAAACTGTTATTAAACTATTTGAACATAAACCTTCTTTCATCTCTGCAGGCATTTCTTCACCGGATCCGACAGAATGCAGTGGACAAAGCTGAGAAGTACATAACAGAGGAGAATGTTAAGGTATTTCTTCTGTCTTCCTTGTTTTATTGGTAGGGAAAGTGATATGCAGTGAAAGGCTAGATTCAGGGATGTGAATATCAAATATCCTCTTGTCATATTGATGCTTATTATTAAGCTGGTTTCCTAAGGAAAGGAGCTCATGTTGACAGTTTATCTGTCAATCTGTTTGCCATTCTTATAGCTGTCATCTTCCAGTAATTTTTCATCTCACTGGCTAATTTTAGTTAAACCTGACAACAGTGTAGTGTTGTCAGAGATACTAACTTTTGGCAAGATTTGTGAAATGCTGAGTAGAGTACAGAGGGGCCATTTCAATGTCTTCGAGAGGAAAGGCAGGGAATCCACAGCCCTTGTCTGTTTTGTTTAACAATATTCATTTAGCCAATTTGATCTGCTGTTGTCTACTAATAGAAATTTATGAGAAGGAGGCAGGAATTTTCCTTTGTGTTCTTGTGGAAAGGAATTTGGGTTCTTGAGGGAGGTCTACATATTGTGAGACCCTTGAGTGAGGAGGTTCCTGAATGAATTTTGCACTGGAAAAAGTTAAGGGACATAGAGAGCTGTAAGGTACAGGCTTCTCAGGTTCCTGTGGTCACAGGGATGCATGTTGTTCATTAGTGTCATAAATGCACAAAACCCTTCCATGTAGTTATTTGCCTTAAAAACTCCCCTTGTACAGCTATGCATGTGAAACCAAACCCTCCTGGGCACACGAACTCAAGTGAAACCCCCTGGTGAGTGGGACAGGCACAGTTTTCCACTGGTGCTTTTCTGCACTTGTTTGGTCCTGGAGCTCCTGAATGAGCAGCAGCTTTGCCCTGTAGCCCTGTGGGAGCAGGGCAGCCACAGGAGATGTGCCACATAATCAGATGCAGTGCCTACAAATCATGTACAGCAGAATTTGTATTTGAAGGTTTTTCATACTCCTCTGAGGAAGTACTACTTTATTTTTGTGTCATTCTTGAAATGCCTGGGGGATCTTTTAGAGGCCACTGTGAGACCTCATTTATCGCTGTTATTACAATACCTGCCTTTCAACAAGAGAGCTTCCCCTCAGTAATAAAAGGCTTATGCCTATTTCTGGTGAAACAGAATTACAAGGCACAGTTTTCATGTGTCCGTAGTTTCCAGAGTCAATACTGTCTCCTCTGTCCACCCTCCATCTCCTGCTATACCAAATAATGTGTCTTTCCTGTGGTTGAAAGATACTTGTTTTTTATTTCCCGCTCCTTTCTCCCACCTTGCTGGTAGAGCCAGGAAAAGCAAGGTGTTGTTGGGACTTCTGGTAATCTGCATGCTGATACTGCTTGTCTTGAGTCACCAGAGAGCTGTGAGAGGGCCGACATTAGAAGAGATTTTAAAAGTGGTTTGGCAGCTTATGTACGGAGAAGCTTGTCTTTACTCTCTTTCTTCACGTGGCAGAGACCCTAGAGAAAAATACAGGGCATTCAGGCAGTTCACTCACTTCTGACCAAAAGGAGAAAGTGCTTTTTAAGATCATTTGGGTTAGTGCTCCCAGTATTATTTTGCAGATTTCTCCTACGGTTAGTGCTAAGCACCAGAGACGAACAGCTGCAGCAACATCATAAAAAATTGGTTTGAATTTCTTCACTGCCTCGTGTGGAATAACTCTCCTGATGAGTTTCTATCATGCTATGCTCGCAGCAGGCCCTGCTGCCACTTCACTGGTGGAGCAGTTTGAAGGCAGTACAACCTGGGGATGTGCACAAGGCTGGTAACTGGCTTTGGTACAGGAGCGTGTGCAGTCAAGGTCTGTCTGCTGCCTTGATTTTCAAGTGACTCTCACCTGCAAATCTTGCTGCAAGCAGAGCTTTGCTGATCCCCTCAGAATTCATTAGCTTGCACAGATATTCCTTGGATCAAAAACCACCCCTGAAGACTGGTCCTGAAGGATAAAATCATCCCTGACAGATGTTTTCCTCTTCCCTGTTAATCCCCTTCTGGCAAAGCAATAAAGGCAAGGGCCACTGCATTACTTTCAGGCGTATGACAGAACACTTGCAGGCTCCACTTGAATTAGCACAGGAAGTTTTTAGGGAGCAGTGAAAGGATCCTAGCTCCCTGGCCTTTTTTTGGGTTCAGAGCCAGTCAGTGCAAATTCAGTGTGTTGGAACCTTTCAGCTTCTTGGGAGCTAGAAAGGAGCTCTGAGGCACAAGTGGGCATTGGTGATGGTGCACAGCACCATGTCTCAGAATTCCTGCAGGGAGAGGGAATTCAGGGAAGTAAAGACAAGGAAGATGCAACAGGCTCTGCTCTGGACATGCAGTCAGCTTGAAGGATGAGTTTGAGTGAAATACTCTGCCCATCCTTGTGAGTAACAGAAGTATAGCGTTGAACCTGGCTGCCTGCAGAGAGGAAGGCATTGAATTCCTGATCTTGTCTACTCTTGCTAAACCACATAGAAACTGGTGTTAAACCAGGAATTGATGCTTCAGTCCTAACTTTAATTTACAGATTATTGTTTCTCTGAATTGCTGGTGGCTGACTCAGTGCTACATCTAGTGAATCCAGTGCATAAATTTGAAGAGTTTGGTGTTACAGTAAGGCATTTTAGGAAGTGTTTGGAGATGTTAGTCTTGATCACCTCCCACAGCAAATGCCAGGAAGATGAAGGCTGATTCTCTCAGGCTGCATACTTTGGGGTATCCCACTCACTGGGGCAGATCTGGAAAGCTTCTTCCAGTGTGAAAACTTGCTTGACTGCACTGCAGGTCTTCTCTTTGCAAGTGACATTGTTAAAGCAAGGTGACAGAACCCTTGTCTGCAGCGTGTGTGTCACTGCAGACCCCAGGACTGACTCTGCCCTCTTAGCCTTCCCTCCGGTGGCTGCCAGTACTGATGGCTGTCACCTCCATGTCAGGACTTCTGCCCCTCTCTAGGTAGCATTTCATCACCTACATGTGGATTCACACTTTCTTCTCATGTTTTGTTTGAAAATGACCAAGATTTATAATGTGTTTATAGCATCTTCTACCCTGGCAGTTTATTCCCCTTAGCACAGGTATATTCTAATCACAGGGATGATTTAACTGTCACCATTACCTTTTGATACAAGGTTGAAGGAGGGGCCTCTTCTCCTCTATATGTGCCTTTTGGTGTCACTGAAGTCAGTGAAAGGGAACTCTAAATGCTGCTCTTGAGATTTGTGAGAAATGTGCACTAATCTGGTCAGTGAAAGGCTGGATTCCAGACAGCAGGTTTTGTCTCCTCTTTACAGGTACGCCTTGTGTGTGATACCTTAAAGTCCCTTTCTTCCAGAAAGGGATTTCTAATGCATGGGAAGGAAAGGCAAACTACTCCCTGCTTCTGTCTCCTGCAAAATTAGTTTGGCCTTGTGGTTCCATTTACCTGGCTGTTCTCATGGGAAATATCCTCAAGACTTAAAAGAGGTTGCTTGCATTTATCATGCTTAGGGGTCTGCAAAGATAATCTTAATTTATAGCAGGTACTTCAGAATCAATAAAGATTTTTATAGGAGGCTAGGAAAGGGGCAAATACAGTGTAATTCATTCTTTAAAAGTCCTTGTCTGAGTTTTGAATCCTATCATGGTAAGTCTAGAGCTGCACAGTATTTTGGCATTACTACTTAGCAAAAAACTCTGACATATATTAAAAAATAGAAATGTTTTTCTCCTTATATTTCAGATCTTATTTTCCAACATTGAAGACATTCTTGGTGTTCACAAGGAGTTCCTGGCTGCTCTGGAGTTTTGTTTGCAACCAGAACCCCAATCTCAGCATGAACTGGGAAATGTTTTCTTAAAATTTGTAAGTACAATGACTTAATGCTATCTGAAAGTACAGTTTCCTGTCATAAGCTGTCCAGCCCCTTACCAAGCCCTAGTCTCTAAGGCTTGTAGCAATGCTATGACAATGTGTGTCTTGTATGAAAGTTGTAGGTAGGGTGGGAAAAAACTTGTGAATGTGGTTAGAACAATGACACCACATCAAACTGAGCTAAACAATGATGTATTTTTAGAAACTCTTCCCTTTCTTGTTGAATTTTTTCCTTTTTTTTTTCTCACCCGTCTGATCACATTTTATTGCTGAGTATTTGTCTTCTTTTGTTCCAAAAGGTTCAAAACAGCAGCAAAATTTCAAGCACCTCAGAAACAATACTCCTGGCAGTGCTTGCCTGGTGTGTCCTGCAGGCAGAGGTGTGTGGTGTCTGTGCTGCCTGCCCTTGCAGCCCTTGCAGCACCCTGGGGCTGCAGCAGCACCCTGGAGCTGCAGCAGCACCCTGGAGCTGCAGGCTGCAGCAGCCCTTGCAGCACCCTGGGGCTGCAGCAGCAACCTGGAGCTGCAGGCTGCAGCAGCCCTTGCAGCACCCTGGGGCTGCAGCAGCTGCTCATTGCCAGCGCTGCAGGGCCTGGTGGGTCCCAGGAGCTTTCCTCACAGCACAGACTCTTTTTGCTCTTTCCTCACAGCACAGGCTCCCTTTGCTCTTTCCTCACAGCACAGGCTCTCGCTGTTGCACCCAGGGAAACCATGGGGAACATTTCTTTGGTCTTTCGTTTTGGGCAGGGTTCTGTAGTTGCAATATGCTCTGAAGTGCTGGAACACCCTCAGTGCTGCTTTTCATTACCATCAAATCACAGTGAGTCCTGTGGGCAGCTCGCAGTGAGGAGGTGCCAGAAGACCCCTGAATCTTGAATGTCTTGGTGTACCTGCTGTTGTGATCACTTGGGAAGGTCATTCCCAGTCCTGATTATGAATCCAGTACTGGTCAGCAGCCAGATTTTAGCACAAGTGCTTTTCTTTAGAAACTCAGTGTTAAAAATACTTAAAAATTTGGTGAATAACTTGAGAATTCTTGAAGCACTCTTTCATCCAGACACTGCATTTTTTAATGGAGCATGTTTTCTCTTAAGTTTCTGTGTATTATATATCCTTGTAGCAATCCCCAGATTCACCATGTGCAGTTCCATCAGACTGCAGTGCTTGGGTCCTCTTCATGAGATTGGTGTATCCTTGACGTCCTCTAGTCCTCATAGGCCTGACTCTTCCTGGTCTGTCTTGGCCTAGAAGAGCCTTACTTGGCAATGGTCCACCAGCCTTCAGAAACAGAACCCTGCTTTTATAGAATCATGGAATCATCAGGGTTGGAAAAAACCTTTAGGACCATCAAGTCCCACATCAACCCAGCACCACCACCATGTTCACCATTAAACCATGTGCTCAAGTGCCACACTGACATATTTTTTTAATACATCAAGGGATGGTAGTTGTTATGGGCCCAGTATTCTCCCTGGACCTCTAGTTCAGAAAGATTCAAGTCTTGAGTAACACCTAAAGCAAACAAGCAGATTTTTCAAGAATTCCAAAATAGAAATCAATGCACATTGTGGTTTTGAAGTATTTTAAGAGATGATGAAATGTGCTTGCTCTCATAATGGGGTGTGAAAAATGTTTTCCCTTTAGAAGACGTGTGCCCTCCTGTACTCCATTTGGTAGGGTGATCAGAAGTTCGTTGTCTCATGGTAGGTGCTAGAGTTTATTCTGGAGCTGCTTCAGTGTGACTGTAACAGATGGTAAAGAACATCCTTGAATATTTGTTCCAAATCCAGTGTGCGGCCTTAAACAGCACTTGGGATGTGTCTCTAATGTCAGAGGAGGCTTGTGCACTCTTGTGAGCACAGGCTCACTTTTGCAGGGCAGGAAAGGGTGTGACTGTGTGGAGCAGAAGGGCAAAGAATTGTCAGGGCCTTTGTTCCTGATATTGTCATACTGCTAGAGGTTTGGAGATGTAATAGCTAGAAACTTGTTCTAGGGAAAGGTGTGTTATGCTCATTTTTTCTTTGAGCAGTATTGCATGAGTGATCAGTTTCACTGTCTAAGTCACCAGGAATATTGTTTTGTTGAGAATAATGTCTTCTGTTTAGGTTTTTGATGTTGACAAGGTTGGTTTCAGCCTGCTTTGAAACAAGAAAATGCCAAGCCTTGTTAAAAATATGTCCAAATAAAATGTTGCGGTTTTTCAAATGTCTTATTTGCTGTTTTCCAGTCAAAACTGTTTTCAAATTTGCACTAATTTGTGGGCAGTACTAATGGATCCAAAATGACATATTTGGAGAATAAATTATTGGTTAAAGACTTATTTTAACCAAACTGGGAACAGTACAGACTTACTTCTGTCACCAAAACAGAAGGTATAGCTGTGTATCCAACAGATTTGCTGAGTAAGAAAGTGCCATTTTTATCTGGTCACGTCTCTGACCATAATTGCACTTTAACCTAGAGCAACTGCAGGTTCAGAATTCCTGGGCTAACATCTGTAATTATGTAACTGATAATTTCCTCTCCAGGCTATGGGAGAGCCCAGGACTGAGTATCACCCAGAGAGGAAATGAAACACTTCAGACACAGAGTAATTTTAAGCATAGTTCTCATATTTGTGGGTCACCGGCATGGAATACAGCTGGAAAAGACTTGAGGGAAGCACTCTGGTGTGTGTATAATTGTTGTACTGTCTTGAGCTTTAGCAAAAGGATTTTGTCATCATCTAAATATAGCCTCTCAAGCTCCAGGCACTGAAAGCTGCAGTCAGAAACCTGAGCAGTGACATTTTGTGTGCACTGATGTAACAGATGATCCTGTGTTAATGGCTGCTGTTTTTAGTTTCAAGCATGGTGCTTGAGTGCATGCAGGGAGCTGAGGAGAGGTGAGAGGAGAAGATGTGGGAAAAACTAAATCTGTTTTATTCTCTAACTCTTCTGGTTTTATGGTTGACAACAATCCTATTGCCATTTTTTTCTATTGTGCTGTGGACCCAGGGCTGCCTTTTCCTGCATCTGGTGGTGAGAAGCTTTTGTTTCTTTGCAGCTTCCCAGTATTGCACCCCAGTAGCAACATGACCAGCTGCCAATGAAGGATAAAAGTCCTGAACATCTGCATTCCAGCTCTTTGCACCATACCCTTTGTGGCTGTTGTTTTATTTGCTTTGTACCATTGTTCTTGTGTTTGGACATATATCTATTTATTCTTTCTTTTGAAGTACAAGAAGGAGAAAAATTTATCAGGTTAGTGATAAAGCAAACCTAAAAGCATTTTTCAGCCTCTGAACATGTATATCTACCATTGAACATCTGACCAGAATGTCAGATTCTCCTAAACTAACATAAGTGCAATTTCATTTCCTTGTGACAATGGCAAAGGGAATACCCAGTGACTGCAGCTGCATTCCCATGTTGTCCTGCCAGTAAATCCCTTCAGCTGGCAGCAGTTTTTTCCTTGGATCACTGTGAGCTGTCTTAAAAGTAGCTAGATGCTGCAGATACCTTCAGCTGATACAGGAAGCTCTAAGAGTGCTAGGACTCCAATCAAAACTCAAAAAAATTAACTTCCATATTATGGAGAGATTAAAAGGTTCAGATAGAATGTGTTTAGACCAGAATCTTGCTTTGAATGCAACAGCAAACTCTGGAAGGCATTGGCTACGTGGCTTAGTGCCCTAAGATGATAGCTCTGGAAATCCTCACATATTACCCTGCAGAGTGTCACACTAATGCTTTGTAATTACAGTAATTTCATTATTATAAGCCGCACCCTTTTGACTAAAATTTTGGTCCCAACCCGGAAATGCAGCTTACACTCAGGAGTGATGACGTTATGAATTTTGCCAACCCAGAAGGGCGAGCCCGCAGCAGCCCCGAGTGGGGCCGAGCCAGTAAACCCCGCAATCCTACGATTCTGTTACTAATTGGCAACTTTGTGAAAGTTGCACGCGGATCCTCGCTGCGAACGAAAGTGCGGCTAATAATCCGGTGCGGTTTATATATGGACAAAGACTTAAACGTTGCCGACACCTGGGGGTGCAGTTTATAATCAGGTGCAGCTTGTAATTGTGAAATTATTGTACTTTTGATATGCAAATTAGCTTGTCTGGGTGCCTCCACATGGTGCTGCATTATGGCATAGAAGCCAACCTGAGCCAGGAAATAAAGTACTATTGCGAGCAGCATTCAAAAATGATGCTTTTTTTAGCTTCTGAATCATTCATTTTCCCTAAAGCCTAATACAATCTCATGGTCCCCCTTTTATTCTGGTGAATGCAATACTGGAAGCTCTGAACATAGCTGCTGAAAGTTCAGCCCTTCCTCTCATCTTTGAGAGGATCAACTTGCCTCTTGCCTTATCTGCTTGGGCATGGAAATAGTTGTTCCTGCTTCTTTTGTAATCACTGCAGTGTTTCCAGATATCCAGTGTTTGCAAGGGGTTCAGCCTCTCTGATCATTTTAGATAGAAAGACTTGCACTGTCTTTGAATCTGAAGATCAGTAGAGCAGAACTTGCTGACCCTGACCTGCCAGCTGACCTTCATTTCTTAGTAGGGGATTTCATTCCAGCATGTGCTGGTGGGTGTGACAGTCCCAGTGTTAGCAGCTCAATCTAGTTGTGAAGCTACCCTTCCTTTCCTTCAGTATCTGTAATATGTTGGTTATTCGGTGTGTATTTGATGAAATGTGTCCAGTTACAGAAAGAATTGTATATAGCTGTTGAGTTTTGTCTGCTGCTTGTTTCAGAACACAAAGTAAACCAGCCAACCTACTGGGGCCTGGCTCTCACCCCTTGAAAGGCAGGGGATTTCCCGCTGACTGCTTTGTGTTACAGTTCCCCTCCAGATCTCAGAGCTTCTTTCAGGCCTTGTTCTTCCCAACCACCTGGCTTTCTTCCTCCTGCAAGAATGGTCAGCCCCCTTGCTCCTGGTTTGTTTTGCTCTGGCTACATGCAAGTATCCTGACACACATGCAAGTATTCCCAAGATTGCAAAATCCCTCCTTTCAGGAAAGAATACCTATGATCTCAGTGAAGCATTAAGAGGAAAACTGCTGAAAGTCTCAGTGCTCAGAAAAGTCTCTGTTAACTTACAACAGAGTAAGTCAGGAATTATATTGTTCTGACTGTATGCATTGTTCACATTGCACAAGTGTCACATTCTTCATGAAAACTCCAATGCTAACGCCACTTGGAGTCCACCTCTCTTTGTAAAGAATTTGGTAACAGACTGTGGCAAAATAATCTCTCTGGTGGTGTCTGAGTCAATAAGTTACTTTGTTTTTCCTTGCAGAAAGACAAATTCTTTGTGTATGAGGAGTACTGTAGCAACCACGAGAAAGCACTCAGACTGCTGATGGAATTGAACAAGATCCCGACAGTAAGAACATTCCTGCTGGTAAGCACCTTCTCCAGCCCTCTTGAGTGAATGATCTGGCTTTGCCCTGTGTTCATAAGAACTCTCTAGTATCGCAGGAATGCCGGGCATTTTGCAGGTATGGAGCACTCAGGTGGAGGGGTACTGAAATCACTCATCACTTCAGGCACAGAACTGAGCACTACCAGCACGAGTGATTGCAGTGGAAACAAGGAAGATTTTTTTTAAGAATGAGAAGAAAAACGCAAGGACAGATGATGAAAGGAGTAATGCAATAAGTCAGCAGCAAGACTGAGGCTTGTTCCCATTGGATTTGGCTCCCTGCTCAGTTCTCTGACCAACTCACCATTTGCAGGCTCATCAGAAAAACGTGACCTGCTTCTGACATCCTTTTCTCCAGGGGTCCAGTTGTGGGCAAGAAATGTAGTGTGGATGAATTGTTTTGAGTGCATCATTGCTGCTTAAATCAAAAGTAACCTAACTCCCATCCAAGGAGGGGCTGTGGCCATCCAGCCTTCAAACATGCCTTAGAGGCTGGGCTGGGAGGAGAAACACTCAGCAGGCACTGCCTTCAACTGCTGCATTCCTTACTTTCCTTTCCTGGTTGTTTTTCCTCCTTTCTTACACCCCAGTTCTGCTTGATTTTTGAATGTCTTGTTTTCTTGGCTGTGGATGTGTGGCATTTGTAATGAGGTTGGCATGTAGGTGAGGGAATAATTCATCACATCAGCTGTTTTTTCCTAGTAAATTCTGTGAAGTGAAATAAAGGCTGTCTTTCTTGCAAAGGACCTGCTTTTCTTCCTGCTCTTTTTTTTTTTCTCCTCTTATTGTGAAAGGTCTGTTCTTTCCCAATGTAGTACAGCAAAAGAAAACTTCCACATAAACATCAGTCACGTGCAGGGCCAGAGCATTCCTTTAGCCACAAGATACAGACCTCAGAGGGAGCCTACCCTCGTGCTGTTGCATAGGCAGTCTCTTTGTCATGTCTGAGTTTTAATGAACCTTATGAAGCCATTACTTTGAATTACTAAATAATCCTTACCTTGTTAATGAGATTTTTTTGGGCACTTCTGGTAGGGGAAACCAATGAGAAAGAGGAGGAGGGAAGGTGCATGTAAACACCACCCTTCCCAACCTTAGTGTTCTCCACTTCCGCTGGATTGGCAAAGCATTCTGTTTGTGTTAGAGACATCAGCTGGCAAACTGATTGTGAGGGACATCAAAGATGTCACACTGTCTGCTGTGGCTTGCTGCAGCTCCTGAATCCAAGAGACTATTAAAATGGCAGTAAATATGGGAGGAAGGGCTCGCTGATGTGCCTACTTAGCTGTGATGCTGTAGTTTCTTCCAGGCCTCCCTTCCCTTCTTGTCTGCCTCTCAAACCAGTGCTACAATGCTGCTATGCAGAGAAGGCAGAACTAAAGCACAAAGCTTTACTTGTGAGGATGGATTTGGCCCGACTGCTCCCTCACCGCTGCTGAAACACAGAATGTGGGAATGTGTTTGAAAAGTCAGTAAGTGTTAAAGGGCAGTTTTGAGCCCAGAGCTAGAGAGAGGGCTGAAAGAAGAGATTGGAAGGACTGAGTCACTTGAGACTTACAAATTGGACAGGGAGCATTGTGATCTGGGTAGCCAGTGCCACAGATCTAGAATAGCCCGGGGACAGGTTATTTTACAGGCAATTGTCTGTAAAAATACCAGTTTGGACTAATGAGATTTTATGTATGATGTCTGTGAACGTTCCTTGCAGAGAATTGTAGAGCCAAAAAACTCAGTAAATTTCAGAGTCTGTGTCTGAGCCACAGGCACTTCCTGGCTGAGCTGCATTTAAAGTTCAGCTTCTCTGTGGACAGGACAGGTTTGCAACTGGAGTGACTTTTGGACCAAAATCCATATTCATGGTTGAGCATAGGAATGGAGACTAGTTTATCTGAAATAGACTTAAAGTCCCCCTGAATCTATTACCTGTCTCTGGCAGCAGGCAATAGTAGAACCATCAGGGAAATGTGTGAAAAGCTTACAGTGGGGCAGTATTGGTTTATCACAAATACTACACTTTACTGATACAAATTAAGATCAGATCAAGGACTATAAGGTTTTTTTCTTTCCCAGTGCCATACCCTGTTCTTTAACTCCCTTTCTATATCAATCCTGAGAAATTAATTTCCATAATCTGCTGAGAAGTTCCATGTGTGCTGGTTAGCCAGCCAGTGTGCCCAGGCTATTTGTGCAGCTGTGCTCAGGCATGATGTTTTACCAGAGAACTGGTGGATGTTGTGCAGATGACTCACTTGTTTCAATTCAGACATAAGAATTGGACTAAAGTTAATTGCATGATTCTTGATTAGTAGGCTTTATTTTAGCCTTTATGTGTTTTCTGGACCAGCAGTATACAACTTTACATAGTGAATAAAGACAACAGGTCATATCTATTCTGAGGGAAATTGGAATATTTTAGGTAATTGTCCATCTAGTTTTGCTGTTTACCTTTGTACTGTTAGGATGATTTTTGAGTCACCAGCTGTATAATATTTCTCTGAGAAGATACCTTTCTGCACAACCATTGTTATCCACAGCAAATTTTCTTCTGCTGATGCCTACAGAACTTTGCAGACTTGGTGGCTTTATGTCAGTGGTGAATGAAGTGCCATTTCCTGTGCCTTAGGTGTGGTAAAGTGCTTTCTCACTTTCTAAAACGCATGTTTTAGAAACACAAAATCATGTCAAAATCATCTGAAAACTGTGTCTAAGGTAATATTTATTTGTCTTTTGATTATAGGGTTGCATGCTTTTGGGAGGCAGAAAGACAACGGACATTCCATTAGAGGGTTATCTGCTAACTCCAATTCAGAGAATTTGCAAATATCCTCTTCTGCTCAAGGTAAACCAGAGAAAGTATTTCTCCATATGGTTGTTTTATTCTTGGAATGTTTCTGCATTTTTTTAGCCCTGACTTTTGTTGCCACTATTGCTTTCCTGATTTACACTTCTGAAAGTTGGACCTTCTCTGAAGAAAATGGGTTTTTATGGGTACAGGCAAGAAGCTGCCTGATGCTGGCAGGCTGCTAAATCCTGCTATGGTCTGGGTAGAGCAGACAGGGTGACACTGACTAACCAAAGCCTTTTGACTTCAGTGCTCTTCAGATGTTTCTACAGGCTTGTGCAGTCTGTTTCAGGCACTTCCTGTAAAGCTGTGTTCAGTTAGAATTGTGCCAGTGTTCTGGGGGACTGGATGGCTCTGGGGATTCTAAACGGGATATGTTTTTCATTACAAGGTGTCTAGTTTGATGGTGATCAGGTCAGTAATGATCAAAATCCTGTATCTTCTAACAGCTGTTTGGCAGCTTGTTTGAAAACTCTTTGTTTGTCTCATCTGAGTTCCCAACGGGCGGGTGTCAATCCAGAAATGACTACGGTATGTGGCACTAATTGGCCCCCTTGATAGTATTCTTACCTTAGAAAATAAAGCATAAAAGACCTAAAAAGAGCTGACTTGCCTCTCATCCTTTGTGGTCAGGCCTGTATTACTTGCCTGCTGGGGACAAGGAGAGGGAAAAGGAGAAAGCAGTTTCTGGGAGAGCTTGCCTCCCCCAGTGGCCTCATGGATACTCCATGGCTGACAGCTGTCAGTCTTCCCTGATGTCGGTCTCTTCCTCAGCCAAAGTCACACTGTGTTTACTAAAAGAAAAATAATTTTTAAAATTGCAAGGACTTTCCCTCATGTTTTGAAAGAAAGGTCCCTTTATGAGTTCTGGAAGAAAGTAAGAATTCTGTGATTAATGTATGTCAAAACTCCTGGGGACCAAACATCCTTTCTTTGAAAGCCAAAGTCAATACCACCAAGATTGAAGACTGAAACAGTGCTTCTTGCTTTCAAGCCACGGTGGGGTAGAGATGAATTTGCCCTCCCTGTGCCTACCCTTGGCTCTGGGGCAGCTGACCCAGACCCACGTGTACCTCTTGAGCAAACAGCCCTGTAGGGAGGGGCCGTGGCTGGGCATCTTGTGGGGCTACATTCCATTTTGCTATGGATTTCTTCTTGTACACAGTCTGATAGAGATCACACACTTTCTACTAGTTGAAGCTTCCTGGACAGAAAAGTTTTAAGAAAAAGCAAAGAGGAATTTGGTTTCCATTAGGCAACAAATCTGCTTAAGTCAGTGAGATAATACCATAACTAGAAGTTGTTCAACCCAGAAAATACCAGTGACCATTATAAAGCGTGGTTGATTCTGATTCTCGAAGGTGGTGAATTCATAGCAAATAAGTTGTGTCCCATCAAGACTTAATTGATAATGGCTAGCTTGAAATTACCAGAGCAAACGTCTAAGACAAATGTCTAAGACATGAGAACAGTTAAGGAAAAGCACAGGTGGATTCTGTTTGTGCTGACCAGGAAAATGGAGTGCTCCAAGCAAGGGGAAAAAAAAGAGACCGATTTAAAAATAGCACAACCCTCAAATGAAGTGTTTGCGCTCCCTTTGCTACTGAACTTCAGTTATGGCTCCTGAAATAGCTCTTTTGTATTCATGGGGGCTGGATCTTCATCGAATCCCCAGGGCAATACTGTTGTATTCCAGCTGCTGAGAAAAGTCTTAGACCAAAGCTAGCCTACTTTCCTCTCTTACTTTGTTTCTAGTTTGGTAACTTTGCTATGTAAGTATTTAGTGTAGCCGAGTAGGTGTGTTTGATAAAGTAGTATGCGCAAAGTAATTCAGACTTGTTTGAAAGTAAACTGAAGTAGTACGTTAAGGCACATATTTTAAAT
The DNA here is from genome assembly GCF_009819885.2 of Catharus ustulatus. Lineage (NCBI taxonomy): Eukaryota > Metazoa > Chordata > Aves > Passeriformes > Turdidae > Catharus > Catharus ustulatus. The sequence goes on along the minus strand of NC_046237.1, from coordinate 258,193 downwards.
ACTGTAATAACTTTTTATTAATAACATGTAGAGGTGTATGTGTGTGTGTGTGTGTTCTTCAGAACAATAGCATCTGGCATGGAGTTGCTTTATTTCATTAGGAATAATACACTACAATATCTCCAAGTGTTGATCTACTTTAAGCATTGAAATGATTTCCAATGAAATATGGCATCCTGCAACAGGTGACTTTGTTTTCTCACCCTCTGATGAAGCTGTTTGGGTTTTTTAAACTAACAAAGGATGGAGACAGAACAATCATTCCAATGACGGTGATCAATAAATGTCAATTTTATTTATAGTTTCCCAGTTTTTCTGACAAAAGCATTGTAGTTTTGAAGTGCCTGACTGTAAACAGGTTTTTGGTTGGGTTTTTTAGTTTGGGGATTTTCTTCAGGGAGTAGGGTGAGGAGGTAGAGTGGGGTTTGTCGGATAGGGCTTTTTTTTTGTTGGCTTTAGGGGATGGTGTCGAGTTTTATAATTTTTGTTGCTTTTTCTTTGTCTAACTTAGAAGCCTTTTGTGTGGTTTGAAGGATGGGATGCAAACCTAGCTATGGCATTTCATAATCTCTGTACAAACAGAGAAGTAACAATATTAATATTTTTGACCCAATACAGTTATTTCAGACAGCATGCAAGATAATTAGTGTAGAATTTGTCAGTCAGTAAATTAGTTCTTTATAACTGAGAAAGGGAGTTGGACTAGAGGCAAGCAAAGCGAAACTGTTGGCTGTGATGGGCATTGGTTTTGGGAAGAGGGAAGGTGGCAGAGGTAAAGGGACAGACCCGGAGGGCACAGAAGCCAGGGGGTCCGTGGAGCCAGCCTGGGTGGGCGGCTGCAGAAGCTCTGGAGAAGCTCTGAGCAGATGCTCTCAGCACGGGGCTTTGGGTGTAGGCAGCTCCGTCTCGGTGCTAATTGTGGGACTCTGTTAACCAATGTCAACCCTACTGCTTAAGAGTAGAAGCAGCTGCTGTGTAAAGCAGTCTCTGAACAAAAATAGTCTTTTCTCTGAATAAAGAGCATTTATGTCAGCAAGGAGCAAACCCTGGGGCAGTGGTGATCATGAGTTAATCACACCATGGTGTGGGGATTAGGCACAGTCACTTGTGTCTCCTTCCTTGGCACAGCAGGAGTGTTTGGCACATGACAGCCGCACCCTGCTGCTCCGGAGCCCGCAGCTCGCCCGGCTTGGACCTTGCCTGAGCTCCGGTCTCTTAGGGCTTGCTCAGACTCCAGCCAGAAACGCACATTCCACCTCTGATCCTTCAAAAACATCTGAGGGCACACAGCTCCATGGTGATTAGGGCAGTAATTATGTATTGCTTCATGTGGGGAAGAGTCCTTGGCGCTGGGAGGGGCAGAGTTGCATGCGGAGAGCAGGAGCAGGGAAGGACAGGCAGCAGTGACACAAACGGGAGGAGGTGCAGGGAAGGACAGGCAGCAGGGACACACTGCAGAAGGTGCAGGGAAGGACAGGCAGCAGTGACAACACGGCAGAGCTCACAGGGAAGGACAGGCAGCAGGGACACACACTGCAGAGCTCACAGGGAAGGACAGGCAGCAGGGACACACACTGCAGAGCTCACAGGGAAGGACAGGCAGCAGGGACACACACTGCAGAGCTCACAGGGAAGGACAGGCAGCAGAGACACACACTGCAGAGCTCACAGGGAAGGACAGGCAGCAGGGACACACACTGCAGAGCTCAGGGAAGGACAGGCAGCAGGGACACACACTGCAGAGCTCACAGGGAAGGACAGGCAGCAGGGGCACACACTGCAGAGCTCACAGGGAAGGACAGGCAGCAGGGACACACACTGCAGAGCTCACAGGGAAGGACAGGCAGCAGGGACACACTGCAGAGCTCACAGGGAAGGACAGGCAGCAGGGACACACACTGCAGAGCTCACAGGGAAGGACAGGCAGCAGGGACACACACTGCAGAGCTCAGGGAAGGACAGGCAGCAGGGACACACACTGCAGAGCTCACAGGGAAGGACAGGCAGCAGGGACACACTGCAGAGCTCAGGGAAGGACAGGCAGCAGGGACACACACTGCAGAGCTCACAGAAGGACAGGCAGCAGGGACACACTGCAGAGCTCACAGAAGGACAGGCAGCAGGGACACACACTGCAGAGCTCACAGAAGGACAGGCAGCAGGGACACACTGCAGAGCTCACAGAAGGACAGGCAGCAGGGACACACACTGCAGAGCTCACAGGGAAGGACAGGCAGCAGGGACACACTGCAGAGCTCAGGGAAGGACAGGCAGCAGGGACACACACTGCAGAGCTCACAGGGAAGGACAGGCAGCAGGGCACACACTGCAGAGCTCACAGGGAAGGACAGGCAGCAGGGACACACTGCAGAGCTCAGAGAAGGACAGGCAGCAGGGACACACGCGCCTTCGGGAATCGCTGCCTGCACTGGGCAGGGCAGCACGAGAGGCCCCTGCTGTGCACGCAGAACAGGGGGAAGGACGCTTACCTCGCTTACCTTGTTGTCTCCCTCATCTCTCCATTCCTCCCGCAGCTGTTCAAGAAGCAGAACTTTCTATTTGGCCATGACTGAATAGATTTATCTTTGGGGAATTAGCTTTTTCTACCCTCTTCCCTCCTCCATGAAAAGTTGTCTCACTCTGATTCATGACATTGTGTGGTTGAAATACAGCTTTATGTAGCATAATGTAAAAAATTTTCTGTTTTCTAAAGAACTGTAAGGAGCACTGCCAATTTATAAACCATGCTTTTGTCTTCCACACATAGATATGGTCACAAATAACTGCTGATATTTATAAAACATGTTTTTATTGCATTTTAAATTAGCATATGTTGTAGGTTCAGTGGCATATTGAAGCTAATCTATTTTATTTGATCTACCATTGCTTGTCAGGTGTTTACCCTGCAGATACATTGACATAAATTACAAATTTTAACAATATGGAAAATAAACAAAACTTTTGTAATTTGCAGGTACACAGAGGAAGTCTGATGTAACATTTGTTTTTTGGTTAGTTTAAGTGGAAAATGAATTTTATACAGGCAAATATTACGAACTGTAAAAAATATAAAACTCCCAGTAACATACATGTTTAAAGAAAAGTAGTTTGGGTTTTTGTTGCCCTTTTGTTTAAGCCCATTTGGAGCTGAACTGTTAATTACCTTAACTTTTTGAACAGATAAACAGAGGAGTACGTTGTCTTTTGTTATCTCTGTAAAGCTGTGTTGCTTGGCAGGGCAGCCTGGCCGCAGGGATCCGCACCACCCAGTGCCCGGTGTCAACATCCTGTGGACAGAGTCCATGTTAGGCCATGTCTGAAAGTCCTCAGGGGAATAAAGAGAGGAGGGAGGAATTTCTCAAATAAAGAAATGTGTAACTTTCAGCTGCAAAGTGTATTTGCTGTCAGTTTGAAGTACACAGTCAGTAATTGTGACAAGGAGGACGTGGGGAATGATGTCAGAGACTTCTTAAAAAAAAACAAGAAAAATACCATTTATTAATTATTTTAAGAAACTCTTGTCAAGAAGTGAATGAAGAGGTGTTTCTCTGTATTTTGGGGATATTTCTGAATGGGATGTTTAGGCAGTGCTAGTGTGTACATACCTGTTTCCAGTGCAGTGTGGGTGACACTGGAGCTGCAGAACTTCACTGATTTTTAGTGAGAGTCATCTGTGATGCTAGTGTCACCAAAGTTTAACACCTGTCTTCTTTTTGAACTTTTCCTTTTCTTGGCCTCACTTTCAGCAAAAGTGGAGTAAAGACTTCCATGGGGAATTTGATTTTGATATCAACTGATACTTGCAGCAGTGAGCCTCCTTCTCCTGTACATCTGGTACTCTGTAAATCACAGATGATGGAAGCAATCTGTCTCCATCCAGGTCACAGTGCTGGGCAGGCTCTCTGGCATCCAAACTCATTCTTGCAGAATGATGTGATTCAGCAGCACAGGACTTTTAAACAACCAGATAACATACTGAGGCAAAAGGTAGTGAGAAAGTAAAGTATTTCAGTCTTAAACACCATATTATGTATCAAGGTAAAATTACCATATTTTAGATTTCTTTAATGTATTCTTATTCAGTTGTGGCTGACTATGAAATACTGTTGGTCTAAAAAAATGATTAATTGTGAGTTTACAGTGGTTGCCCCTTTTGCCAAACTCATTAATGTTGTCAGGTTCTGAGTTTTGCCTCTGCTATTTTTCAATGGACAGGGCTTAACTGGGTTTGACACAAGTGAAGCAGACACTCTTGCAGACTCCTTCAGAGCAGAGGTATTGTTTGTCTCTATGTCAGGACACATGTCCCAGCCTTCTAAACATACAAAATAAACACATCTGACCCAGCAAAACATACTTGTCTCGAGCTCTTTTAATGTAGCATATTTACCATGAGCAATTGCCTCATTTATTTAACAGCATTCATATTAATCCTGTACAGATGAAGAATAGAGAACAGCATCTGCAGTAAAATACTCCCAAATTCTCTTTAATTTTGCAATGGTTATGGCATTTTCCTGCAGGATTGCTTGCTGATGCTCATACCTTTCCATGAACCACTTCTCAGTTTCCATGTTTTGTCTTCTTGTTGAAGGAATTAGCTAAGAGGACTCCCTCTAAGCATCCTGATCACCCAGCTGTCCAGAATGCACTGCAGGCAATGAAGACAGTCTGTACAAATATCAACGAGACCAAGAGACAGATGGAGAAACTGGAAGCCCTTGAGCAGTTGCAGTCCCACATTGAAGGATGGGAGGTAGGATGCAGGACCAGCAAGCAATTAATGACATTTAATGACTCGTGCTGTGTTCAAGGATTTATTTCTGTTTCTTTTGTGATGTATAAACACTCTTGAAGGTGTGGGCAGCATCACTCGGAGGAATTTAGAATTTAGTGTTTATTTTGTGTGTGCAGGTTGGTGCTAAATTGTAGCAGAACAAGTGACTTACGAAAGAAAGGAAGGTGTTAGAGCTAGAGTGGAACTGACATTTCTGATGGGCAGATCTCACTTGAAAGGCAAATAGATGTGGGTGAAATCCTTATGAGTGCATCAGTTATTTCACACCCTAATGACAGATAAAATAAGAGCATGTTAGTAAAAGACATTCATCATGCACTCATAAAGGAAAGTTAATCTCTCTTTTTTATGTTTCAGGGGTCAAATCTGACAGATATTTGCACACAGCTCTTGCTGCAAGGGACTTTGTTAAAAATCTCAGCAGGAAACATCCAGGAGAGAATGTTCTTTCTATTTGATAATCTTTTGGTCTATTGCAAGAGGAAATCCAGGTGAGTCCCTCTGTATTTTCAGTCTTACCATTCAGAAGATTTGTGAGTGGAAGCTCTGATCCACTACTGATCATTCACTGTGTTCTCTGTTGCTCTGTAGAGCTGAGTCACAGGTGGAACTTTCCTCTGTTCTTGACTATTTCTATCACTTAGGCAATAGGAGAGAGAAGTCACTGTGTGGTAGGATAAATATTCCAGGCAGAATTGCAAAAACTAATTTCAGTAACTTTCAGACTGTTTTTGTGTGTGTAATACTGAACCTATACAACCTAAATACAAATTATTAGGTGACATCTTAATTAAAAATTCAAATAAATGTTTAAATTAAAAAAATAATTACACCGTTGCATCTAGAAGACTGAAAATGTTGGCTACCTGAAGCATTCTGGCTCTGATATGACACAAAGGAGAAGAAACACTTCACTTGGACTCTTTATCAGATTTACCAAAGATCAAAATGCTGTATGAAACAGTTCAGAAATTTGTGTGTTTTTTAACAGAGACTGTTCCTTTAAAAGCCCTCAGTTAATTTGATACTAATCTTTTACTTCTTCAGAGCCCTTAGAAACTGTTTTTCTAGCCTGTTTGTAGTTGAGGTTAGCCTAACTCCAGCGCTGTCCAGGCAGTTTTCCTGGAACATTAAGATTTAGAAAACAAAATGTTCTAGTGGCCTTTAAGCAGAACTTTCTTTTTGTACAGGAGACATTACCAAGCTCCTCTGTAGTTTGGCCTGATTTTGGAGGAGGCTGGTATAACACTTGTATTTCTCAAGGGATTGGTATTGTTTACCTTTGTCTGACAACGTAACTCAAACTGATAGGATGTCGAGGATCTGATTTCCACTAAAAAGCATAATATTCATTTTTGGAGATTCTCATCCCACCTCAATTTATTATAGGTACTTCACTCTGACAAGAAATTTTTTCCCTAGCTGATTTTTACTGCAATATTTTTTTGAATCTTTTGAGGTACTGGCAAATTGCCACAGCAGAGCCTTCACTGACTGGAATTTGGACACCTGCCACTTCTTAATGAACATTTGACCAGCTGTGTTTTGGCTTGCATAGCGGGGTTATTCTTGGAGAGTAAAGCACAACAGGTGTCACTTGGATAGTTTTAAACCTATTTAGCCATAAAAATCAGTCATAAGTAGCAATGGAAAGCGCTTTCCTGGATTCAGCAGAGATTCCATAAAGCTTATGGATAAGGATGTAAACTTGGGTGCAGAATTGCCCTAGCAGAATTTTCCCTACGACAACGTGTAGCACACATGACAGCTGTGTGCCACTGGCCTCTTCAGTTCATTTCACGTTTGAAGCTTGGTGAATGCTACACATTGATCACAGCTTTAGGTGCGCAGAGGAGTCAAGGTAATGTTGTCAGGTGATGCTGCAGCTGTCACCCTGAGGCCACGTGCTGTTCATGGACATGGATTTCAGTCAGTCATTGAGAGTGTAAACCTTGAAACCACCCCATATCTTCACACCATCTGGCAAAACAAATTTGTTATTGCTGTACTAACACGGGTACACACCTATCTTGGAAATCTGAATGAGTGTTCCAATCATTTAATGTCAGAGGGGTGGTCAAATACCACCAGTCACTGTATTGCAATCCTCCTTTAGTAGTCATATCTCAGATTGATTTATTCATATATATGTTAGACCATTTGCTTATGTGTTGCTAACAGTCTTTATCCTAATTGCAGAGTTACTGGGAAAAAAACATCTAAAAGGACAAAGTCAATCAACGGGTCCCTTTATATCTTCAGGGGCCGAATAAATACAGAAGTCATGGAAGTAGAGAATGTGGAAGATGGAACAGGTAAGTGACTAAATACTGTCTGTTACAAACACAGCAAGTTCAGATCTTGTGTTGGAAGGCAGTGCAAAAGTACTTGTCCATCTCCCTTAGTGAAATCTGAAGCAATCTGTGGAACTTGTAGCACCTTCATTATTGGACCAACTTATGTAGTTGAAAGACTGGAAATGCTTTCAAATACTAGTCCTTCCTTCTGAAATTACCTTATTAAGAGAATGTGTTCCCAAAACTTGTCTGTTTTTTGTTCATTTAATAAAAGTTACTTCTGCCTCCTTTCCATCCTTTTTTAAAACATCTTAAGCCACTACAGCTAAAAAATCAGAATTTCTGGATTTTCCTTTCATTTAGAATGCTTCTAAATACTAGTCTTAGTATCCAAAGTAGTAGCATGGAATGTGATCATGAGCAAAATGTGGGAATGGCAGTTCTGTTATGATTCTTGTATCCTGACACAGGCAGGAAGAACGGATGGGTTTCTGATTCCATCCATAAAGGCCACACCCCTGTTGTAATAAATCAGGAATTAGTATTATGTCCTTTAAACACTCAATACACAGAAGAGTGTCCATGTCATGGGGACAGAAATCCTTACAGTGCGGGAAGATAAGGTGTCCCCAGAAAATTCAGAACAAATAACCTGAACAAACATCTTAGACTCTTTCACTGAGGGACTTGTAATTTAAAAGACTTTAGTTCTTCTTCTGAGGTAGAATCAGCAAGTGTCACTCTTAGGACTGAAGCATTCAGTCAGTTTGAACAGCCTGGTGATACTTGTACTTCCAGAGTGGGCAGTACAGCTGGTTCCATTGGCACTCGGTGAGGAACGCATCAGGAATCAAGGTCTTCAAAGAAGATGATTTTACTGAAAGTGTCCCACACTGGTTTGATTAAAGGAGCAGGCTTCCTGTTCACTGTGTGCTTTGTCCTTTGGTCTTTTGCAGCAGATTACCACAGTAATGGCTACACGGTGACAAATGGCTGGAAGATTCACAACACAGCCAAAAACAAGTGGTTTGTCTGTATGGCCAAGACTGCCGAAGATAAACAGAAGTGGCTGGATGCTATAATCAAGGAAAGGGAGCAGAGAGAGAGTAAGTGGATGATGTGTTCTCTACTGCACTGAGTGAACTTGTGGGACAGATGTATATGCACATACACATATTTGAGAGAAAGGGAAAAGGTTGCACATTTTTCTCCATGGGCAGAATTAAAATCTGTCCTTAATGTTTGCCAAAAGCTAGGAAACAGCTCTGAGGTCTGAGAAGGTTCTTGATTCATTGCAGTATCTTACTATCCAGTTAGGATGAACTTCTCTTCCCCAAAAACGCACACTTCTTCTTTTCCCTAGGCTTACACTGATCACTTAAAATCTGCCTTATGTTGGTCTCTGCTAAGGTTAGGCATTGAAGTACAGGACCACTTCAGACTTCTGTTCTCAAGCTAGTCTTGGAGGTGTCTAAAATTTGTCTCTCTTTTGGACTCCAGAGTTGCCCGGATTTGCATGTTCTAGAGTGACATATCCAAAAAATGATGTGTTCAGGCTGGAAAACATAAAGCACCTACAGCACCAAAACAGCTTTTGTGAATGCTGTCCTCCTAAAGCAATTTGCAAATCTGAGGAGAAGTGGGCCAGAAAATGCCAGTTATGAGGATAGTTATAACAGAGACACTTGCTGGTTTCAGAGATCATCCCCCTGCCTGTAGCATCTTTCAAGTTGGCATGAACTATGTACTTGGGAACTCCTATAAAGTGAACATGGAATGTTCTTTATATTCAATTATCAGTCATTTTTTAAGTCATGCAGTATTTCTTTCATTTACTGGATAATATGATTGTCAAGCACTATTTTTAGCTTAAGGGTATTAGTAAATAGGCTAATTAATAAACGATGAGAAAGTAATGTGCTTTCCCAATTTCAGTTTATTCACAAATGTGAAGTTGATTCCAGCAATTTTGTATTTTTGGCTTCAACTAATAGAACATTCAGAAAGTCCCCTGCTCTTCCAAGCATTTAAATGCCTTTAACAAGTCTTACAGTTGAAGTTATTTCAAGTTCACAAGTGAAATTGCCACAGGAAATCAGTGTCAGAAGGTCGAGAATCACAGAATCATAGAACGGTTTGGACTGGAAGTGACCATAAAACCATTTAAGGCCATGGGTGGAGGCACCTTCCACTGTCCCAGGCTGCTCCAAGCCCCAGTATCCAACCTTGGACACCTCCAGGGGTCCAGGGGCAGCCACAGCTGCTCTGGGCACCCTGTGCCAGCCCTGCCCACCCTCCCAGGGAGCAGTTCTATCCCAAGAACCCACCCAGCCCTGCCCTCTGGCACTGGGAGGCATTCCCTGTGTCCTGACCCTCCATCCCCAGTCCCTCTGCAGCTCTCCTGGAGCCCCTTCAGGCTCTGCCAGGGACTCTGAGCTCTCCCTGGAGCCTTCTCCTCTCCAGCTGAGCACCCCCAGCTCCACAGCAGAGGGGCTCCAGCCCTGGGAGCAACTCCAGGGCCTCCTCTGGGCTCTATCCAGCAGCTCCATGTCCTCCTTGCTTTGGGGACCTCAGACTGGACACATGGGGTGCCACAAGAGCAGAGCAGAGGGGCAGAATCCCCCCTCCCCTGCTGCCCACACTGGGGCATCAGCCAGCCCACGGGGGGTTTGTGTGGCTGGCTCGTGTTCAGCTTTTCTTCCTCCTGCTGCACCCGTGTTTCTCTCCAGGGCTGCTCTCAATCCATTCTCCCAGCCTGTATTTGTGCTTGGAGAAAAAAAGCTGCATCTTGGTGTTGCTAAACTTCCCAATGACAGTTTTGTACTCAGATTAAAAAAATTACCTAATTTCCCCCTTAAATGGAAAATAAGTAAATTGATTTTTGTGTTTCTACCTTTTTTGCTATTTGGCCTCAGCTTTTGACTTCAAGCAAGCATTTTATTTGGTGTTAAAGATCTGAAAAACTTTCTGCTTTATATTCCAGGTTTGAAACTGGGAATGGAGAGGGATGCATATGTCATGATTGCAGAGAAAGGAGAGAAGCTGTACCAAATGATGATGAGCAAGAAAGTGAACCTTATCAAAGATAGGAGAAGAAAATTAAGTACTGTTCCCAAGTGCTTTCTTGGCAAGTAAGTGGCATTTGAATTGAAAAGGTCTTTCACACCAATTAATGGACTCCACAATTTCTGGGGATGGCATTGTGACACAGATCAGATGCAGCTTAATTAAAAGGACCATAAGCTCCACTACTAAAAATTAGTAGTAATTTATTAAAAAGAATCATTGATTTTTGTTTCACACCATACACAGGCTGAATAGTGTGACAGCTCAATCTGTTTTACAGTAAGTCATAACAGCTGCTTCAGATCAACAAAAGGAGTAAAAACAACCTCAAACTCCCACAGGCTCGGGGGTGTTGGTGAGCTAACCTGGACTATGCATTCATTTCCCTTTCCTTTTGGTCTCTGTAACAGCAGTTTGCAGCAGCACTGCCAGTGCTCAGGGCTGGAAATGTCTTTCTGCCTGTAACTGGTGGTACAGTTGGAATGATGTGTGTTGGTGTTGCTGTCTGTAGATGATATGCTGGCCGTGCTTCTTTTCAGCACTGCAAAACCTTGAATGTGTAAGAGAGAGCATCTGCTAACCTCAGGAGGCTTCAACCATATCTGATCAGATTGTACAGTCCTGGAGGGGTTGGATTTTCCTGTGTATTTCTTGTGTGGAAACGCAGCTGTTCCAAATCCCTGAATTTCCAAGGTGTAGCTGGGAGATGGTGTTCTGACCTGGATGTCAGAGGGGAGCTGAGCATGGCAGCACTCTGGCAGGGAAGTAAGGATCCTCTCAGTTATCCTGGAGAACTGCTTCAGACAAGATGAGGAAACAAATCAAGCTTTGCCATCCACTCTTTGAGTTGATTACTTTTTAGAAACAGTCTAGCATATTCCTTAAGAACCTCTTGGAATATTTTTGGATCACGCACTTTTCAGGGTTTGTAAAGCTTTTAGATCAAATGATAAGTGATTTTGCTTCTGAATCAAATGTTGTAGAAATCTTAAAGCAGCTCTTAAGAAAATCATCCCATGATTGGGAAGCTCCAGGGCTGTGAGGATAGCATTCAGTTATTTTCCTATTTCGGCTCACCATATCAACCTTACATTTACAATCCACATAAACTCCAGAGACAGAACCAAATAAAAGAAGCAGGAAAGGTAACAGGGTAGCTTCCACTGAAGTTTTGGGCAACGGTTTAAGTGCTATGAAGCACCCTAGAGCCCTGCACACTGGGCCTGCCTCATGTCCTCACTAGTGAGGGTGGAGCATCATTCTTCTTCACCTCCCTCTGCAGTTTACATTCTATTCCAGCTTTTAAATACTTACAGAAACAGTTCAGAATCACTGGGAAAAAAACTTTTCTTAGGAGATAGCCTGACTCATCACTACTCTGGTTTTAGGGGCTTCATGAAACCCTACTGGTTTCCATGGGAATATCCTGGCATAGTTGAATAGATTCTGCTTTTTCTGCACTGCTACAAAACAGCCCCTCAGCAAACCAAAGATTTCAGTTCTGAAGTTGTTTTGTTATTCTAAAGGCAAAATACAAATAATTCTTATAGCTTACATCAGTCAGTGCTGATAAATACAAAGAGACTAAAAATACTTCAGTTAAAGCCCACAGGTGGAGACATGGACGCTGACTTTGTTAAGCAACAACCTTCTCACACTGGCAAGCATCTAAGTGTTTTATTGAACACATTTCCCATAAGTTGCTCTACTTTCATATATTCCTTTTGTTCTTCTCCAAGACTGTAACACATTTCTGGCATAATTGCTAATTAACCTGGCAAACAGCTTGGTTCCCTGGGGCTCTGACAGAGCTGGATTCATCAGGCTTGCTATTCTTTTTGGACTTCCTGTTTCTAATTAATAGCATCCTACATATCTATCAATTTTTTGTCTTTTATTCTGCCTATATGTGCAGCTCTGCCTATCAATAGAGAGGTTTTATTTTGTGCTGCACGAGCAGCAGATGAGACTTAACATCTTCTGTGTATAAATTAGAAGCATGATGTATGTATTCTGCCAGGCACCTCCTCCAGAAAATGACCTTAAATTAACCTGTCAGTGGGACTCATGCTGTTACTGCTCTGTGCTTGAATTCAGTAGGTTGAGTCTTCTGTCCTAAGTCCTACTGTGATTCCATTAAAGCCAATTCAATTATGCCATGGGGCTGGGGACAGAAATCAGATCCAGTGAAGGCAGATGAGCATGTGTAATTAATGAGCACTACTTGGATAGGTAACTTGGGAAGAAGCAGCTGGGAAGGGAGGATACCCTACTTGAAGAACTTGATTTAAGGTCCTCAGGTAATCTTGCTTGCTAATCTTTTCCCCCCATGGATGTCTGGATTGCTCTGTAAGAGAAGGATTTGCATCATCCTTAGGGATGCAGCCAGGTCATCTTTCCTTTCGTGTGTACACTGTCTGTGAGCTGAGGGCAGTGATGGGAAGAGCCTAAATCTTCTGCAGAGCATTTCCTCCATGAACATAGGAAATGAAGGCATTAGCTAGAGGCACCATTGCTTGCAGCAGTTTTCACACTTGCTTCAAGGAGAGTCTCCTGGGGTTGGCTCATGGCTTACAGACGCAGGTGCCTGCTGCCAGTCAGAGCTAATTGTGTGTGTTCTGCTCCCCTTTGCAGCGAGTTTGTATCCTGGCTCACTGAGATTGGAGAGATAAGCAAACCAGAGGAAGGGGTCAACCTAGGACAGGCTCTATTGGAAAATGGAATCATTCATCATGGTGAGTGTGCCATGCCATGAAAAGATACCAGATTTCAGTAATACCTGGAAATGAGGATGGAAAACTTACTGAAGCTGTTCACATATATTCAAATACTGTCTGCTACCATACCCATCAAATCCTCAAAATGTGTAGTGATTTTTGGGATTAATGAGTGGGCAAACTTGTGCCATGAAAAAAGAACTTGTTTGGTGTCCAGAAAGTGTTTGTGTCTGCAGTTGCTTGATTTCTCTGCAACATCTTAGTTGGGAACTATATCAGGTGTATATTCCTTTGTACTATGTGTGTTTGAACACGTGTTGCAGTCCATAAATAGAGCTTTGCACATGAGACATCAACAATCCAGAGAAGAGTGGAGCAGTGCTATTTTAGACTGGGGCACAGGTCATTCAAATTACTCTGCTTGTCACAAAAGAAAGAGATGATGGAGTCATTGTTGTGTTTCCAGCTCATGTGGCAAGAACATCTTTCTTTAAAATAGTGAGGGACCATATTTTGTCATCTCACCTGGCTGATGACCTGGAAGTGTTGTGATGAGGTGTTCTAGAGGTATAGGACAGCGTGTACAAAAGTGCTGCATGACTGAAGGATGCTTGTTTGAAAATTTTCTGTGCTACCTGCATTTCTACTAAAGCAGGGTGGGAACAATGCCATTGCTCTGCTACATACTGTAAAATCTGCAAGATACTCTATTACTTAGTTTTTATTTGCTCAGTTCTTGGCACTTTTATACTTAAAATTGCCACTTTTTTACTACTCAGTGAAACAAATAACTTCTATTAGTTTCTAAATTACCATCTTCAGGATGAGGGTTCCCCACCTCCATCTTCTGTGGAAATAGTTTGCCTTAGAATAGAGACTGGCTAAACCTGCATGTAATTGGATGTAGACTGCAACCATCTTCCAGTCTGATGCATTGGATAAATCTGAATCTGGGTATGTTTTTTAAGTATTTTCTGATTTTGGCCAGTGCTTCTTTTGAAATGGCTCCTGATCACATTGAAACATCTTTTGTATCCTCGCCTTTAAAGCCCTTCAGCAGATAGCCTTACCTAGTAAGATTTTAACTGCTCTGTTGTGGAATTGCTTTTCTGGGTGAAATAAAAAACAGTCTAATTTTTACAGGAACTCTTTGGTAACTATAAGAACCGTGATAGAAGAATAATTCTGACAGCTGTAGTTCCTGCTACCAGTATGCTTCTAGGTTTTGGAGTTGCAGAGTTTTGGGCAACTGCAAATTCTCTATGGGAATTTGCAATACTTTATTCAAAACTCATTAAGAAAGGTTAGATGTTCCCAATTCCCTTCACTAGGACTGTTGTCAAAGCCTTGCATAAACTGAATCTGAAGTAAAATTTTAAAAATTCAATTTTTACCAACTAGCCTATAAAGAACATGGTGGGGACAAAAGACAATTTTAATTATCATGCTGATGTTTTAGTTTCAGATAAGCATCAGTTTAAGAATGAACAGGTGATGTACAGATTTCGCTATGATGATGGAACGTACAAGCCAAGAAGTGAACTGGAAGACATCGTGTCCAAGGTTTGTTGGAACTTTGTGGTTTGCTTCCCTCCGAGTATCGCTGCCCTGTCGTGTGGGAGGTTGCCTTTGCTGTTGATCCGTGTTCTACTGAGCCTCCATCCCAACGCCACAGGAGACTTTCATGGCAGGGACAGGAGGCACAGTCGAGCCATGAACAGCAGTACAGTTGTGCCTGCACCCAAGACTGCTGATTGCAGTAACAAAAGGCCTTAAAACAGTAGGTGGTAGCATGTCTGCTGCAAATCTGGGCCTGATGGTTCAGAGGGATAGAAGAGATCAATATTTATTTGTTCCTAATACCTGTCTATCAAATGACTTCTGTTGATCCCGTATTTGTCCACATACCTTTTAATAAATTTGCTTTTTTTTCTTATGGACACTGGTTAATGGGTTCATTGTGAGGAACAATTAATGGAGAAAGTGTTGGAATAGAGGTGATTAGAGATAAAAACAGATTTCTGGCTGTTGAAAGCCAGGAAAGAAGAAAGAATGTTTGACAGAGAGGCTAAAGGAACTGTTTTGAATATTAATATTAATCAGTAGAAAATTCCAGCTGAGTAGAGACATCAGTGCCCAGGTCTTGTTAGCATCAGCTAGCCAGTGTTTCTTTGAAAAGGAAGAGCTGCTAACACTCTGCACCTTCTGTTCTTCAGGGGGTGAGGCTGTACTGCCGACTGCACTGCCTGTATACTCCAGTGGTAAAGTAAGTTCCTCTTCATGATCGCCTTGGATTTATTATCTGACTTTGTTAAAAGGATGGTGTTACTATTGAAATCTTTCTTGTTTCTTCTATGAACAACAATTTTCTGAGCTTTCTTGGCTCTTTTACTGCCCTTCCATCTCCACAGCTTGGATCTGTAGTTGCAGTGCTGCTGCTAGAGGATGTTGGAACTGGAGATTCAGGGAGAGTAAGCAGCTGGTATGGGTACAGTGACTCTGATTCAGGGCAGATCATGTGGTGGGGATTGTAGATGCTGTATTATTTGTGTTACAGAAAATGTCAACAAATGCTGAAGTGATGTAAACAGATTCCAGTGTGGTGCTAGGATTTTGTCATTCAGAACTCCCTAAACAAACATAAACCAATTTGAAGCAGAATAAAAGCTGAAGCTGTAATTTGAAGAAACTCTGCAAGTTTTGTGTGGAATCTTAAGAACTTGGCTCTGTATAAATAACTGCTGAAGAACTGAGATAGTTTGCAAGTGCTAGGTAACTCTCTTCCCAGGCCCAGGAGATGATTTTCAGATGTTGTTTATCTAACTGTGACATCAGGTGAACATTTCTGGCCTCTAATAGAAACTACCCTGAACTCTGTAGTTGTTCTGTTTAGATATTTATGATGAAAGATTAGGAACCCCCTATTCATTAGTGCTCAATATTTTAATGTTTTCCTTTACTGGGCTGACGTTTAAAAAGCATGTTTTCCCAAGATAAGAGTATGAGAAGGAAAAACTGCCCAGAAAACTCCTAGATATTTGTGCTGGGTTTAGTGCATTACTGGAAGACAAGTTGAAAACTGTGTAAGCACTGTGGGGAAAGCTTTTTTCTGAGGACACATATTTCTGTCATGTTTTGTTGCTTTTTTTTCCAAGCTCTGAAAGTGCCACTTCTGTTTCTAATTTCTCACACCCTGCATTCTGCAAACACACAGACATTTCTGCTGCATTTATTTACAACATCCACTCACAATATATTTGTATCTATAGATTATTAGAACAGGATTAGGTAGAATGGGTTTTAGATGATGTTTGGATATTAGATTTTTAGGAAAAAGGCAGTATCAGGTAGTGTGGTGCTAATGAGAGGCTGATTTGACCGAACTGAAGAATAAAGTCTTGTCTTGACCTGCCTCATGGATCCATCTGGACTAAAACAGCCCCAGTGGTTGTGGTTCCTTCCACACTCTTTCCAGTGGAGCTCAAGCTTCAGATACAAGAACCACCACAAGTGTGAGACAGGAATGAATTCTTCATAGCCCATTCAGCATTTTGCCTCTCTACTGAGACTCTCAACAAGAGGGAGCCAGTTAATGCAAATTAATTTTGGTAATGGCTTTTGTGATGTGTAACTAGGAGCTGGATCAAGACCACGAAACTTATTTCACATGGGCCAGTAAACAGCTTTAAAATCGTTTTTATGCTCTTCCAAACTGGATTAAATCCAGTGATCTTGGAGGTGAAAGGTGTTAGAGTCCAATGTCCTGAGCCACGTAGTCCCCTTATATTTGTATCAAAATTCTTTTGAAATATTTCACAGAAGGCTAAAACCATCAATTATCTCCATGGCTTTGAGAAGAGAAATGGAAGAAAACTGCAAAAAGCATCAAGTTACAATAGGGTTCTTTTTCCTTCTTGCAGGAACAGTGCTACTCTCTGCAAGGGCTGGGTGTGAGCTGGTGCCAGCTGTGTTACAAGAACTAAACACAACCCTTCTTATTTACAATGTCTGAAATAGTCTAATTCCATAAAAGGATACTGCATATTTTATTTGTGTCTGGCTACTGTGGGATATTTTACTAAAGTAAAATCTGAACAAGTGTGGAAAATCTCTTGACAAGACACAAGCTGCTTAATTCCATGAGCCTCACAAAAAGGAGGCATAGAGGAAATGTGTAGAGTCCCTGTCTATGAATACATTAATAGGTAAACACTAGAGAAGAATTATTGAAGCTTGTAAATGGGACTGGTACTGAGCCAAAAGATGTAAGCAGGAGATCAATGGATTTTGGAAGATTTCCAGCCAGAAGAGTGTGACTTTTAGTGCTGGTGGCAGTATTCTAACCTGAGTTACAGCAGCAGTAAGGACTCTGTGAAAAGAATCCTCTGGTTGCCTCTGGTGGGAATGTGAGCTCCCTGAAGATGGCTCAAAACAACATCTAGAGAAATTTTAAATAACACTGCTTTGTGTTGATCTGAAGTATCTTCCAAATTCAAGTTGCTAGAAAAGTTTAAAATTCTCTAAGAGAAAGGATGACTGTTAGTAGTAGGTCACAATAGTATATATAGGTTTAGAGTGTAAAAGAAATGTATACCTTTTAGTCCTGATTTTACCTGAATTCTGTTTTTTAATTAGAGACCGTGACTACCACCTAAAGACATACAAATCAGTAATCCCTGCGAGTAAACTAGTGGACTGGCTTATTGCACAGGTAAGAAAAGTTTAGGATACTCTCTTTCCTGAGAAGCACTTCATAATCCTAAAACTTTCCTTTTTCAGTGTATCAGTGGAAAATTTAAAAGTGGTTTGGTTACAGTTCTTAGCTGTGTGCTTCTGCTTTCTTTCCTCCTCCAAGAGAGCCGTATACAGTCTTGGTCTGAGACCATCTTAATTGCTGGGTTTACACATCCCAAAGCAATCAACCACCATGATCAGGGCTTTAGACATCACATCATTACCAAAACTAGACAGCAATAATAATTTAATGGTGGCAGTAGTAATAAGAGTAATAGTAATGTGCTCTGGACATGCTTCTTCACTTTGGTACTGATTGTAAGCTGTTTCTGTAATTCTGATGACTCAAATGGAGCTCTTGTATGGAATAAACCTAAGTTATCACGTCAAAACTAGTGTATCTAGTTTCACATCTAATTTCTGTATGAAAAGGTTGAGATATGTTTTGTCAAGATTGGTGGTTGTAAGCAGCTCTATTTTCTGAAGATTTTCATTATTGCCTTTATTGTATTTGGACAAATACCTACATAGCATTTAGAAGTACTTAGTGAGCTGAAGGAATTTAAACCACATTTTCTAATTATAGAATTACGTTTTGCTAGAGGAATGTAGCAGACACCAGGTTCCCCTGCGTCCCTCTGCTCATCTTGCATCAAGGGACCAATGTTAACAATCTTTGTAAGACCAGTTGTGCCTTCTGATTTTTACCAGCACTATTTAAAGCTTACTTCTCTGCCTAAAAAGTCCAACCATGTTTGTAAAGTCTTTACTTGTGGCTGAAAATTAGCAGATGCATGGAGAAAACTAGGCATTTCTTGTATTTAACTGAGTTGTAGATGTGAAGCTTAAGGCTGCTGTTTCAGGGAAGTCTTGTAAATTTGCAAGTCACCTTTGGTACCCATTTTGAAGGCTCCAGGTAGTGAGAAACTGAAGCCTTTGTAATCTGCTGTGTAAGCAGACTGGCACTGTAGTTTTAACCTGCCTGACCCTCGGGGTTCACATACTTATCTTTTTCTCCCTTGAGCTGAATATGGATGGGATCTCTGAGCTTCAAAGAAGGAGTTTCATTGTGTGTGACTAATGGGTGTTGAAGTACAACACTCTGATTTCCAATAAAAAGTCTTTACATTGAGATAATATGGTATCTTATCCCAGTGCTGGTCCTTGTTCCCCTGGTTCTTGTAGGAGGGAGAGATGGTGTCTGGAAGAAGAACAGTGTTTGGGCAATGGGTACCTGTTTTAATGGCTTGCTGTTGTTCCCTATATAGATCACCCTGCTGGTTTCAGAGCCACAAACTATGCCGTGGGGAAGGGGGAATCACTGATCTCAGAAAAGTCTGAGGTGTAACATTCTTCTCTTGTTTCTAGGGAGACTGTCAGACTCGGGAGGAAGCTGTGGCACTGGGCGTGGGACTCTGCAATAACGGCTTCATGCATCATGGTAATGCATCAGTTTTGCTTCCCCCAGCCAATGAAATGAGCTCGTACTTCAGTCCAATGAGCTTTTCTAGGCTGTGCCATACATGCTGTGTACACAATTTGCAGGTGTTCCTGCAGGTCCTTCTAGAGCACAGCCCTCGAGCCAATGCATGGCCAAGCCTGGGTGCCTTCCCAAGGGGAGCCACTTGCTGATAGTTATGGGAAGCACTGAAGGGATTAGACAAGCTAGAAGGAGCATGTTTTTTAACTGCATCTCTTCCAGAGCCATCTGAGCAATGCACAAGCCAAGTACTGTCCTGAAATATCACCAAAAAATATCAGATGTTAAGTAAAATTGGCTAGTTCTTGCCTCTTGGATAATAAACACAATCCTCAGTGCTCAGGCATCCAAATTTGAAGTTAGACAATCCAAATTGCCAAGTTAGACATCATCCCTCCTCAAACAGGGGAAATAAACAAATCACATCTGTGTCAGTATGAAATAGAATATACAAGTCCTAGTAAGCATAGTTTGTCAAATAAAATATTCTGTTTTAGTCGTAGATAACATTTACTCACTGTATTTTGAATAGTGTTTCTGAGGACAGATAATTGTAATTAACTAATGGAGAACTTGCATAGAAATTAATAATAATGTAAGAATATTTGGGGTCTTTTAAAAATAATGTGGTCTGTTGTGAGCCCATGCAAACTTCTGGTATTTATTACATCCTTTGTCAAAGAAGACCTTTGCATAAGTACATTGGATGGAGGAGATGTTCATCACTTGCTGCTTTTATTTGAAGCCCCCAGATCTTGTATTTGAAAAACTGGTAAAGAACTTTTTCATGCCTTCTACTATTCTGTAGATCTCACTTCCCTCAATTTTTTTTAAGGTTGAGCCTTAGTCTGTGTGGATACCTTACACACTTTTAAACAGCCCCTCTACCCCTCTTTGCTCCTTTCATAGTTTTACAGTATTCATTTGGATGTAGGAAAGGAGCGTGAGGTTTTGGGCAGCATCTTCCTTCCCAGAGGATCTTTCTCATTTTATATTAATGCTGCATGCCAGGGAGGTCACATCATGTCATCAGCTACTATGCACCATGAAGAAAATTATTGTCCTAAAATACAGAATTAGCTTAAAAATACAGAGCTGAGGAACTAACTGATAGAGATGCATTTGGTCTGTGTTCTGTAAAGATTGGGGCAATATTTAGGGTTTCCTTTAACTTTCTTCTCTGTTTATCTCTTTTTTGCTCCATGTAAATGCATGCATGTATTTCATATATATCATTTCCAGTCCTGGAGAAAAGTGAATTTAAGGATGAATCCTTATATTTCCGCTTTTATGCTGATGAGGAGATGGAGGGCACCAGTTCCAAGAGCAAACAATTACGTAATGACTTTAAACTCGTGGAAAACATCCTGGGAAAGACTCTTCTGGTAAGAAATATGTTAATGTAAACCTTGATGTTTCTTTTGAAATAGTTTGCAATGAAAAGTCTCATTTCTCATCTTGAGTCTTCACCTTTTCTGTGAACTCCATATTTATGAAGCATAAATATGTGTAAATATTGTGCTGTGTTTAAGATTTTACCAGAAGAGGATGACTATGGATTTGACATAGAAGAAAAGAACAAAGCAATTGTGGTGAAGTCAGTTCGAAGAGAGTCTTCTGCCGAGGTAGGACCTCACATTCACATTTTGGTCCCTAAGAAGTTTCATTACTTAGAAAAGTTACAAACCAGTCTTTTAAAATCTGTTTCCTTTAAAGGCAGCTAATAGAAGATGGCTGTCTTCTACAATTCCTGGTAATAAGCTGTTTCTGTAGATTGATAAGAGTTTTGGCATTACTGGGGGACTTGAATATTAGTGGTAAGAGACAGGATGAGAGCCTCTGCTTTAGGACTTGTGTAGAACATACTCGCTTTGTTTCTTTGAAGCACACAGATGACCCAAGTGTCTTAGGATCTGAGTATTTCTTAATCACACATTTAGCCCTGCAGAATCCTTATATGGGTAACACAGTGCAATTTTCTGTTTACCAAAATAAGGCACAGATAAACTGATGAAGATAAGAGAGAACTAAATGACTTGTCAGGGATTTCACAGTGAATTGTGCCAGCACACAGGACAGAGCTTCCAATTAAAAGTCCTGGACAACCATTAGAATTTTTGAATTCCATGTTAAAATCTGTGGGTTACTCCTTTAGACTACAAATAACCCCTGGATAAGTTGCTTAATGGAAACAGCTGAAATGGATAGACTGGTTTTAGCAAGTTGAGAATGTCACCTGGGAAGGAATTTTGGACTGAAGTTTAGTATTAGAATTAAATTATTTCAGTATTCCTGAGTCTTATCTGGTTTATAGTTACCAAGGAAACCAACCCTATGTTTTATCTAGTGTTTAAAATCAACATAGGTCGGCCAAAAATCTTGTCAATCGAAACCTGTGCTGTGAACCATTGCCTGCCAGATAATCCTTTGCCCTTTGTTTGGCTGGAAGCTTGGGAAATAACCTGGAAATCTGTTATGTTTGAGGATAATGGCAGCACACCATTTTCTCAGGAATCATTTTCTTGATCTTTCAAGATAGTCTTTGATCATAAGCTCATCTTTTGAACTTGATCTAATAATACTGGTCCAGCAAAGAACTAAACCTGCATCTCCCTGAGCCAGAGTGTAGAGGTGTGTGGACCTCCTTTATCAAGTCAAGAAACTTGGCAGTGGATTCGAGGCAGAATAGAAAAGGGTTTGCCATATTTAAAAGGAAACCCAACTCCTGAACCTTGAAGTTATATAAAGTAATTCTAATCTGGACAGTTTAATAATTTTTTAATGGTTCCTTGATACCTAACACCTAGTCCAAATGTTGCTATGTTACATTTTAACTGGTAGAGATCATCAGGGGGTATGTTTGAGGCTATTGTCCAGTGGGCAGAGTAGGGGATCTCAGTCTTGTAATTGGATTTGTGACCACTGCCAAATAACTAAAGTTAGGTGCAAAACCTAGGGATTAAAATCAAAATCTTATGGCTTTTTAGGCTAATGAAGAGTTAGTACTTCACTTAAAGCAGAGACAGTTTTTATCACCAAACCAGATTGCATTTGCTGACATGACTGGGTACAGGCTGGTTTTGCAAGGCTGATGGCTGAAAACTGTGCTCAGCTCCTGTGCCCAAGGCGTGGGAGGTCACACTTCTGCATCTCACTGGGTATCACAGCCAGTCTGTTATGGGCTCCTAGTTCTCAGTTGTGTCCCCTCACCCATTCTTTTATGGTCTCCTTTCTTAATAGTCCTTTAAAAATTTGTAGCAGAAAAGTAATAAGACTTATCCATTGCAAATTAAGATACATCTTTAGAGTGGCGTATTTCTAGGGATACTGGAGAAATCGCTTTATTTTCTGTAAATGCAGAAAACTTTAAGAGGGAGTGACAAATGACTTGATGAACCAACACTACTTATAGAGTATTCCATATGAAAGTAATCCTAGAAATGTCCATAAGTAGGGAACAGTTGAACATCGAAGCCTGGGCTTTCAGAGTTGCTGACAGTGATCCAGTGCTCTGTGGTGTTTGTTCCCTTTGCAGATGGCTGGCCTGCAAGCAGGAAGAAAAATCTATTCCATCAATGAGGATTTAGTATTCCTGCGCCCATTTGCTGAAGTGGAAACCATCTTATGCCAGTCCTTCTGCTCACGAAGGCCACTTAGGCTTCTGGTAGCCACCAAATCAAAAGAGTAAGTGCCAAGATGGGCAGAGAGAGATTAGTGAGAAATGTCAGTTACTATGTAGTACTTCTGCAGTTGTAGTAAAACCTGTGTAAACATTATGCTGTGCAGAAGCCACTCAGTAGGAAAACATGACAGAAATGAGAGGTACAAGAGTTATGGCTTGTATTTAGTGATGACCCTTGGGCTGCTAGGAGAGATTGGCACTCTTTATCCTGCAGATAACTTTTGGTTTCCTTGGATTCCTTGAATCACAAGGATTGTCATTCTTTCTCAGGTGTGAAGCTTCTCACACTCTGTTGTGTGCATGGGAAAACAATTTCCACCCATTAAAGCTTGGCTTATTTTTGGATGACTGTCAATATCAGCCCATACAGTTTTTCAGTCTGTTTCTTGTAATGAGAGTTGACCCTGTTAGTGTCTTGTGTATTGTTAGATTCTGTAATCCCAGAATGCTGTTAAGAACTGCCCAGAACTCTGGCAGCCTAAATTAAAACCATGCTTTCTCTTCTCCTTGATTTATCTGCAGGATTATTAAAATCCCAGATTGTCCTGAAGCACTTTGCTTTCAGATCCGGGGAGCAGAACCACCATACATTCATGCAGTAGGAAGAGGTGAGTAGAAACTCTGGTGCAGTCAGGTTGGTAGTACAGCTGAACAGACATGTGTATATGAATTGTGTGTATGTGTGTATATATATATATATTTCAACAAAGACAGATCCAGGTTTCATTGTCCAGCTTGTTCTATACAAGTTCTGACAAATTTAGTGACCATAGTGACAAGAACCTGTGATAGAAAAGAATTACACTCACATAACCATAGAACAGTGTGAGATTTCCTGTCTCAAACTGCTTATCATCTAAATAGTTGAGGGTCATGCTGTCTGTTGCTTCCGCAATATTTTTGCCTGTAGTCATCCACAATTTGGGTCACTGGGTTTTGAAGGTGCTGTAGGATCAGCAGGTTGGTGGACAAGTCATAACACAATCTGGACATCACAAAGTGTGACATAAGACTTGGAGACTACTTCTCCCTTTGCATAGGCATATATTGCTACAAATTACCACTGTAAAACAGAGGCAGATTGCTCTCCTTGATCATTTTAAAAGGAACAAACAATTTGACAGAGATATTTACTACTTCTGTACCTGAAATATTAACTGAGCTACAAGCAAAGCACAGCTTTAACCTTTATGTTAAGCAGAGGCAGAAAATAGTGACTTTTTAGACATACACCACTTCCTTCCTTCAGAACAAATGTGCCTCCAGCTGGGTGCAGTTAGCTTAGGCAGCACCCACAGATGGCATTCCTAGAGACACACATCTAATACACCCTTTCTTAGCTGCACCCAGAACCACTTTCTCACAGTTTGGAATGAAAGCTGGAAGCTGCAGCTAGGAAGATTGTCCTTTTTCAGGATTTTGCCTGGAAAGGACAAATTACATTTGACATCATAGTCTTTCTCTGTGGCAAATTGTGTAACACACAAGTGTTCTGTCTTTCAGGTGCAAGAGGCTCGAACAAATACAACAGTTTGTCCTTAAGCAAGACCACGGCTAATGTAACCGTGAGGCTAAAAGAGAATTATATAAGAATCTCAAAGAATTTCCCACAGAAATGTCCATTTCTAGCATGAAAGCATTTAGATCTAGGAGACTGCTGATCCTTCCAGCACTGCTGAAAACATGAAGGATAGACACACGATGTTATCCTTACACAGCAAAGCTCTCTGAATAGTACCAAAGGCATGACAAGACTGGCCCAGCTCTTACTTTTTCTAACCAGAAAGCTTTTGCAGTTTTTCCAGTATTCTCATCCATAGGCAGATGGCATTTCTGTCTAACTTCTCTCCTGTTATTTTTCAGGTTCTGAGGCTGCAGCCGTAGGCCTTCATCCAGGGCAATGTATTTTGAAAGTTAATGGAAATAATGCAACACATGGAAGTTACAAGGAAGTTCTGGAGCACTTCACAGCCTATAGAACCAGGCAGCAGGGAGCACTGGTATGAATGCACAGCCTCAAAGGAAGTGCATTAATTCCTGCTCTTCTTCTGCCCTTCCCTTTTCCTGTGCTTTTATGTTCACAAAACGTTCAGAAAAAGAGCATCTACATGTTTGTTTTGACTACAGTAATTTCCCGAGTATAAGGCGCACCTTTTTGACTGAAATTTTGATTCGAACCCGGAAGTGCGCCTTATACACCGGTGCGCCTTATATATGGACAAAGTTTGGAAAATTGACAACCCGAAGTGCGAGCCGTGAGAGCCGCGGGGGAACGGGCGGCCCCGGCCGGCAGGAGCCGCGCGGGGGGAGCGGGAGGGGGCGGCCCCAGCCGGCAGGAGCCGCGCGGGGGGAGCCGGCGGCCACAGCAACCGTGCCAGGGAGAGCCGGCGGCAGATCCTCGCTGCAAAAAAAAAAAAGTGCGCCTTATACTCCGGTGCGCCTTATACTCATGAAATTACTGTAATTTTCTTCTATGCCAGGGTCTTGCTGTCACTGCCCGTAGTTGCAAAACACCTAGAAATAATAAGAAAGCCATTTCATGCTTACAGTACTGAAAATTATTAACTATTACTAACCATAGGAGTTTACCCAGGTATTGATCTAAATTTTATGTTCTGTGAAGTTCAGAGAAAAGCTGGGGTAATGTTGATATTTCAGCCTACTTAGAAGATACCAAATTGATGGCTAGATTCACCTTTGTAGTCCAGATATTTGGAGATTGGGCATTTTGAGGTCCTAGCTGAAGCCTGTATCTCTTGAAAGGGGCTGTACCAGTGGGTATACAGAACACAGGAAGATGCTGAAGAGGACAGAGCCCAGCAAGCAGCATCCCCTGCGTGTTTGAATGGCAGCTGCCCCGGCTCCAGCAAAGGCGACTCTGCCCTAGAAGGACATGCAGAATTGGAACCCCTTCAAAGAAGCTGGCAGGAACCAGGTAAAGATTCTCATGGAGGAAGAAAACCTAGGGACAACTCAGGGGCTTTCAGAAGGAAAAACACAGTAGAAATATAAATTATTATTGTAGAATATCTTTTGTTTTAGCAAAGCTTTGTAATTGAATGAGGTCTGCCAGAGGAAGTATTTCCTTGCTGCAGTTTATTCAGAGGAAGAAAAAACTGAGAAAACACATAGAAATCATGCACCTGTGAGTCTCTGTTCTTTACAAGACAGCCAGCTATGGGAATGAAGAGACTCAGCATTTTTAGAATCCTTTGGTAGTCCCTGCAAACCATGCATTTGTGGGCAGTAGCTGGTGGAGAGGGAAGGTCTACAAGTAACTCCACCTAGAATAATCTCTATTTTCTGTTACTTTTGATGAAAGATTAGGAGGTTAAATTACTGCAATCTGGAGCAAATTGTCAAGGCATGTTACCTCTGTGTCAGGAAAAGATGTGCATGTATTTTCTACTTCTGAAAGCATAGCTCAAAAAGCAGGTCTACTTTCATATTGAAGACTTATTTGGAAAAGTAGATGTTAAGGGAGACTACTAAAGCAAAATTTTGTTTTGCAAAGGACTGAGCCCAGACTCCCTTATTGCCATTGGCAACTTCTCCAGGAACAGATGTACGTCTGTGCAGATGCCATGTAAGGTCTGGTGCTGCTGGTAATCTCACGGTGACACAATGTTCCAGCAGTGGAACAGCTGCAGCAGTGCTCTGGTAGAAGTGTGTGAGCAACTCCCTGGAAAATCTCAGTCTGACTGGAACTTGAATCTAGTCTCTAGTGACACTAGAATTGCTTTGAGTAAAAAATGTTGTCTTCTCACCACATCCCTGCCCTCGCATCTCAGTCTTCCAGAGGGTTATTGCAGAGAACGGGACTCAGAGATTAACATACTTCCCTGCCCTTATTAGCTTCTGCTAGGATCCATGAACGGAACTGGAAGTACTGTCCTGAGCATGGATATGTGCACACACACGTGGAAGAACATCAGAATGGGGATTGGAGCATGGGTATTATCTAAAACTCTACCACTGTCTCCACTAATGGCCAACAGCAAATGTCTTCCTAAGAATATTCTCTCAGTCTCCAGCAGCACACAGTTCCAGACACTCCTTGAGCCAAAGGTTGTGTCTCTGCTTTCAGTACTTCTTCTCAGCAGGTTTCTCTTGCCTGGGCAGGCCTGTGTTCGCATGTGCTGCCAGACACATCTAATGACTTGCTTTTCTTCCAGCCCAGACACCACAGACTGTTATTTCTCCACTGGTCATTGGTGAAGAAACCCATCTCATCAGCCTGACTGTGGAGAACACCCACCTGGAGCATGGGGTGGTGTATGAATATGTTAGCAGTGCAGGAATCAAATCCTTTGTTCTGGAGAAAATTGTGGAACCAAAAGGTTGCTTCAATCTCACTGCGAAGGTACCGAAAACCATACGTGGTCAGCTTTGTTCCTAAGTAGAATGGGAAGCCAATAATAGAGCTTATTATTGGGTGCTGTGGGCTTGGCTTTTCATTGAGGTTGACATTGGTCTTCTCAGCTCTGCTTAGAGTTTTGTTCAGCAGAATGCACTGAATTACAACAGCTTGTTGGTATGAGCAAATCAGCTAGTGCTTCCAGGACTTCAGCTGTTGAGGCAGATGGAGGGGAACCCTCAGCTATGGAATTCTTGCTTTTTTCTGCCTGGTAACATACGCTCTGCTGATTTTTAAAATTACAGTAATTTCACGATTATAAGCCACAGCATTTTGACTAAAATTTTGGTCCGAACCTGAAGTGCGGCTTATAATCAGGTGTGGCTTATGTATGGACTAAGAATGAAAAGTTGCTGACACCCAGAAGTGCGGCTTATAATCAGTGCAGCTTGTAATCGTGAAATTACTGTAATCTTTTCAGGCAGGAATTTGCTTACCTTGCAAGAAAATCAAGCAGCTTTTTCCCACCTGAGAGGATGGATGGGTTGCTACAGGAATTGGAAGGCAGCAGAGAGTGCTGAGTGGCTTGGTCATCTCTGACAAAAATGAGCTAATAGTCACATCCCAGTAATGTTACTGTTATGTCCCATGAAAGCATGTAAGAGCAGGTAACTTGGACAGTGGATATTTTGATTCACTTCCATGATTCTAAACATATTTTAAGGAATGTTATATGACTCTGAGGATTAGACACTTTAGTGGTTCTCAGGCAGTAATAGAGGCAGCTTGTTCTGGGGGCAGCTTTATTCAACCATGGGGCGTTGCAACTCACTGAGTGGGAGAAAACTCTGTTTTTGCTCCCTGTCAAGACTCATATCACTGACATCCTGTCTATTTTGTTTAGATTTTAGCAGCCTTTGCTGCAGAGGACAGTAACTTCGTAAGGAACTGTGAAAGACTCCTGTCCCTAAGCAGTGCTGTGGCCACCATGCCCCAGTATGAATTCCGGCAGATCTGTGACACTAAGCTGGAAAGCATTAGCAGGAGGCTCACGAGCTACCAAGAGGTACAACACTATTGGTGAAGTCCTGAGACAATACTTCATTGTGTTAAGTGGGTAGTGTTCTTTATTAATGAATCCAAACTGTTTCTGAAGTGGATGTCCTGGGGACATGAGAACAGCTCTGCAAGTTACTGAAATTGCAAGTTTTGAGTGAAAAATACCTTGTAAATCATTCCTTTCTGCTTGTCAGAGCTGTAGGTTAAAACATATTATTGCAGGTTCATTTCCACTTCATGAATGAATAAATATGAGAACAGATTGATGCATGCCTTATTTAACATGAATGTAACTACAGTGTATCGTGGTGTAAACAAACAAAGTGTGTGTGCTTTTTTTGTGCAGTTACCTGAGTTGCTTGAAAAGAGAGTGTGCTAGGAGGTATAGCTGGTTGCTTTCCTTTGTTGTTTTATGAGCTTTATTTTAATGTGTTATTCCAGCTGCAGCAGAAATCTGAATTCCTGGATCTCTGGAATAGGAGGCAGGAAATGAAAAGAATTGTCTGTATTGCATCAAATTTTTTTGGAAAGTGGAGTAGCACAATCCTATTTTATTTCTCCCAGTTTGCAGATGAATTGAAAACAAAGGTGAGCCCAGCCTTCAAACAAGCTGTTATGGAACCACATTCCCTCAACAGCATGGATTTCTGCCCCACCAACTGCCATATTAACCTCATGGAGGTGTCCTACCCCAAAAGCACTACCTCAGCAGGGAGATCGTTCAGTATTCGCATTGGACGGAAACCTTCTATTATTGGTCTTGATCCTGAGCAAGGTGATCATTAACTTTCAAGTCACACTGATTTTATCTGTTTGCTACTCATCAAAGTCAAATATAAGTTTCAGGGAAACATGGTCTTGCCAGTACCCTTTTTTCTTCCTTAAAATTTTATAGTTAAATTGCAGCCTTCTTGTGTTGTGAAAAAGTAATAGCTTTCAGCATGGAGGGGCTTCAGGTGCCATGTTTTTGCTAGCTAAACTGGTTTGGGCATGATCTCGTGGTAGTTATGTGGCTGGGGTGCTGTGCCCTTACTAGAGGTGGCTTGCTGACTAAAAGTAAGCAGGGACTGATGGCAATGCTAGTACTTCATTCAGGGGGAAAAGTCAATCAAATTGTAGTGCTGCTTTCTACTCTCATTGCTAAATAAATTCTGTGCACTGGAGTTGAAAGTTTCTACTCTGTCAGGAGACCCTATTTTCTGATAAATTGCTGCTATGCAGCATTTCTCCTACAATCTGGTCAAATTCCAACATTTCTTTATCATGATCTCACTTAATGTGCTTCTGATTCATTGCTATGTGAAGGTCAGAGTGCAGGAATGTTTGGAAGAGGGAAGTATAGACTAACCAACCTTCTGAACAATGGCACTGACCATTCAAATTGAAGTCTGTAAAGGCACCCTGCTTGCTTTTGCACTAGTATTTTTAATGTGAGCTAAGGTAGTTAGCAAAGTACTGCACCAAAACTGTCAGCAATTCTAAACGAAAAGGAATTAATTTATCTTCTGTAAGGACACAATCCTATTCCTTTATATATGTATGTGTGTGTGTAAGTGTAGATGTCTGTAGAGCTGGAATAATAGCATAGACTGACTCCTGAGAACCCAAATTCATTAACTTTTCAACAAATGCTTTTAGAGAGCTTCTATGTTGTCTGTATGAGTATGTATGTGGACATAGTTCTTTACTTCCATAATTTAGCCAGTTTCTGAACTGCAGTAAATTTAAAATATCTAGTTGGCATGCAAGGAAAAAAAGCCCAGCTTCTTTGTTTTTTTTCAGAATAGTTTTTTCATAGAATGTAATTATTGAAAACTGTTCTGTGAAATTTTAGTTTTTCCTGTTAAAAGTCCACTTATCCTAAACAATCATCACTGGGAGGGAGTGGAGAAAGTCATGAGAGACTTTCTAGATACTAACTAGATCCTTTAATGTTTAGTAGGTACCTTAAATCCAGTCTCATATACTCAGCATTGTATCACCACTATGGCTGCACCATCCTGGAGATGTCCAGCCCCAGAAGATGGAGATCCTGATGGTAGCTTTGGCCAGCAGAACGAAGGAACAATTCGGGAAGAAAGGGGACTCAGTTTTCTGCTGAAGCAGGAAGATTGGGAGATGCAGGACTCTTACTTGCACCTTTTTAACAAACTTGACATTGCAGTGAAGGAAATGAAGCAGTATGTCATTCAGATAAATAAGTGAGTACAAAATCCTGTATGCACTGGGGAAAGAAATTCTTCCAACATTGAGGCAGTAACGTCCACAAACACATTGTGCTGTCAGCCCCAGCTGTCAGCCTCTTTATTCACCTCTTATACCTGCCCTTGTGTCACAGGCCCTCGCTGGTTGTCAAATCTGCTACTCCACCAAACATAGTCCACCCATGTTTGTATCACTGTCTTTTGTTTCTAAAAGTCTACCTGAATCTGACAGCCACTGTTTTGCTTACTGTATATTCCAAAATAAGAATCTATTTGTTGTCGAGAGCCCTTGAGATTTGGTCTGTTGTAAGGCAGACCAAGCAATTGGTCTTGTAAGTGTAGGCCAGTTTCTCTGTGGAACCTATGGTTTCCCTTCCACGTTTTGTCTTTTTCTATCATCACAGGCCTCCTTGTAGCAGTAACAAAAGATGGAGTAGTGTGTCTGTGTCTGTGGTTTGTGCATAAGAGACAAGGTTTTGGTAGCAGGGGCTGCAGAGATGAGCTGTGTGGGAGGAGGTTGTACAACGCCCTAAGCTGATGACAGCCACTTCCAGGAATCCCAGCAAGAGCAGAACAGCCCAAAGTGCACTGGCATGGTTTGACCCCAGCCGGCAACTCAGCCCCACACAGCCACTGCTCAGTCCCTGCCAGAGGGATCAGGAATGGAGTAACAAGAATAAAAGTGAGAAAACTTGTAGGTTGAAATAAAGACAGTTCATCAGGTGAAGCAAAAACTGCACACAAACAAAGCAGAACCAGGGATTAATTCACTGCTTCCTGTGGGCAAGGCAGGTGTTCAGCCACCTTCAGGGGTCCCACCACAGGGTCCCATCCTGCGGAATGGTGACTTGGGAAGACAAACACCATCACTCCAAATATCCTCCCTTTCCTCCTTTTCTGCCCACTTTATGTGCTGAGCATAGTGTCACATGATCTGGAATATCCCTTGGGACAGCTGGAATCACCTGTCTTGGCTGTGTCTCCTCCCAGCCTCCCACACACCCAGCCCCCTCCCCAGTGTGGCTGTATGAGGAGCAGAAAAGACCTTGGTTCTGTCTAAGCTCAGCAATAACAAGAGCATCTCTGTATTATCATCCTTGTGTTCAGCACAAATCCACAACAGTTACATACCAGCCAATGGAAAAAAAAATTACCTGTATCCCTGCCAAAAGCAGCATATGGCTAAAACTTCACCTGAGTGGAAAGCACTTGGAGCCTTGGATCTGACATGTGCAAGAGTGGTAGCTGCTGGGTAGAGCCAGCAAGCTGAGGAGGAGAAATCCAGTGTCTTGGAGAAGAAAGTGAGGATTTTCAGGCAGCCATGGTTACAGTGATTAAGCTACACCTTACAAAAATAGGGTAGCTGCGGAAACAGGACCTTTTGGGAACTGGGATTCATGGGAATCTCCTGAGGTTTAACAAGACCAAGTGCAAGGTGCTGCACCCAGCTGGGGCAGTACAGGCTGGGGAATAAGATGATCAGAGGGACAGAGTAGCTCTGCTGTGAGAAAACGCTGAGAGAATTTGGATTGTTAAGCTGGAGAAGAGGCTTTAGGGTGACCTACTTGTGGCCTTCCAGTACCTGATGGGAGCCTGCAAGAAAGATGAAGAGACTCTTTACAAGGGGCCTGGAGTGACAGGACAAGGGGGAATGGCCTCAAACTGAGAGCAGGTTCAGATCAGATGTTAGGTAGTAGTCTGTATAAAGCACTCACAAAGTTAGCTCTGATTTCACATAGCTGCATTTAGCTTTAGTCATGATAGTTCATTTGTGGGGCTGAGAGCTCTATGTTTTGCTTCTGCAGACTTTTGTCCACTATAACAGAACCTACAGAAGCCTGTGAGCCACCATCTACTGAGGAGGCATCCTCACCTTCCCTGGGAACAGAAGAGAGTGATCCTGACAAAGCTGAACATGGTGGAATCAAGAAGGTTTGTTTCAAAGTTTCTGAGGAGGACCAGGAAGACTCTGGACATGACACAATGAGTTTCAGAGACTCCTACAGGTCAGTCTGAAGATTGTGCCACTTTTACCTTACTAATGCAGTGTTTCAAAGTTCTGATTCCAGTATGGATTCAACAAACAGGTTGTTTTCCAGTCAGTCAATTACCTAGTATTCACTTAGTATTCACTTCACTTAAATATTCATTACATTTATTATCCTGGAGACATATACAGAAAAAATACTTCCCCCAAAATAATGCCAAAACACGAAAGCTCCTAGAACATGGAATAAAATTAAATAAATAGGTCTAGTGTGACTTTCTGCACCCTGTAGCCAGAAACTACAGGAGCCCAGCAGAGTTCTCAGACTGCTTGGTCTTATAATAGTTGGTATTAGCATTCAGTTCTGCAGCCAATTTTCCTGAAAGTCTAAGACACTGAGAAACAGAAATGGACATTGAGTTTATTTTTAATGGGCCTTTGAAACCACAAATGGAAATGTTTATTCAGGTGTCTCAAAATCTTTTCGAGACCTGATTGACTGGTTGTTCTCACTGGGAATCTCACTCCCAGCTCTCTCTGTTTCAGGGAGAAACATTTGGAAACTCAGCTTCAGAATAACTAGGATAACAAGTTATGGGCATGTCCGATCACTGCAATTTAACATCCTTAACAGGCCATTTTTACATTTCTAGTAAGAGCGAGGAGCTGGGAGGATTCCAGGGGCCTGAGTGAATGATCTGTCTCTGTAACATCACCACTGCAGTCCTGAGGCTTTCCTTGCTCTTGTTGGGCACTCGAACCAGCAGCAATAGGTGCCATCCATGCAGGACTGCAGAATGGCAGAAGGGGAATAGTTTGTGTTGGAAGGGGTCTCTGGAGCCTGCAGTCCCTTGTTCAGGATAGGGCCAGTGAGATTGGTTACTTGGGGTCTTGTCCAGTTGAATATTGATCGCCTCAAAGGACAGCAAATATGAAGTCAGTAAAGAAATAGAATGAGTTCTTGCAGTGCTGAGATCTGGGGCATCTCTGTGGTGAGAGATTTCGATCTGCACGTGTGCTTTGGAGCTTTCTGAGTGAAATGTGTTGTTATTTCTTTCACTGTTAATAGGGTATCCCTGTAGTTTAAATTTCTGTAACTGGGGCTAATTTATTCCGGGTAACAAAGTGACAGCACAAGCAGTCTCTCTGGGTTTGTCACTTGTTCCAAAATTCTGCACATGAATTTGAGAAACCTTATTCTGTCTTATCTTTATTAGACAGAGGCAGAGAATTAAGCATACATTACAGACAATAGTTACTCGAGAGGGAATGTGTTTTTATGGGTTTTGATTTAAAAGAGCATTGATTAGCTACAAACCCAAGCAAACTGCAAATAAGAAAATACCTTGTTTGCAATAGCCATGCTTATTTTCTAGGATCATTTGGATCCAGATCCAAATGACGTACATGGAGGTGTAATTCATAAGGGTTTGTACTGCAGAGTAGTTGCCATAAGTATTAATCTTCCTGCGGAAAAACACTGATTTCTTTGATACTAGATTTTAAAAAGAACAGAAAAATCCCAGTTAGGGTACTTTCAGTTGCTTTTATATTCTTCTCTCACCTCAGTTAAAAATTGAATCAGAGGCAGAGACAGTGGAGAATTTTTTAAACTTTATTTTGGGCTTCTACCATTAAAACCACTGTCATTGTCACTTCATTGGAAGGGGACAGCCTGAGATCCGTAGTATTTTTGATTACTTTTAGTAAGATTAGTTTAAAGTGAACTTTAAAGAGAGGAGATTACCTCCGGAATTTTCTAGGTGTGCATGAGCCAACATAGGTGTGGAGCTGTGGTGACTCCTCTGCTTCATTATAAGATCTGTAGTGCCTGATTCTTCAGTGACTCAGATTCCCTAAATTTTCTCTCCCACCTCCAGTATCTGTGCTACTGCAGTGTCCCTAAATGCTGAATTTGGGTGCTGTAATACCCTGACAATTGGTAGCAAAAGATCAGAGGAGATTCTGTTTTCATTATTTGCCAAAACAGGGTGATGTATTAGCGTTCAGTGCTAACTGCAAATAGAAGAGGACATCCTGTGGCAGTCTGGCTCCAGACTCCTTTCCTAATGGCTGTTCTGCATGTCATTAATTAGTCCATTCATTTTCACAGAATTTTCACAGGATTGGAGAGACAGTGCTAATAAAGGCAGAATAGCAGTGTGGGTGCCTGGGTGTGGGGACAGCTTTTGTTCAATGCCCTCTGTGCTCTCCTTTGCAGTGAGTGTAACAGCAACCGGGACTCCGTGGTGTCCTACACCAGCGTGCGGAGCAACAGCTCTTACCTGGGCAGTGATGAGATGGGCTCAGGTGAGTGTGCACAGGTCACAGGGATGAGATGGGCTCAGGTGAGTGTGCACAGATCACAGGGATGAGATGGGCTCAGGTGAGTGTGCACAGGTCACAGGGATGAGATGGGCTCAGGTGAGTGTGCACAGGTCACAGGGATGAGATGGGCTCAGGTGAGTGTGCACAGGTCACAGGGATGAGATGGGCTCAGGTGAGTGTGCACAGGTCAGTGATGAGATGGGCTCAGGTGAGTGTGCACAGGTCACAGGGATGAGATGGGCTCAGGTGAGTGTGCACAGGTCAGTGATGAGATGGGCTCAGGTGAGTGTGCACAGGTCAGTGATGAGATGGACTCAGGTGAGTGTGCACAGGTCACAGGGATGAGATGGGCTCAGGTGAGTGTGCACAGGTCACAGGGATGAGATGGGCTCAGGTGAGTGTGCACAGGTCACAGGGATGAGATGGGCTCAGGTGAGTGTGCACAGGTCAGTGATGAGATGGGCTCAGGTGAGTGTGCACAGGTCACAGGGATGAGATGGGCTCAGGTGAGTGTGCACAGGTCAGTGATGAGATGGGCTCAGGTGAGTGTGCACAGGTCAGTGATGAGATGGACTCAGGTGAGTGTGCACAGGTCACAGGGATGAGATGGGCTCAGGTGAGTGTGCACAGGTCACAGGGATGAGATGGGCTCAGGTGAGTGTGCACAGATCACAGGGATGAGATGGGCTCAGGTGAGTGTGCACAGGTCAGTGATGAGATGGGCTCAGGTGAGTGTGCACAGGTCACAGGGATGAGATGGGCTCAGGTGAGTGTGCACAGGTCACAGGGATGAGATGGGCTCAGGTGAGTGTGCACAGGTCACAGGGATGAGATGGGCTCAGGTGAGTGTGCACAGGTCAGTGATGAGTCTTCGCTGATTATAAGCACTTTCATATTTAATTTGCACTAATTTAATTTAATTTGCACTAATCACAAGAACGAACATAAAGATACAGATTTGCCTTTTTCTAATAAACCACAGTAAATTTGGAACATGGGAGAGGTATTAGGGAGGGATAAGTTTCATTAGTTACTGGATACTTGCATTATATGAGAATAATGAGTATTTTGATCTAAGAATTGGAGATAAAGCAGCAATCATTATTTTCTTTACACCATTGTGACGGTGTGCCCATGCCTCATCACAGATCATGTTTGTAAGTTAAAAGGTTTTAATTTCTTCTGTATTAGGAGATGAACTTCCCAATGATATGAGGATACCTTTAGACAAGCAAGACAAACTTCATGGTTGTCTGGAACACCTTTTTAACCAGGTATGTAAAGTGTTATGCTTACACAGAATTGCTTTCTCTTTATCAATGTCAGTCTAGGAATTGGAAGTACTAAATCATGTTATGAAATAATATTTTGAGGAAGGCGTATTACTGAGATTTTGGGGTACCCTCTAAGCAAGTATATTACAGGACAGTTTGATGAATCACTTTCGTTTGCATTATTAAAGTTGCCTTGTGATTTAAGCAAGGCTGACTTGCCCCACCTAAGGCATGAGACTAAGGGGAAAAAAACTTTCATTAAAAAAAGGATGAACTTCTAATACTTTGTTTGATGTAAATGGATTCATTTGCAGATTTCAGGAGGTTCTCACAAGTCTGGCACGCAGATGTGGTTATAATGTGTAACCCTGGAGAGTTGTTTGCTCTTCTCTTATCAGCACATAGATCGTTATAGAAAATGCTATTATTAAATGTGAGAAGCTCTTGAGGCCAGTTCGTGGCTACGAAGTCTGACTTCTGTGTGTCAGTCATTTCAAAATACAAGTAGTGTAAGGGCTTCGGCAGTTTCCCACAAGAGTTCTGTTCAGATTTTCTTCTGCAAGTCTTACTGACACTGATCGATAACGTTCCAATTGTAGGTTGACGCAATCAATGCACTTCTAAAAGGACCAGGAATAAATAAGGCCTTTGAGGAAACCAAGCACTTTCCCATGGACCACAGTTTGCAAGGTAAAGAAATAGATTGACTGTATTTAATAATGTGATTTCCAAAACTTAAGAGCTTAACATGAAAGCAAATGTGCTATGGCCACACAGAATTCCTAGACTCTGTAGTCTGCCCACTCATGCATTAGGCAGGTACCATGTCTGACCACTGAAATTTTGAATCTCTAAGAGGTCATTTTCATAGGAATTCCTCCTGAAACACATGGAGGCCTCTTTTGTTACATGCTGCTCAATTCTCGCAGCTCTTTCACCAGTTTCCAAATCCCCACTTTGATGTGCACATATTTGAAAAGGTGCAATGTAGGGAAGTGACATTTGAGGTGAAGGAGTGCTCTGATAAGCTGATGAGGGGCTGACTACTGGAGCTCCAAGGCACCAAACGTTCTGCCTCAGTTTGCTTAATGACTTACTCTGCTTTTCTTCAGATGGATGATTGCCAGAGTAAACTCATCCCCACATAACACTTATTTTGAAAACTGATTTCCATAGAGAGCAAACAGATGGTACTGTGTTTTCTTTTTCCTCAGGGAGCGTGATGACTCTTTGGTTTTAGTACTTTTGGGGCTTAGGATGTGGTTTCTTTTCTGCCTGAAATACAGATTTTATTTTCTAAATAAAATTTAGAAAATTGCATGTCCTTTCCCACTTGAAAACTAAAATGTTCCCTACTACTCCTGCTGTACCTCAGGTGCTATAGGAAGTGAGAGCTCCAACCTCTCACAGGCTCTGGTTTTTAGTTATGGTTTCAAACTCTAGAACTAGAAATCTTTTCCTCCTTTTTTTTTTTTTTCTTGACTCTAGAAATAGCTCCTGTGGAGTTCTGTACATGGACCCATCTCTATGAACACATTCACATTTGTGTAGGATGTTAGCCTTTCATGCACTGTTGGAATGAAGTGGAGAAATTGAATTTCTTTTATTTTGCTTAAACAGAATCTCATTTATTAAAAGTAGCTTCATTACCTTGAGAGAGTCCTTTAGTTAACTGATCACACTGAGAAAGAGACAAGTCCTGCTTACACTCACCTGGAATCCTGGACCACACTGTCTGATAGCTACCGTAGACACCTTTTTGTGATGGATGGATGTTGGAATGCTCTCCTGGTCCTGTCCAGGATCAGGTTTTTGGCATAATTTTTTTGGTTTCTCTGCTTATGCACTTCATCACCAACAATAGGCTGTTTTGCTTAACTACATAGCTAAGTCATGAAGAATAAATTTTCTACTCTATAATTAAATAGTTAGCGTTCTCATCAGTATTACGGGATGTGACAGTTGCAGCCGAGAAGTTGATCTTACTCTCTGGATCTTCCCGGTCCAGCTGTGCAGGTCATTAAAGGCAGAGGAAGCAGGGGTTCTTTGTGAGTGGGACAGAGCTCCCTGCACCTGCATGTCAGTCAGGCCCACAATCCTGAAAGCAATGCAGGGAGACTGCTAATAATGGTAATATGGGAATAGTCTTTTGCCCTCTCTGTCAGTCCTATTTAGGGACCTTTTGAATTCCTAATTACTGCTGTTGGAACTGTGTCTCTGCTTTCATCTGTATTCACATTTTAACTCCTAAGCCACTCTTAGTTATGTGCCATTTCCTAAATGGCTAACACACTCCATGTTTTCTAGAATTCAAACAGAAGGAAGAAACTACAGTTAGGTGCCGGAATAATATTCAAGCCAGCATTCAGGAAGATCCATGGAACCTTCCACTGCGCATCAAGAACCTTGTTGACATCATACAGAAATATGTGGAAGGTCTGTAAATAAGGAAACATTTGTTACTAGCTTCAGGGAGATCTTAGTTAAATCTAGCAGTTGATTTCATAATTTTAACTCATTTTGTAATAAGGTCATCCTGAGCTCTAGAGAGGACCAGCTACAGCAGGTTGTGGTTTGCAGAGTCCTGGTGCTTTACAGTGGTGCAGCAATTTCAAGGAACTTTTTTCCCCTTATATTATTTCATCAGCCCATTCAGATTGCTGTCAGACTGATCTATCTCCCTTGTGCTTTTTAAACCCTTTTAGAAAATTAAGAGAGAGATGCTTGGTATGTTCCAAACTGTGAAGTGAATGCTAATCAAATATTACAATATCCTAAACCACTGCAGTCTGGTTGAACTGAAACAGGAGATGAAACTGATGTTTACAGATCAGTGTGAAGCACTGAATGAGAACCACCTCCTTGGGGATTCATCTGCAAATGCAATTTGTTTCCAGTAGTTCATGGTAGTTAACAGAGCATGTAGCCAGTAAAATTCTTTGCCTTACACTTAGTTTTTTTCAGTCATGAATATGTCTGTGCAAGTGAGGTCTGCCAGAGTAAACAGACACGGCCATGCAGGTCCTATGGATTTGGGGGAATGAGGAAACTGTTAACCAACTGCAATCACATCTACTTTGATATTATGTTGATTACAGCATTTATTTTCTTCACTGTTTTAGATGGGAAGAATCAGCTGCTTTTGGCCTTGTTAAAATGCACAGGTAAGGGGTTTTCATTTTTTACAAAACAACAACATACTTAAGAAGTCCCTAAGACAGGGTTTTTCTGTCTTCATTTTTTTCCTTTGTACACCCCTCCTTCCCAGATGGAAGAGAACCTCCTCCCCTTTACTCCTTCTTGCTGTGGTGAGAACATGCAGCAAACAAGATCTATTGTACAACTTTTTTGAGCCCATGGACTTTCATCACTCCAAACAGAGCAGGCACACTGGAATTACAGCCAAGAGCAGACAAAGACCTTAAATGTGCAAGGAGAACCCAAATATGCTGGGGACATCAGGAACCTGTTACCACACACCAAACATTGTGCTTGCAGAGCAAGGGACAGGTCTTTCTTTAAGGAGCCTGGGCACAGGCTTTTTGTAATTGTAGCACTTACTTGGTGTCCTTTTGTTTGAAAATAAGGTAATACATAACTGGATATGGTGTTTCACTGTGCCACACTTGATTCTCAACTCTTCACAGAATGAAGATCAGAGATTTGTATGGCTCTAATTTGTCTCTCAGCTCCTGCCAGGGCGGGTCTCTGAGTCTGTCCAAACCAAGCTGTGTGCCAGTCTACTGACCATAAAGGCTGGGTTTTGACAGTAGATAAAATGTCTCCCAAAGTGTCTCTCACTGTGTGCCCCATCTCCTGCAGCATTTCCATGAACATCCACTGGAAAGAAGGATGGTTGCCCTTAAGGTGAGAATATAGCCCAGGGCCCTGCAGTGTGTTATTCAGTCTATTGTGTTCAGTGCTTATAAAAATAATCCAGACCTTCAAAGCCTCTGGGTGATGTCTTCAGCTTCTTTCCCTAGGAAACAGTGCCTTGCCAATAAGACCAACTGCTGCAGCACTGCAGAGCCTGCTGGAGGGGCTGGGGGCACCTAGGAAGTAGCTCTTTACTTATTCATGTGCCTCTCTGGCCTTCAATCCCCTGAAGCATGACAAGATTGATTTGACCAGCATGTAGTGGCCTGGCAGGCACTCTGGAAGCAAAATTAACATGGGAAAATTCTCCCAAGAAACAAACCAATTGGTACCATATGGATGGCCAGTTAAGGCATTAGGCATATGGAAAGCCCACAAAATGCAGATGGATGGGGTAAGATTAATCTCTAACAGCCCAGGAAAGATGTAATGGCAGAGACCTTCTTTCAATAATTTTCTTGCTGCTGTAAACATAAAAAGGGAATCAGTCCAGATATGGCTGTAACTAAGGAGTTAGTTACAGTAATTTCACAATTATAAGCCACACCATTTTGACTTAAATTTTGCTCCCAAACCCGAAGTGCGGCTTATAATTGATGCAGCTTATAACCGTGAAATTACTGTACTTCCCAGTAGTTAGTTTCTATCCAGTCAGAAGGAGCATGCAGATGGCAGAGGGAATAATGAAGAGCCAACTGGACTAGAAAATTTCGCAACATGCATGTGTGCCAGCTGTACTGTGTTTATCTATCCACCCAGGTCACACAGCATCGACAGGTTATCTGTGAAGTCAGAGCAAAGCTACAGCAGAAGCTGAATGTCATGTGTCCTCACACACACACACACACACACACAAACTACTTTGTTGGCAGTGAGAAGGAAGATGAGCATATTCATGACATCTTTATGCTTCTCTCTTTTTCTCTGACAGATACTGAGCTACAACTGAGACGTGATTCCATCTTCTGTCAGTCTCTTGTGGCTGCTATTTGCACCTTTTCAGAGCAGTTACTGGCTGCTCTCAACTATCGGTACAACAACAATGGGGAGTATGAAGAGAGCAGCAGAGATGCCAGCAGAAAATGGCTGGAACAGATAGCAGCCACTGGAGTTTTACTGAACTACCAGTCTCTTCTCTCCCCCACCGTGGTAAGATGAAGAATTGTGGTATCCTTGGGTCTGCCTACATTTGCCTGTGTGATTCTGTGCCACTCAGCACAGCCAGAGCTGTTGAGCCTCTTACCTGCATTCCAGCAGTGTGTTCAGACTCTCACTACTGCAAACTCTGGAGATTTGCACAGCTGACAACCAAGTGCCTATTCCTTTTCCAGTCATATTCACCTCTTTGAACACTATAGAAAACAGTCAGCCTTCATATTTGGAGCAATGCTGCTGTGTTTAGAGAGGTTTTAGTGCCCAGCTGTTGGTGGCATGAATGTCCCCTGCCATCCCCTGGTAAGGACACGCAGCTCCCAAACTGGTGAGGAAGTTCTGAGTATTGCAGGGGTTCAGGTAAATAGATAGAGTGCAGTCTGTCTCTCAGGTCTGAAAAGAGAGGCATACAACAGAAAAGTAGTTCTGACATTATAGAGAAGGAAGATTTTTTCTCTACTTTGTAGACATTGTAGATTGAGTGTGGAGATTTTTTATAAAATGCAATCCAAACTATGCATGAAACTGCTATTTGTTTGCATTGCATAGAATATATCACTATTTATTTTGCAGTAACTGATCAACTGTTCATCACATTTGTAGGTATAAAGTTTGGAGAAAGAGATCCCTTCAAACTTACTCAGTTCTTAAACCTCTCTACTCTGTGAATCACATCAAATGACATCTAAGCAAAGGGTGGTTGAAGTTGCATCAGAGAGTTAAAAAGCTGTTAGTGATTTCCTGGCTGAGATGGAGCTCATGGAAAGCTCTGCACTCTGTTTTAGGTTTCCTGAACCAAAACATGCCCATAACAACAGTACCTTCCTGTCAGTCATCTTCTGGCAGATAATAACAACCTGTTTATATCTGTTGCCTTGCCCTACAGAAGGAGGAGCGCACCATGCTGGAAGACATCCAGGTCACTCTGGCTGAACTAGACAAAGTTGCCTTTTTTTTCAAGCAGCTGGATGAAATCCTTGTAGCAAGTGAGTATTCTCTGTTTCTTAGAGGCACTTCTGTTTCTTCTGTGTTCTCTGGATTTAAACTCCTCTATGACTGTAAATCTTAGAGACCATGTCACACCTGGAGAGCACTGGGCAGCTTATCTGAAGCACTGCTGTATTCCTTCAGCTTCCCCTGGAGCACACAGCCCCTAAAGCCCGAGGGACACGATGGAATTGTGGTGTGTGTGCTGTGTTGTGTAGCTGTGGCCTGTGCCAGTCTGCCTTATCTGTGTGATTCTGTGCAGGGGGGGAGATGAGACAGAGAATTAGCACCACATGCCCTGTGGTGAATTCCCAGCTTTTCAGTGTCCAGTGTCTTACCCTGCCACATCTTTCTCTTCATGTCTACTGGCTATAAAATGCCATGAAATAACATGGAATTCTAATTATCAACTGTATTTACTGTATTTGGATCAAACCTCATACTAGGTCACACTAACTATGATCTTTTAAGTATAAAATTTCAGAGCCTGCATTCTCTGCATAAAGGCTCTCCCTTATTCACCTTATGGTGGAGATGTGGTATGTCATTAGATAATCTAACAAACTCAGCAGTGGTTTCACAATTCTGCCGTGGTAAAGCAGCAAGTGTTTTATCTTTATTTCTCCAGATACTCATGTCTTCTACCACATCGAAGGAAGTCGTCAAGCCTTGAAGGTTATCTTTTATCTTGACAGCTACTACTTCTCCAAACTGCCTGCTCGGTTTCAGAATGGGGGAACCTTGAAACTGCACACAGTGCTCTTTACAAAAGGTGTCTATAAAAAGTTTTCTTGAGAAAAATAAGCTAACTATTGATTTTGAAGGATTAAAAATAAAGAATGACCATGAAGTTCTTTAAAAAAACAATTGAGACCTGCAGACTTATTTAGGAAGCAGATATTTCTATTTTAGAAAGCCCTGGGGGAGTGCTAGTCTTTAGAATTAGACACAGTCATGAGAACAAAATGTGCTGGTTTGGGGCTTTTTTACACCTCAACTATAGAGACACTATACTGGATTACATGGATAGTTTGATGCAGTGTAGGATCAAGAGATGTGCCCAGGCTACAGAGAAGTGTTTTAAAAAGCAAAAACCATGACAGAATCATCTGGGCTAGAAACAGACTTGATACAAAATACAAGACAGGAAATTTCTTTCAAGGGACCGTTAATGGGGAGTAATTCCTGTCAGACAGAACTGCTTTCTGTGAGGCTCACCTCTGTGATACTACCACTGTACTCCCACACTGGGAAAAGCATTAAATTTATACAGTAACAGAGTCAGCCTGACATGATCCAACAGTTATCTGCTGAGCAATGAAATGATACGAAGATAAATAAATTAATTTTAAAAATCCACTAATAACATAGCTTTAGTAAAATGTTTTCTTCTTCAGCTCTGGAGAGTACAGAGGGGCAATCACAACCAGCTGGTTCATCTCTAGAAGAACTTCCACAGCAAATTAATGGTATTTCACTCGAAAAAGTGCAGCAATACTACCGTAAACTCAGGTATTTTGTACTTCTACTTTGCTTTAAAAGACATTGAAAATTTCAGAGCACTCCTTGCTCAGGGCCTTAAAATTTAATCAAAAAGATGTTTCATTCCTGATGCAGTTTTTGTGCAAATAGGATTTTTGGAGATCCTCATTGTGTCAGAAACTTGGCAACTTTCTTCCAATAGTTTAACCCATTCAGAAGGAATGCAGATTTGACTCAGAATTTTGTGCAGAGTTAAATTTATATTTTTCTTAATGGGGTTTTGGAATTTATTAGACTCTGTAAATTACTGCAATCACAATGGTTCAATAAGGAAGCAGATCTTCAAGTGCAAGATTTTTAGCATAGCTTTCTCAGCTGTTTTATACAAGATAATACACATATATGTGCTTGAAGTGGGACAAACCCAACTAATGTAGTACCTGCTGGCCTTTTGCAGGACATTTTACCTAGAGAGATCAAACTTGCCCACTGATTCCAATACTACTGCAGTGAAGATTGACCAGGTATTGTTTCTACATTTATTTCTGCAGTAAATCCTCTCATAGAAGTACTATTTCAACATTTCTAAAATTCCAGTTGAGGGATACCTGTATGGCAGATCTGTACAAACCCAAACAGCATTTTAAAATATTCCCAACCTTAAAGGGGGAATCTGAATTTTTCTGAAGCTGCCCTTGCCAGACACAGATGCCAGACAGAATGGGCTCATTTTCCTCTCCCACAGATGCGTGAAAACCAACAGTTGTTCAATTTGCAAGTTACGCATTGTTCAATTCCTACACTTTATTGCAGAGAAAACAAGAAAAACAAGAAAAACAAGAAAATAGTGCTGCCCAGCATCTCACATATAGGCAGTCTGTCTAACTGGGAAGAT
Organism: Catharus ustulatus; assembly: GCF_009819885.2. Classification (NCBI taxonomy): domain Eukaryota; kingdom Metazoa; phylum Chordata; class Aves; order Passeriformes; family Turdidae; genus Catharus; species Catharus ustulatus. The sequence goes on along the minus strand of NC_046237.1, from coordinate 213,818 downwards.
GACGTGGATATGTGCATGTAAAGCATTAAAATGCTATTGCAGGGAACATCTTTGCAATTGTAATACACAAACAACCTGTGTGACTTGTGATAAAAAATTATCCCAAGCCTAAGTAATTTTATTTTGCCATTTCCAAAGTTCTTATGTATTGTATATAGTTGTTACTGTGTGGCAGTTACTCTGTGTGGAATATTGTACTTAGAGAATAGGATAAAGACTAGTAAATGCCTTTATAGCTTGAAGGTGTTAATATGCTACTGATGATTTTTGTATTGCTTTGTTCAGCTTATTCGCCCTATTAATGCAATGGATGAGCTTTGCAGGCTGCTGAAGTCTTTCATTAGTACAAAGACGGGGCAGTCAGGATGTTCCAGCAGTGCCTCATCAGGAGCTGGCCTGCTGCCCATATCCTCGGAGCTCTGCTACCGGCTGGGAGCCTGTCAGATCACCATGTGTGCCACTGGGATGCAGAGGTGAGGGAGGCGTAAATCCGTGTGCCTCTTCTGTGATGGTACCTTCTGTCCTTTCTGGAGATCTGATCCTATTCAAAGTCAAATACAGTCAATTTTAAGGGAATGTAATAAGGACCTAAATCTGCTGACATCTTTACTTCAGGGTTGGTTGTAACTTCTAATACTTTTGTTAGTAAGTAGTATTGACACAAAATACTTTGTGTTTCAGTGCATCGTCCCATGCAACTGAACAAGTGACCTTGTTGCATAGAACTTGTAGTCAGCATTGTCTTCAGTCACACACTGAAAATCTAGGAAGTTGCTCAAAAATAGCTTTAGAATCTCCATGTTTACACACATTGATTTTGAAACACACCACTGTTCTGGCAGTGTCTCAAAAGTAAAGATTAATTTTGAATCCCTTTAAAATGAGTCAATGCAGTAGAGCAGTGACACACAGCCTTGTAATGATGCTGGAGACTCAAATAATTGCAGTATCCAGGTGCAACAAGACTGAGGTCATTTAGTAGTTTTGTATGTAAGAAAATCTAAAAAGAAAATAAAATTAAATAGCTAACACAAGCAATACTTAACAGGTAAGTGTCCTGCACATGGCTATGGTCCTAGGGTGACTTTATGATGCTTATGATCATCTGTTCTGTTTGTGCTGGATGTTGACTTCTCAGTTTTAAGGCTGGATCCGAGAGCAAAGGGGGAGAGAAGAAACGCCGCAGTTTGTTATCAGAGACTGCCCTCGTCCCACATTCTTGCTCCTGGGCTGTGCTGTCAGCACAGACAGTGCCAGAGAGCTCTCCTTCACTTTTAGTTCGTTTTTTCAGCTAGCTGAGGTAGAGAAGTTCCCTGGACTGTGGCTTTTCCTTTTTCTTGTAACTGATCAGCTCTGCTCTGGACTGAAAAGCCAGAAGAACAGCAGGAGCTCACACGTGTGGCCCACCAGGGCCTGGGATGTGGCATTTACCAGTGCCAGAGAGGCTGATAAGAGACTGAGGGAGCTAAGCTACACCCCGCGACAAAGGCTTTCTGAATTTGCCAACTTTTCAGAACAGCAAGAGGTTCCATTGTTTAATATTATTCATTTTTTATGCTTGTGAATAGTTTGCTTGTTAAATAAACAGTTTTTTCCACTTTTCTCCAAGGAAATATTTTCCCAAATTAGTTGGGGGAGGGGCTGCTTGAATCTGCTTTCTAGAGGCACCCCATTTGGAGGTTTCCTCCCCAGTTTGCCCTAAACCAGGACACCTGTTTATACTTTGGATGCTAGGAGCTGTGATTTCCTAACTCCTGTTCCCTTGTTCAGGAGTACGCTGAGTGTGTCCCTGGAGCAAGCAGCCATACTGGCCCGCAGCCATGGGCTGCTGCCCAAGTGTATCATGCAAGCTACAGACATCATGCGAAAGCAGGTGAGTGCTGCACATGTCTGCTGCACGCCACTGGCATCTAGTAACATCAGGGGGCAAACACCACTTTATTTAGGTCTGGCACAGTGCTTTGTGCAAACCTACATACCCCAACTCCTACTAATGGCTGAATAACTACACCTGCGTGTGACAGGAGCAAGTTAACTTCTGCATGTACAGCCTCCAGAGCAATTCAAATATGTGCCTCAGTGTATATGGTGTGTGCCTTGACAGTTAGAAAAGACAGAAAGTGCTGCCTATTTAAGACAGTATCTGTACAGAAAAAATCCAAGTCTCAATCATAGTGTTAAAATAGCAGAAATTACCTAGTGCTAGGCAGCAGTGCTTGTAAAGTGCTTTGCGACTAATTTATCTTTTAAGTAAATAAACAGAGATGATAATTGTATTCACCTAATGAATTCCAAATCTTTTAGAAGTAGTTAATGGATTCTCAAATAGGAACCATTCCCCCATTATAATATTTTTTCCTAAGGATCATTTGCTTTATCAATACTGTTGGTACCATAAATTTTCTGTTTCCACAGGGACCAAGGGTTGAAATCTCTGCCAAGAATCTGAAAGTGATGGACCAAATGCCACAGCATGCACCTAGGTAGGTTGTGATGTATTATACATTTTCTCTAATTTTGTTTCTGTAATAATTGTGGAGTTCCTGCTATAACCAAAGCATTGCTACCAAAGTAGCAATACTGGAAAAAGAGAGAAAAAAAATAATATTCTTCTTTCTCCCTGCACTAAACTGTAAATTAAGTACAAATGATATTGTAAATATTGATTGTAAATACTTTAGTTAACAAATGGCTAGCAGCAGTTCTAAACTTACCAATGACTAAGATTAAAAATAGGGGTATTTTTGAGACATCATTACCTCTAAAGCTTGCAGAATAACAAAGAAACTGCTGACTCTCCTACGTGATTCTGCTAACTTTATTATCCCTATGAGCTTTAATTCCCTACTCTCCCTCTGCACAAAAGACTCTATAGGTTGTGCCAGCCGCCGACAGAGGGGGATTTATAGAAGTCAGAGGCAGCCCTTGGCAGCCCCACAAGAGCACTTGGCTCGGAGCAGCCGTGGCCAAGGACCCCACAGACTGACCCCGATGGTGCTGCTGGGCTCTGGAGGACAGGGACCTGCTGGCCCAGGCATCAGGAATCTGCCTTTGAACTCCTGGAGCCCATGCAGGATCCATGTGTTTCTTTGACTTCCTGAAGAAATTCTTGAAACAAGCACCACAGGTGAGAATGGATGCTGCTGCCATTCAGCAGATACCTGGAAAATGACCATTATTCTTCAAGAAAGCCCACTTCTCCTGGAGATTTGTTTGGGCAACCACCAGAAAGTTGTGGACTTCAAGATACAGCTTGGTTCAGAAAATCCTGCTGGACACACCTCTTTTCCCCTGTACTGCCCCTGGCACCCGTTTAACTGCCAGCAGGATTTTGGTCAATGTCCTTTAGCAGTAGTTTCACAAACCCCTCTTTTTCATGAACTGACAGGCACTTTTGAGCAAAGAATAGCACAATCTATGGTTTATTCAAACAGGAACATAAAGAATTTCTTCTGGAGTAATTTTCCACATCAGCCCAGTGAGAGACTCACTCTATGCTGCAGAGTATACATTCCATAATACTTCTTATCATTACTTCATTTTACTTACTGTAGCTTTCAGGTTTTTGATTAACTCTTTTTACTAATGCCCTATGATTATGTACTCTGGAATACAGTGCTAGTGAAGAGGAGTGTAGGATTTTTAAGAAAACTTTACAAAGAAAAAATAGAGTCTTATAATCTGATTATTTGAACAGATGTAGTTTTTAAAACAGGTCAGAAGAACTATACTTATTTATGTGGAGTGGAATAATATGTGTTTTCGATCATGTTATTATATGTACAAGATTAAAATAAAAATTATATTGTTTAAGATGGGACCAATATACTGGCAGTTACACAGTTACTCCCAGTTTACTGAAAAAATCTACATTATTTAAAATCCTCAATATTTAAGTAGTCTTTAATACAGTTACTAAGATGTATTAGGGATGCTTCTAAGTTAAAAGAAAAAAGGAGTCATGTATATAATGTTCTTTGTTTTTTTCTTGTTTGAAAAATTTTTCTCCATTCTGTCAGTATTGCCCTAAGCACTGTATTTTTTTCTGAATAACTGGCTGAAACTAATCAAAGCATGTCAGCAGTCTCAGGACAGAGATAATGTTCTTTTGGAGTGAGTGCCTTAACAAGACCAACCCTCCCTAACATGGCAGGTGTACAAGAAACGCCCCATTCCTGTTCTCTGCCGCGTACTTTAAACCAGCTCCCAGTGAGGAAACCCAGGAGCTTTGCAGTAATGTATATTTTAGAAAATAAAGGTTTGGGGGTTTTATTTGTGTTGTTGCTTGTTTTTTAGTGGGGTTAATTTTATTGTATTAATATCCAAACCAACTCAAAAACTAAAACTGGATGTTTATATTTGGACATGAAGGCCTTTAATTTTTCTCATCTTCTCCTGAACACAAAACTGTTTATGGCAAGTTGGATTGCAGTCTGAATCTTGTTTCTTAATTTTTTAATATTTTACTCTCTCACAGACTGAAATAATTTTGGGGAAGGAATTTGTTTTTTATTTTATCTCTTTTTTTTTTTTTAATTTCTTACTTCTAAATGTTTCCTGTGATCTACAGCAATGTGTTGCAGGGAACTAAGGACAGCCCATGGACTGCCAGCTTTGGGATACAGATTTGGTACTGAGTGTCCATGCTGGACTGCAACCAGATGAGCAGATCTATTTCAATGCACTTTTTGTTAGTTTTGGAAAAGTTACTCTTAGCATTTGCTATGTGAAGAAAAAACGGATGTTACTTCACTGAATCCTCAATTTCAAATGTAATTAGTACTATAAGAGCCGTAGGAACACCCCAAAGTAAAAAGAACCTGTTGGGCGAGCCCTGCCTGTATCCCCATCAGCTGTGCTCTGCAGCCTGGGCCCTGCAGCCTCTGGCAACATGAGAGATGCAGAGAAGGGTGTCCAAGGGCATTGACACTGTGCACTGTTTTACACTGAAATGTATATGTTCTTCTCACTGAAAACCTGAGAGACATTTTTATTATTAAAAGTTGGTTTATATTATAAGGAAAGAAAGTTAATCCTGTTTTTTGTTACACCCGTAGCTCCTTCACTCTGCATTGTGTTGAGCAGTTATACTTGTATAGTATGGGTAGCACTCAGAAGTTTAAATGGTAAGGGGAAGGCTGGGTTTGATTTCAGCTCAAACTGGCAGTGTGGAGCTGAACTCTTCCTGTTCGTGCAGTCACCTAAAGCTGTGAGGGAGACCACAGACTCCTGTAAAGGTAGAAAAGAAAAACTGGTTTGATGCTGTAAAATTGTGGGGTTTGAACCAGTGCTGGGAACTAACAGGTTCAAGTGGAAAAAGAAGAGGGCAATGCACAAACCAACCTATGAGCAAAGAGAGATTAGATCTGCAGAATTTCCAGGGCTAAAAGTGAAGAATCAGACCTGGCACAGCAGAACAAGTGCAGATTTTGTAGATTTGGAATATCTACTATTTGGATACAGTGGAAGTCTGGAAAATAGTTAAGATCGAGAAGATGGCAGCTAGAGCAGTTTGATGAGGTGGGAGGGGTTGGGTGGCAGCTGGAAGTGGAATTCCTTGTGTAATTGTCGTGTAACTGAGTGTGCTGAACATTTTCAGTAACCACTAAAGAACAGATATTGGCAGTCGGGTGATGCTGATTTCGGAGACTCTGATCTTGTGAAGGATCTTGGTACACACAAAAAAACTCTGGACTTTGAAGGGAATGAAATGAGTGGGATTAGATTTTTCCACACATATATTAGCTCATGCCATTGAAGATTGAACAAAATATTTTGCTAAATTTATTGTTAAAAGTTTGCAACAAGATGACACAGAGGCAGAGAAAAGCTCGGCCTGCTTTCTGCTAGGAAACGAATGCTCAGTTATGATGGAGAAGTATTCAGGCCTCTCTGCTGAGGCAAATAAGTGAAAATGCAGTAGCTAGGTGTTGAAAAAAACCAGATGCCTTTATAAGAAAATAATAACGAGAAAGGTAAAGAGTTCAATCTCAATTTAAATACAGCCTGAAGGAGAGAAAGTGATCAGGATAGTTTTTCTTCCATCAGTCTTTGACAAAAAAAGAAAGAACTTGTCCAAAGCAAGTTGTAAAGGCTGAAGCAGTGCCTGGTGCAGCAGGAGAGCATGCAAGCTGTCTCCAGTTCTGATTAAGATGGATTCTCTGAGGACCTAAAGGGTGAGAAAGATGAAACTGGTCCATGTAACAAATGTAGGCTGACTGTATGTAGTCAATAAAATGATGGTACACTCCCTTAGGTGGAGTGCTGGTCACCCTTGAGCTTACAAAGCATATGATTTGAGGGAGCAAAATTGAGCAATTGAATTAGCTGCAGAAAAAAGTGGTAAAACCCATGGGTGACATTTGTCACTTATTGCACATGATCGTTACAATAATCTCATTGGGGCTAAAGCTCCACTATCAGAAAAATTACTGATATATGAATGCAGTTTTTTTAACATATCCTATAGAACCAGTCAGACATTGGGTTTCATACTTACAACTTACATATCAGAAAGTCAGTTCTTTACTGAAGGAATTTACATCCAAAAATCTGGCCTGTTTTTGGAGGGTGTTGTTACTCCCCCAGAGGGTCCAGACAGAAAAACCCCAACAAAACCAGCCCTACTCTTGTAAGGCTCAGGTCCTGGGTCAGATCCTGAGCAGATTGCTCAGACTCTCTATCCATTTCAAACTCGATTACAAACAAAGCAATAAACCTCCCAATTTTTACACTTCTACAGTGATCTCAAGTGTTGTCTATCCTATTCCAGCATGCCTCAATAAAGCTGTTCAATGCCTTAGGACAACCTTGTTCAGCTGTCTTGCCCACTGGCAGCAGTGAAAGCAGAGAGCAGTGCCTGGGCTGGTATGAAGAGCAGAGTTACCACGACTTTTCCAGTCATCCTGGAGAAACCAAACTGCTGCTAAATAAAGCTGCTTTCACTGAGCTGCCAAGGCTTCCTTGGAGCTCTTTAACAACCCCTTCTGGTTGTCATGATTCACTGTTTGAAAAATACTGCTCCTTGCCAAAATAATGACTCATTTTGTAAAATGTCAATTAATGCCCTGCAGAGTCTGCAAAAAAACGGGTCTGTTTTTAAATTAATTAGGATAAAAATCAGTAATTATTGTTTGAATCAAGTGACTATTTTCTTGATCCTGCTTAAAATTAAATTTAGTTATAAGCACTTTGAAGGCAGTGTGGAAAGAATCATTATTATTTAATCAGCTTCAAATTACTTATATGAGTGACATATTTTCATCTTGAGATAACTGAAAATAATTAGTATGGCTTTATCACAGTTGTAATGTGCAAAAATCAAATTCACATTCTTAGAGGTGCTTGAATATTGGGGGTTTTGATGGAATCTATCTGCATATTATCACATGAAAGTTAATGTGGCTATCACATGAATGCAATGCTTTGATTTGGCAGGTTTGGCAAGGATGCATCATTCATCTCTGATTCCATGTGAACTCAGTTCCGTTTTATTTTCAGGGAGTTTATTATAGTTTTTGGAAATAATCAGCAATTTTAGAACTGGTGCAACACATGGTGTGTCTTGCTGCAAGAAGTAACAAACCTTGAGCCTTATTTCTTGTGCCTGTTTGAGTGTAGTTTCAGTAAATTCCATTGAATCAGTGTTATACAGTTGATTGCAAACCAGCAACAACCAACAGGTTTGAGCATATAACTCAATGCAACAGAAGTTTGCAATTTTTTAAGCAGTAGTTTAAAACTATGAACCAGGGAGCTATTTCACTTCTGTGTGGATGAGAAATTAGAACAAGATGTAATTCTAACTGAAATGACTGCATTAAAATTGTGGAGTGACAAGAAACAAAGTTGTTTTCACACTGGATGGGTGTCATCAGCTCTACACTTCTCACATCTCTCTTGGGATCTGCCAGGACTTGTTCACCAATGATCTGATAAATGGGATAAATGGTCTAGTGAGGAAAAAAAAAAAAAAGAAAATGTAATCTAGGATAAAATCTAAAGGCAATTGAAAAAAGCTGCAAAAGAAAGTTGCAGTAATGAGTACCTGAAGTTATTTAATTGCAATAAAATGAACTATCAGCAACTGCAGAGCATTGGTCACACAAAATAAATCATTAGGTACTGCAAGTACAAGGTCAGGTTTTAAATTTGATACCAAAGCTTTGGAAAATCTTTCAGAGTTTCCATGGACCATTCTCTGGAATCTTTAGTTCAGCATTTTGTGCCAACCTAAAAGAAACTGGAATTGTTAGGAACAGAAAAGAAACCATAGCTTATTAATTCCATGGTGCCCCTGAGTCTTAACCACTACAAGAATTATTATTGAAACAGTTTTGAACCACCTTGAGAATCTGCACACCAGCAAAATGTCCTCTACCATACAAAGGCTTTTGCAGCACAGAAGTAACTCCAGTTCATGACAGTGTAGGCATCCTCTGACCTGTGAACAACCTGTACTTCAAACTGAGCAATTTTTCCTTCTGACTTTCCTCTCTGTACATACCCCAGAAAGGGTCTTGAAGAGAAGCTCAGGGTTTCTCCCTTCATCAAGTGAGTTTCCTTTAGTTTGGGTATTTATAACCATTAAAAAATGCCGAGAATACTGTTTAGAATTTGCCTTAATAGCTGAGATCAGACTCATCTGAGTCTAGTCTCAAAGTGATGGAAGAAAACCCATAGGAAACCACATATTTCTAGCTTAATTCCTCATTAGTAGTTAAGTTTTATTCATAGACAGTCATAAAATTGTAAAATACATTAAATCTCATGGAAATATCTGCATAAGCAGTAGTAAGTAAAAGCCCTGCTGGTTTCAACAGCTTTTTTCAGACATAAAATCAGGCAGGAGAAAACATTTTATGACAAGTTGCCATGTCTTACAAAACCACAGTCCCATTTACTATGTCTCTATTTGATAAAGGCTCTAGGAGACTTCTCAATTTGCAATTAGTAATGGTATTAAAGCTATAATTTCAGCATACTTGTGCATTAACAATGCATAGAAACTACATGAGCTGTGTATTTACTGGCTGATAAATAGCCTTATCCTTCTTTGAATGTGGAGAAATTAAAAACAGAGAAGGTAAATTATCATACCAAGATAGAAAAGGAGAGAAGAAGATTCCTCTTTTCCTCAGACAGAAACTTCTTCTGCTGGGCCAAGCCACTCTTCCAGAAGGTTGCTCGTGACCAGCACACAGTCAATGCAAGGCTTTTTCTCCTCCCAGAACAACCATTAAAGTGGCAGGGGTTTGGGATTGTCTAACTATTCAGTTATTGACTAGCCTTTAGATTTGTTTCTGGTTTCCCAATTTAACTTTGTGTTCCATTAAATCCACTACAGTTAGCACTCAGAATTGCATTTTGGAAGATTACAGTAATTTTACGACTATATAAGGCACACCCTTTTGACTAAAATTTTGGCCCGAACCCGAAAGTGCACCTTATAGTCCGGTGCGCCTTATATATGGACAAAGTTCGGAAATTTGCCAATCCAGAAGTGAGAGCTGCGAGCCGCAGGGGGAGCCGGCAGGGCCACGGCTGCCGAGTGGAGGCGAGGCCGCGGCTCCTGGGTGCAGGTGGGCCTGCGGTGCCACGGCTGCCGGGTGCAGGCGAGCCCAGGGGCCCGCGGTGCCACGGCTGCCGGGTGCAGACGAGCCCAGGGGCCCGCGGTGCCACGGCTGCCGGGTGCAGGCGAGCCCAGGGCCCGCGGTGCCACGGCTGCCGGGTGCAGGCGAGCCCAGGCCCCGCAGCGTGGCGGCTGCCGGGTACAGGTGGGGTCTCAGCCAGCAACCGCGCGGGAGGAGCCAGTGGCCAATCCTCACTGCAAAAAGAAATGCGCCTTATAGTCCGGTGTGCCTTATATATCAGCAAAAGTTCAGAAATTTGCCGACACCCAGAAGTGTGCCTTATAATCCAGTGTGCCTTATAGTCATCAAATTACTGTACGTCAGATAGTGAGGCTATGTGCACAATTCTCTCCCTGACCAATTCCTTACAGTTCATCAGCTCTTATAATAAAAAAAAAAATGTCCAAAACCTGAGAAAGATAACATTCTCTGAAAGATCAGGATTGAAAGGGATTTTAATCACCTGATTTGTTTTTTCCTCTTTTACACAAAAGAGTGGAAAGCATGGGACAGCCAAAGGGAAGACTTAGACATTTTTTATTTCATTTCCTGACTGAAAACACCTAAGAAATTATTGCTTCACAAAACCACGTTAGGATGCATTTTTTCACCTGGCATTTAAGCCAGGTTCTTCACAGGAGGAATGATCACTTCATATTAAAATTAAAATCACCACTAAAAGATCAATAGCTAATCCTGCAGATGAATCTCATCAACAGGAACCAAGAAACTTTTGGCTGATTTTTTTGTACTACATCTCCATTGAAAGCAGTAGAAGTATAGTTAGTATAAGGGGAAGGTGATTTTGGGTTCCTGCAGTCAGATCTCCCTATATATAGCTGCTTCTGTCCTATGGTAAGCACTACAGCATGATTTAATGTGGGATGCTGTAGAACAAAGATGAAAATATGCCAGACTGTAAAAATAATTTTTTATTTTCTTTTTTCTATTTATAGTTCTTCTCAATATTCTCTCTTAAATGGAAGAGATTTTAAATAAATTACTATCTTTGCAGAGCCACAAAACATCAACAGGACACCCATGTGATTGATACATCTGGCAACATGAAAATCCTTCTCTCTTATTTAGTCTTTCCCTAGACAGAACTTATACAGAAACCAACAGATTTCCCTTCATTTAATTTAGTTCCCTGAAAATCTCTTTGATTCTAGATGCTGCTTGGCACAGCAGTCATGTGTGCTTAAATGTAAGGTCAGATGGGGGGGCTGCCTGAGAGCATGACTGTGTACATACCTGGAGATTCTGTGCTGCAGCCCACGGGGAGGGCTCCAGCCTCGTAGTGCCATGTCCTGGGCCAGGTTTGGCACTCATCCCACGTCTCTGTGAACTGGTTCCACTTGCTAACTCAGCAACAATCTCTTCATCCTTTTGCTGGCATGCTTTCTGCTCAGTTGGCAAGCTGCATCAGCTCACAGCAGGCTCCAGTGAATCACCACGGGGTGCTGGAGTAAAGCAGGGAGCGCGGAGCAGAAGCAGCTCTCCATTCTCCTCTCAGTACTGTGCTTTGCATGGGTAGAACTTCACTGTCAGATACTTCATGAAAACCCAGTATTCACCTTTCTGGAACTCTGCACACAGACATATCTAAGTAAAGAGTTTCCTGATGGCCAGTTGAGGCGTACAGCCACAGGCACTGACTGCTCTTACCAGAAGAAGGCTGCAGGCAGCCAAGGCTGCTACCGTTGCCAGGGGCTTATCACGGCCCCCCCGGTGCAGTTTGGGACCCTCCAGCTGAACAAACAGCTCATGTCAGTACTCTCATCTGCTTCAGTGCAAAGTGCTCCTTTTATCCCTCCATCCTTGAATGCTGTTTGGTAAACACGGGCAGACTTTGTGATGAACTGACAGCGAACAGATGGGTAACACGTCCTGTCAGCTCTGTCTGCACCTCCTCCAAAGGCACACTGAAAACTGCTGGTAACATCCATTATGTTTTGCATAGTGATCACAGTCCTCCATTTTAAACCTCACGGAGGGAAAGCTGAAAGAAGACAAGGAAATGGGGGTGGGGGTGGAGTTTTCAGCTAGATGAAACACCCACTGAAAAGATTATCGTGATTTCTTTATTTCAGCCAAACACTCTAGAGCCTACTACACATGATGGCTCTGTATTGCTAAGAGATCTGGAAAAGTACAGGCTTGACAGTAAACCTGAAGGTTTCAGGTTTTAACATGAAAACTTCTGATGAAAACCATTCCTTGTGTTCACTGGTTTTTGCCCATTGACTAAGAGCAGCAGGCATGCATTGCAAGAGAGAACAAGAAAACAGGTGCAATCTTTCACTGACTCGCAGCTCAGCAAGATTGGCACGTGTTTTTCTGAAGTGAGTTTAAAGATCAGTTACCAGTTTAGAAGTAAAATCTCTTGAAACTTCCATTATTGATGAAGGCCAGAGAGAATTCCTTTGTTAGTGGTACCACATCAGATGAGAATACATTTTCAGATGTTGTCAGTGAACCAGAAAGCAGCAAGAGGATTTCACCACGAAAGAATAATCTTATGAGTCTCTGAAATGAGTGCTCTGCTAGCCTGAATGTGGGTAAACCCCATAATTAAATCTGCTACAGTTCCTGCTTTACTGTCTGTTATTTTTAGACTTTATATCAAAGACAGGTCAAAGTCTTAATCTGAGTTCATCTTGTGTGTCTACTAAAGATAATTAAAAAGCCCCAACACTTACCAGGGTCAGGTTTGATTTCTTCTGAATTATTTCCTGGTGAGAAGCCTTTTGCAATTATCTGTTCTGCTGCATGGGGTTTTTTTGGAACATTTGGCTGATCCATATGACACAGACATACGCATCTTCAAGACATAACAAAATGCTCAGATAATTTGTTTCCTAGAAACAGTTAATGGGATGAGTGGAGGCTTAGTAAGTATGAGAAAGAGCACTATAAAACAAGCTCTACTCTTTTAAAAGTAAAAAGATGAAAACCATTATACAGAAAATCCTTTATCCTGAAAGTTCCACAGACTACATGGTGGGGACAATAAAAAACTATTGTCCTTCATTGTATATACGAATTGGAACTAAGAGTAACAAAAAATTAGATTAAAGGTTGTACCTAATCTTGTTGAGAAGTGATGTCAGCTTCTGGTCAACTTTTTTCTTCCACACAGTTGATTGAGAGAGCTGTGGAATTAGAGCACAGAAAGGATGTGAACAAACACAATGAATCCAAATATTAAATGGCTGCAAACCCCATGTCTCATTCTTTAAGAACATTTTTTTTCTCGTAATTCACAAACCAAAGTCTCAAAATGCTGTACTGGTACTTCCCAGCTTTACCCCCTTACCCAGTAGTCTTTCCCAGACACACAAGGTACAATACATACTGACATTTTGAAGTGCAACATTTATATAGCACTAGCTGGTAGATTCACTCCAAAGTGGCTATACTTAAGTGAGTTTTTTAATCTACTTCTGGCTATGAACTCAGAGGTCACAAAGAAGGTAAGTTATTGGAAGCTAAAATTTAGGAAAGGCTCATTTGGGTAAATAAATATTTGGGTATTTGGGTAAATAAATATTTAAGTTGACATAAATATATGTCAGAATTTTCTGAGGAAGAAAGATCATAGAAAACACAATCATACTGAAGATCAGATTTTTAGGAGAGACATAAAAGTCTTATGGAAATGATTACTCCTAATAAATGAAAGGAAATAGTGTCGTCCCTTCACATGCAGTCACAGGGATATTTCTATTTCTTAAACAGCAAAGAAAGCATAAGGCATTTATTGGCACAATATGACTTGCTGGTAGGACTGATGTCATCCAACTGCACCCTCAGCTGTTCATTCCAACAGATTTTGGTGCTCTTGAATGACCTGTACTGATACGGTCACTTCAGGAAGCAAAACTGAAAGTACAGACTGAATTTATGTGGATCTGTAACATAAAGGGGTATGGTTGATCTGTAAGGGTATTGTTAAAAAAGTCTAAGGCATTGTATAAGGAAAGAGTATCTAAATTGTCCTGCTTTTATAGCACAAATAATGGATTAATCTCCATTTACATATTACACCAGAGATGAAACAAATGTACAAATTTGACTAGTCAGGACCCATTGGACCAGGCAGCCAGCCTACAGTGAATTAAGGGTTCCCGTTTTCTCTGAATGCTCAGATAAATAATTGGTATGACAGTCATGGAACGTCCTGCACCAGATCCCCAGGAATCCCCACTGAAAATCCCTGCTTCCACAGAGTGGGGCAATGGTACAGCTCATGAGTGGGTGGAAGGATTTTATTATTCTCTGTTGCTTGACCAGGAGATGGCAGTGATTCCCTTTGCAGAAATAAGAAAGCTCCAAAAAGACACAGAACTGCATTTAGCAGATAGGGAAAGAACATGCAGAAAACAACCTGCTTGAGCTCAGTGAACAAAAGCACATTGCAGAGAGCAGAGGGAGTACAGCTAAGCTGTTTTTCTTGTTTCTGTGACTATCTTTACTATTTCTTTGGTATCTAAAAGAAAGAAAAATTCTTGGAGATGCACAGCACCCAGAGCTTTCAGTTTGGTATTATTTTTAGCTCTAATCCTATTTCAAGAAGAGCCACAAATTCATCTGTCAGTCAGCAGCTGTATGTTAATATTACTTGTATTTTAGTGTTATTTGTGAAAACATCCTCAGAAATTTGTACATTAGAAAGAACATGAATAAGCAGAAGAGATCACCACAGCACCTCCCCAGGCTCCTCCACAGAGAAATGCTGCACATTCCTGTGTCAGTGCTGCAACTCAGAACAGGCAGCTACTGCTCCCTGCCACTGCTCCTTTGTGCTGTGTCCATCTTCCCCCCTTGCAACTTCCTAGATCCCACCAATGTCCCCAGAGCACATCCTGGGTATGTGCTGCAAATCCTGCCTGCCTCAGCCTGGCTCACAGCATCACTCCTGGACTGCCCAGGGGGGCTCTGGACCATAAGTGTCCAGGGCCAGGTTGGATGGGTTTTGGAGCAACCTGGGCTAGCTGTGTAGGAAACTCTTACTCTCTGGCCTGCAAAATGCATATACACACACAAAAAAAAGAAAAAGAAAAACAAAAGCTTCTGAAACAGTTTATTTCCCTCATTTTGCTGAAGTTCCACAAATAATCTACAGAGGGAATACACAGGCCAGACTGCTGAAAAATATAGTGAATTTGTTCTTAAAGGTATTAATGTTAACCACATTTCAAAATCATATTTATCCTAGAAGTATGACAGTATGGCACTTGGATGGAAGCACACTGCCATGGCATGAAGGAAAACAATGTGGAAGAGGTTAGCGTTATTTCGCCATTAAGCTTCTACCATCCTGTCTTATAACAGCCCAAAGAGAGAAATTACAGACTTTGCATTAATATGTATTTGTTTTATAGTGTACTGTCATATCCATATGAAAAAGCATTACTGTTAAACATTACTGCACTATTTGACCAAGATAAAGGGTGAAGATTTTTGTCCCACTAGCCAGTATTTATTCACACAGTTTGCTTTTAGTAAGTTTCTTTAAACAATTTTTACATTCTTTGTAAACTTCCCTCCTCTACTTTCACTATAGGAGGATTATTATTATTATATTACATTACATTGTATTATGTTATTTAGGTTTATTTTCTTTTGGTTTATATTTATACCGTAACCATTTGATACAGCATTAAAGATTAATTTCTTCAATGTCAGCTTGCTGGGTTTACCCTGATACAGTCACAAAAACATCAAAGCAAAGACAAGGCTATTTGGTTGAATACAGCAAATCATGAGTTAAGTGCTTTTAGTGAGATAATAGCTTAGTTCAAACAAAGACAGGTGTCACAGCACAACTCAAGTGTATCAGAAACAACATGACAGCAGGAAAATGAAAAGGTCCAAAAAGATAAGCTGAAGAAGTTTTTTTGATGGATGTGATTACTATAACTGTAGTAACATGTCTCAGTGGCAATAAATCCTGATTAGTTAACCTCAATGTAATATTTGATCATTAGAAGGATCTACTTCTTCTTAATGTCTCTTTACATTTTTCTTTAAAACCACCGCATTTTGTCCTTTTTTCAAATCCAAACAAACTGAATTAAATTATGCTCTGGACCTGCAATTTTCCAGTATTTTGTGATCTATTAGTTAACAGGCATAAATCTCCTTTTTCATTTGTTCTTTACAAAAGCTAGGCCTTTGCAATTTTGGTCAGATACTTGCTGTCTACTTCCTTGATCCTACTTAGAAATCATATTTGCATTAGCTATTTACTCTCAAAAAGTTTAAAACAAATACAAGCAAACCCCACTAGGGTCAGTGATTCTGTTTCAAACCTGTGTCAGGACAAGAAGCCCTGAAAATTAACGTGGTATGTTATCCGGTAAAATGACATCCACTTCAATTCACCCAAAAGTTATAGCCCACTGAGTACAATAGAGCATAGATTTACTCACATCTGGAAATCAGAATCATGCTCACACTCAACATCAATTTCTTTCCATCCTAACTTTCAGCTAATGTAATTCTGGCCTGAGTGCTGGCATCAGCAGATGCGCTGCCTTGCTTAGCCATTGCAGCTTTTTCCAAATGGTCTCTAATCTTGTTGGTTGTCAAGCTGCAGGGTAGAAAGAATCTGTCAATACACACAGCTCCAGCTTCCTAAATCCCTCTGTAATTCTCATTCCAGTCAATGTCAGAGTAATTGCAGTTTCATATGATCAATGTCCCAGACCAAGTACAGTCCCCTATCTGCAAAAATATTTCCTGATCTGTCTTTTCATCAAGCCCTGGGAGATCTGAAATTGTTTTCTGTTATACTTTTTTTACCGTTTCAGTCTTTAGCCACAAGTTCAAGGTGTCTCTTAATTGATATCGCTGTAAATGTTATTCTGTTTTCAGCATAACGTCCTTCCTCATTCAGACTGTCACATCTCCTCCTCTGTTCTCAGTGACTACTGCCTGTCCTTAAACTCTGTATCTGGATAATGTAATATTACAGCCCATTTCCTGAACAGGACATATTTCAGTTACTCCAATTACACCAGATTTGTCTTCAAGCAGCAGATGTCCTTGCTCTCCCAGTCTTGTTTGCCATTTTCCTCCCTGTCTCACCATGCCCTACAGCACACAAAGTATTGAACTGTTAATCAGTAAGCAGAAGCTTGTCTGCCTCAACATTTTTTATACCTGTCAAACTGGAAGAGGGGGTTGTGCAATTACTACCTCTGTGAAACAAAAATCTAGGATCTTAGATCAGATCAGGGTTAGCCCTTGATTCAATAATAAAGGGTGCTCAGTATAACCTCTAAGAGAGACAAGGCAAAACAGCATTATAGAGGAAAAGCTTTCCCATATTTGTAGCCCTTGTAAGCTCCCAGAGAGGCAGTGAGCTGCAGCAGCTCCTACACGTTTGTAAAAGAGTCCTGTCGCTGTTTCTGGTCAGCAGTTGCTAAAACCTAGAACAAACATCAAGGCCCCTGTGAAAAACAGGTCCAAAACTCCTCGGTGCCTTTGGAGATTTTGACTTCACTCAAGTATTTCTGCATCTTAAAGTCAGGTTTTTGCCCTTCACTTAGCAATGCAGGTTTTGCCATTTATTTCTCCAGATGTTTGCATTAATGAAAATACTTAAATCTGTCCCACGGCTGGAGCCATTGCAGCTCATCTCACTCTGCCTCTTTGTGCCAAGGGGATAGGCATTTAGACTGATGATTTCTGATGATTTCAGGACCCCTGGCTGTACTAGTGCTACAACTTTCAACACCAGAGGCCTTTCCTCCTGCTCCAGGGAAACACAGCCTAGCACCCAAGTCACCTACCTTAGTCAAAGAAATGGCATAATGTTTCCAGCTCACACCCTCACTGTGCACTTTATTTCATTTTTATTTTACTTGAGTACATGAATTGCATATGCATTAGGCCAGCTATGCCAGAAGCATCATCACAGAAACATATTTAATTTGACAGCCTGCTGAAGTGGAACAGCAATGTTATTCATTACTTACTAGGCTGAAAGTCTACCAGAGCAGAGACTTCTAATGGAAGCTTTCCTTCTCCTCTGTGACCTACCAAGATCAGAGGAATTGCTATTCTCTGTCTCAGTTCTGAGCAAAAGATCAGCGTGCTGGATTCAAAGTGGATGTAGTCAGGGTACAGTAAGGACATTTTTGGTTCTCAGAATATCCAAAGAGGGGTAAAAAATGTAATTCATAGTCTGCAAGTTCAGTAAAAATGAACTGTGCTGTATGTGTATGTTTACTCTCATCCATATTACTTTCTGAGCTACCATGACCTAATTTCTCATCTACCTCAGTTCAAATTCTGGAGTAATTTCAAGACTTGCTCCATATGAGCACCAGGACTGAATGGCCCTGTTACATTAACACTGAGTGGATTGCTCATTTTAAAACAAGCTATCTTAATCTGAAGTGAAGAACACATGGTTCATTGCTACTTAATCCTAAAATAGTTAATAGTGTGCAATTCATGCTAAAATTAAAATCTTGATTTGGCTAATGTATTCAGTTACATCATTTTCAGCCATTTCAGAATGGAAATTACTTTTTAAAAAGCAATCTAGTGTCACACAAATCTAAACAGAATTTGTTATTGCACAGGATTTTAGTCATATTCACTCATTCTCATTTCTAGCTAGATACAGCTAAACAGCTTCCATGCCCTCAACAGTGTTTTGGAATTCACAAAAACATTGAAGAAGCTTGAAGCATAGTGATATAACATTTTAATTATATGCCAGTGGAAGTATTACAAAGTTTGGATCTGTTGTCATGAAGATGGATTGATACTACATAGGATTCTTTACAATTTTACACCATTCTTGCCTGCATTGTTCCTGCTTTCAAGCTAGGTAAAGAGCTATTTCCCCAGCACCTACAGAACGATTCATTTCCGTCCTTTCACAGAACACAACATCGTTACCTCAGTGCCAAAACAACCTTCTGATGGAAAGCCCTTCTAAATGATAAATTGTACATTCAAGAAGTGTAATTTCGAAGACTACTACATTCCAAAACTGTTCTCTCTTGTATTCCTAACCTGTATGTGTCAATGAGCTGAGGAGTTCCAGTTTTAGTAACTGTTTTACCACCGGATGTACATGTCTGTTATGCAAATACTTTCCATTCAGAAACTTGTACATTCAGCTGCAATCAACTAATCAGGTATGTTTACATTTCCTATTTACACCCACCCAGTCATGAGGAATGTACATACAAATTAAAATCATACTTTTCTGTGTGTATTTGCCAATTTTTTAAAAATGAGCCAAAACTGTGCAATCCATCATAATCAAAAAACTTGACCAAACACACGTATAACCATACTTAAAACCAGCACAAGCATTTCTGAATACCAATTACTGCAATCAAACATTTATGCATCTGCACACACAACTGAGTCTGTACAAGTGCTGAGCACCATCCCTCTGATTAACTGTGCTCTCTCAGATTTCATGAATACACATGTACCCCAAGACAAATTACCAAAATCTAATTAAAAGTTTATAAATCTCCCATTATTTAAAGCTCTCTGTAGAGTCTACAAATGGTGATAAAATAGAGGTTCATCAGCATTTTCATTAGAGATTATATTATTCAAATGTCTAAAATAAGTAAGCCCATAAAAAGTACTTTAGTTATTTATTTGAATCTTCACTAGTCTCTAATATAAGAACACCATTCCACACATTTAGTTCCCTTGACACCCTGGCAGTCTTTTGAAGAAAGTAATAAAAGATAGTAATACCTAGCTCTTGCACAGTGTTTTCACTAGTAGACCTTAAAGTTCTTTACAGAAGAACTAAGTCTCTTTATAGTCTTCAGTTTTACCAGATGAGAATCCAACTGTATGTATATCCATATTTTGCATGTAGAAGAGGTGCATTAGCCATGGAAATTGCTGTTATTATCTTAGAGATGACTCAGTTGAAAAATACACCTTCTTCGGTTTATTACACTTCTTAGAATTTCTTTCCAGAGGACTGGAAAACATGGCAAAAGTTTGAGTGTTTAGGGACTGGAAAAATGTACCACATGATGCATTCACATTCCTGACGCTCATAAAAATCAGTAGAAGTAATACGTCTGTTGCCAGATTATCATTCTGTGGTGCCAGGTAAGAAAAAACATCAGTCTCTCTTGCCCACAGTACAGAAATAATTAATAATTAATCCTCTTTATTGGATTCATTGTTGCAAAACTTTACCACTTTTATAGTTCATACCCCTAATTTCTATACTCAGGGACCCTGCAAGTGAGATCTCTGCATTCAACAAGAAATCAATCAAGACAGAGCTTGTTTTGAAATGTGACCAGATTAACTTCATGGAATAGAAAACAAATGCTTCAAAGAGTACAGGATGTTCAATAGCTGTCAAGCAGTATTTCAGATTTAAAGAGAAAAAGCAAATGCGCTTTGCTTCCTGGTCTATTTTTACTTATGTTGTCTCATTCAAACACATGCATAGCTTGAAATACATCTCCATCTGCTGAGAACTACAGCATGTTGAAATAATGCCGTGTTTTCATGATGATTGAACTAAGCTAAACCTCAGCTAAAGACTGTCATAATTACACAAGAATGTCTAACTCCAAGTTTCTTCAACCACATGTTAGACTGATCCGACTCCTCTCATTTAAGAGAAGGTAGTCAATTGTGAAATTTCCCTTGTCTCAGATTAGGCTCACAGTGTATCAGCCAGGTCAGTTACTGTGTTTTACAGCTGTACTTTCCTTCACAACAACGATTTTGATAGGAGAAGAGCCCTTCTTTCACACAACAAATTATTAATTAATGGAGAGCAAACATGTCTTAAAAAGAGTGAAAAATGCAAGACACACCTAGTGTTCCTGTAGTGCTCAGCAGTACCAGCCCAGGAGGACGACCAATTCCCACAGAAACTTCCAGAGCCCAATCTGAGACATGAAGTGAACTGTACTAGAGATGCCCATGACACCACCTGATGTTTGATGTTTTTCTTCTTAAGAATACAAACTATTTTACATCCTTAAAATCCCTTCGTTCTTGGCTAAAGGCCTCAAAAAACATGCACACATATGGCTGCCTTATCAGGGAGGCAGCTGTTGTATCTGAAGTGTTTTTCTTTATGAATCCAATGCAAGGTGTTGAGCAGTGATATTTTGTTCATGAATTTCTAATTAAGGTTGTGGCTCCATATTCATACCACGGTTGCTGTCAAGTGACTCATGTTTCCTACTTTGAGATAACTCTGCACCTCTGCCGTCTTTATCACGTTCCCTTCCCTCACAATATGTCCTGCTTCTCTTGCCCTCAGAAATTCCCAGCCAGTCCTGTAATGTTCTACATTACACACTCACACTGCTGCCCTCTCCCTTCTAAAATAGCAAAGACCAAGCTTTTCTGTCTTTTCCCTCTTTTGTCGTGCTTCCTTGCCAGTTTATTTTTGCCTGCTCCCTCTTTTCAATTAGCCTTCCCTCACCAGTGTCCCAAAATGCAGCAAAGGTCTCATCACACCCAAGATAACTCCACATACTTAGGTAAGAGGCAGCACAGGCTGTTTGGCCCATGGGGATCAATCACTTCCACTGGGCAGCTGTCCTGTGAGAGCCCATGGACACCTCAGCTGCTTAGTGGCTGGTCAGCAAGAGCCTGTGTCCTGAATGGTCAGAAATTTGGCTGTGCTCTTTCCTGTCAGGCCTCAAGGGGTAGCAAATAATGCAGGCTGCCCCTCACTTGTTGTTATGCCAAAGAAATGGTGCTCCAAAGCACATGCTGCAGAAGTCTTTCCCAGAGCTTCTCACACAGTAACTAGGTGACATATCAATATTTCTAGGTTTTCACACAGCCTCATCAGTGGTTTTTTGTATTTCGGCTCCCCTTCTGCCAAAATCATGTGATATTTTATGTTCTATTTTAAAATATGTATGTCTTTGAGAATTTTAAATAGGATCTTTGCACAGCTACAGAACATATGTCTACTTCTACTAATTGATATAAACTTTATTCCTTTCTAAAGAGCTCTGTTCGAAATAACTGGATCTAAAGCAGAATGGATGACAAAAATGTGCTGATTCGTCAGCCCATTAGCGAGATGGGGTCCCGAGGGAATCTAATGGTATCAGTTCTGCTCTGTCAAGGTGTGACTTTAAAAGCATGATGCTTAGTTCCCCTGCCTGCACAAACAGCAATATGTGCTTACCTATTCTGAAGGCTTGTAATTGAATTGTAGCATTGCATAAGTGATGAAAATTATGAGTCTACATTCAAAGGGTTAAAAAGCTTAAAAAGAGTAAGATTATGCTATGAAGAAATGCTAACACTTAGAAAAATATGGATGAAAATTGAATTGCAGAGGCAAATATGCTTTACAGACACTTAAATAACTGCACCGTGTGGCTGGAAAGCACAGGTCACCAAATGCAGTAGCAATACTGAATGAATAAATAGCTGGAAGAAGGGAACAAAAGCTTGGTAAATTGTCAAAATCTCCACTTGAAACAGACTACATGTTCTTTTATGCAATGAGTCCTTGTAAACCAAGCACTTATTAAATGACTCCTCCATTCCCATGCCTGCAGTTTCGTCCCATCTTCTAAAGCAGGAGCAGCACTGGGATGGACAGTGGAATTAGACATGGAGAGCTGTGCCACACATCCCTGTGCCTCAGTTCCCAGTATCATCAAGCACCTGAATAACCAAAAGGGCCATATGGATTTGCCATAACAAAACAAAACTTCAGGAGAATAGAAGGATACATGAGTAACTGACAATTTCCAACCAAGCCCCAAAAAGTAAATCAGAAGCATTTCTCCATAACAAATATATTCTTAAAAATGGGATGAACTTTCCTGGGGTAAAACATACTCTGATAGGGGTCCCTGTAGTACTTCTGTGGTGCCACCCAAAAATCTTGACAAGAGGCAACTGTGCTGTATAGCAATTGCAGTCATTAAGGCTGACAGAAACCCTGTCATACAGCAGGAGTTACAGGAAACTTTGGAGATGGATTAACACAAATGTTTTTTTTTCGGCTTGGGTTCCAGAAGAAATGGTTACAGCGCAAGCAGTAATGCAACATGGCAAAGAAATGGACTCAGAAACAAACATTTCATTCACTTGTTGGTTTCATACAACTAAAATACCATAATAATCACAGAGTAGATTTTAAAGAGGAAAAAGCCTTAAAATTATTCCTAAAAGGTGACACAGAGACCTGGAGTATAAAGTACTTTGTTGTGCTGTGCAATGACAAGTCAGTTTCAGCTCCCTTGTAAATCAGTGATCACGTGGAAATGAACAGAGAAATTATACTTTTCTATGGATAATTTTGGAGTAGGAAGAGGGTTTTAGGGTAAATGGCAAGCCATAGTTTGCCTATTTTTCAGTAAATGCATAAAAGTTATTACCATTGGACACATAACATATCCTAAACAACAGAACAACATAAAACCAAGGAATATGTCTTGTTTTTTCAACTCAAATATTCCAGGCAAGAAGAAACTACAGAAGAGTAATTTCCAATAGCCTGGAAACTGTTAATTTGAAAGGCAAAGAAGAAAAATGTGTCTGAAAGGCAGTAGTGGATCTTCATCTAAAGTGGAAAAAATAGGCAATATACATTGATTTTCTCTTTGGATCCTTGCAGGCCAAAGGTTTGCCAGATTAGTTAGCAATCATGTTAACTAAGGAGCCAGATCACTGCCACAGTATCATCATGACAGAAGACTTTCCAACCTTTCTAAAATTTATGACCTTGTTGCTTTTGGTCCATATTTCTCAAGTAGACTGGAATCAAGCAGATTTGAGATATCATGGCATTTTATTCGGGTTCAATCCAATTTAATTGCTTTTGCATCGATTTCAGAGATATTTGACACTCAGAAAGATGCCTTAAGAACAAGCAAGTTTCCACAACCATCATTAAAGACCTGAATAAAGAAAACTGAGACTAATTCTTTCCTAAGGGGTAAGAACTATCTCTGCTCATTTCTCTCCACTTTAGGCCACTTACTCTGGTTTGTGCTTATCCAGTTATCACATGGATTGCAGCATACAACATTTAGCATCAATCACAGCAGATGGTGCCTCTCATGGTACAGACAATAAGGGAAAGGGAAGAAATACTGCCTACATGCTGAGGAGCAGGGAAACATGGCATGAAGCTAGAAGCATTGTGGAGGGACACGAGTTGCTGCACTAGAGTGAGCAGCAACATGGTGCCATTATGAACTAGGGCTCATTAATTCCATTGCTGATGAAAAAATTGTTTTGCTGTCATTTTTAAACATACCATAGACATTACTGCAAAAAAAACCCATGAATATGGAACAGTACATTAATAGAGTATTCAAAATGCACTGCTATCAGTGCAAAATTTTCATGTCATCAATCTTATTCACTGCAACCACCTCTCCTGTCTGAAGAGAGCATGCAAAGTGCTTTAAAAGAAGTAGGCTTTTGTCCTATTCTGCATAGAAAAAGAAAGTTGAAAGAATTCAATTAACCTGGGGGACACAGCCTAATTTCATCTAGTCCAGATGGAATTTTCTGAGTATCTTCTTCATATGGAAGTATTTTTAACTGGGAGAAAACAAACTCATTTGTTCCTCTTCTTATTAGTTGGAATTATTCTTTAATTGAGAATTAATGCATGAAAAGATTAAATAAATTATATTGAAATGAAGATGTATTAACCAACAGCATTAACGTTCTCATTGTCTGTGGAGTGGGAAAGAACCCTCTGATACATAAAATTTAAAGCTGGCACCAGGTTTAAACCTGGCACCTGGCATTATGCATGCTTATTAGCTTTTCATTAAAAAATGTCATTGGAGAGTTGCTAAATAACTTCCATCTTAATAAAATAATCTAAATAGTGACTTGGGCTTCTCTTGGTCACTCTGAGTGTCCAGATACAACAGAGTCACAGCATTTAATGTCAGTTGCAAAGTAATGCTCAAAGTATTCAGAGATACATGAGTTAAGCCATGCAACAGAAGACTGCTAAGCTTCTTAATCAGGAATTGAAACACAGTTAGGTTGTCAGGCTGCCAATAAGAAAGTGTACCTAATAAAGACATAAGAGAAAAAAACAAGGACAAGAGTTTCTTAATAAAATGCAATACAGCTCTTTAAACAGATGTGGGCTTCAGTGGCCAGCCTAAAAATCTGATTTTCTCTTGGCTTCAATTTCTGAATTTAGCTCTCCTGAGTAAGTAATTTTCAGAAGACAGTAATTCCATGTAGGACAGGAATATACTTGGCCTTTAATAAGGAAGCTTGAAGCATTCACATGTGGAGACAAGGTAATGGAACATTACAGCCATAAGTGATTGGTTCAGCTGGAGAAATGCTGCATAGTATGGTTACTCTTCCTAAGCAAGGGCAGAGGACAACAGCAATGATGGAACTGGTCGGCTACTTTAAAAACACCTAACAGCATCCCTGTTCCCACCTTACCAAGGCCTGGGTTACCATAAGAATCAGTCAGTCCCATCTTCTTCAGTACAAGAAAACACTGTTGGGCTGAGCAAAAGTACAGTACAGAAGATCAGTGACATGCAATGAGCTGAGAAAATTCTGAAAGCAAAATAAAAGCCAAAAGTATCCCCAATAATGCTTCAGGAAAGTGAATGGCTTGACAAAAAGAACAAATTTGAGACTTGGAATCAAGGTACAGATGGTTGAAAAGGTTCTACCTTAAACAAAAATCGTACTGCCGGACCCAAACATTAAGAAGTTCTGCAACAAGCTTCTGTACAACAGAGAGGTGAGAGTGAGCGAGTGTGAAATCAATAACCAATAGGGGACAGAACACTAACCAGTGAAGAGGGTTATGCAATTTAGAATCAATGAATATTAATTTCTTTGCTAAAAATTTATAGATAAGTGGAAAAGTCTTCTATTGGGGTCTGTGAGGAGGCCAGAACTTTGTCAGCTACACACACACACTTCTTGACCACGAATAAGTAGTGTCTTACTCCCCAACACTAAAAAGGCAAAAAGTCTTACTAATCCCAAATATTCAGAGGATTGCAGTAACACCCCCATATATCAAAACATACAAATCTGCCTATTCTCCCAAGTTAACAGCTTTCTCTGGGTCAAAATTGACTGCAACACTTCCTCAAATTAATTAATACAAAGCAAGGAGTTTGATGTTTTATATATTTCTGTTCTAATACCTGGTGCAGGATGATAGGACACACGAATATATGTTTACCCTCAACCTACATATGTATCCTCAACCCACACATGAAGAGGAAGAACTGGTACTGCAAATTATTTGAAGTGCTTTTCAATCTTTCCTGGTATTGACATAATTTCCTTTGGGAGTGGAACAGACCCTGTCATAAGTTATAGCTTCTATTCAGCACAGTAGATCTCATCTAGTCTGGCAAAGGTTCTTCTCTGGCAATTAATTTCATGTTTTATTCATCCCAGAATTCTTTAAAGCTCCAAAACAAAATGCTACTTTGTGCATTGCAAACCACATTATGAACAGCCAGTATCACAAATAAAGGTGCTTTTTGCATAGCAATCAGATTGCCTCCTTTCAGAGAAAATGAATGTAGCTGTGTATTTATCTCACTAATTGCACTCACAGCATTACAAATTATCACCCGCCTCCCATTTACATTATTCAAAACTCAATCTCTGTAAGTTATTAAACCAAAAGTGAGCAATATGTTTCCTCCTGAGACCCAGAAAACACATAATTTGAACTGTTGATCTATATGAACTAGATTTATCAGGAAAAAAGTTTAGCTACCATAATTGATAAGAGAATAATCACCTGAGAGCATGTGTGTGCTGTAAATGCACTGCGTAGGACAAAAGAGGACAGCTGTCTTACCTGACTTCAGTTAAATTCAAGAGATAATGTAACATCCAAATGGAAAGCACTAAGCACTTTCACAGCTTTCCCCCCAGATGCCCTCACAGATCTAATAAGTTTATGGGTAAGGTTGGTCAGTCTTCATTGTTCCACTGCAGAAATGAAAAAAATCTTCCATAAAGAGTTACATAAATGTGTATCCCAACTAGCAGGAAAAATGCATTGCACAGAGTTACAATTCAGGAGCCAGAAATCTGCTGATGTGGGACAAATGGGTTCTTTTGTTTGAAGCTGTACTGAGTAAAAACTGACAGACTGAACCACCAGTTGAAATGCTGGAGCTTCGAAAGTAGTGGGGATCAAGGTGGCTACTGACTGTATACAAATCAACAGGCAAGCCACAGTGGAAAAGAAGATGAATTTTCTATAGGGCAGAAGCTGCTGTATGAGACCACTAATTTAAAGGTAAATACTCTCACTGTAGTATGATTCTTCTCGTATGAACTACTGAACTTTTGTGACCATTAATCTAACAAATTCCAGGTTTTGCTTTTCAAAAATTTTTAGAAAATTCTTGTAAATAATGAATGATAGACTACACCATGTAAAAATTATTCAGTCTAGCTTTGAGAAAATGATCTAAACTAGTACTAATCAAAGATGCTTCTCTTCTTTCCTTAATGATGTTCATGTGCATTTCATTGATATAATATATACCAGGTTAAGACTGCATTCAAAATGCCAACAAAAAAGGTTTGTCACTTTACATTTCCTTCTATTTCTTTACTTCATTAATTGCATTTATTTGACACCCTGCTAGCCAAATGGTTTTATTTGTTAATTACATTCCTCATCTATCCTCAACAATATAACTTTTTATTTTCCTGGTGCTGTGAGGAGGAGATATATGCACTATGGGCCATAAAAGCACCTCCATTTACTACTGCCATGTTGCATGATCTCCACTTCTTGACTGGAAATTTATTGGAGGTGAGTGGGATCAGAATTACATTGGAAGTCTGTATACAAGCAGTTTTGGCATAGCACTATAGCTACAGGAAAAACAGCCAGGCTGAAGGCTTAAATTATGATCTTGGCCCTTCCCCTCCTGCCTTCCATGGCCAACTTTTCCTTAATGTCCTTTTGGAAACCTGGCATCATAACAGAATGCAAAAGAGTGGAAAGAATGATGTTCAGAATCTCTTGGATGCACTACTTTGCATCCACAGCAAGCAAGCAGACAGTAAGTTTATCCTTGGGGTTCTCAAGAAGAGAAACACCCTCGTATCGCCTTATTCTCCTTCTTCTCTTTTCCTTTCTTTCTCTCTTCTTTTTAGCAAATTAAGGTGTGCTTTATTTTTGGTTTTATAGGGCGATGGATTATGAGAAATGGGGAGGTGTTTTCTGCTGGTTCAACTCAACCTGAGCCTTTGCATTTCAGCACCAGGAAGCATTATGAATCAAAAGTTTGCTAGAGAGTAGTTGATATCCTCCTGGCTTGAGTTCTGGCAGCTTCTTAACTCAGCAACAGCATGGTGTGAATATAGACAACTCAGCCTCGTGCTCTGCCTGAGCTGAAATATCTTCACAGGATCTGGAATCTGGAAACCCAGCAATTCATCACAGAGCTTAGCCCCAAATGCTTAGAGGTGCTTCTGTGGCATGGGGTATGTTTACATTGCACCCCTACAAGTTCTGTGGCAGCCAAGCCATCCAAATTTTTCGATACCTGAGGGGGATCCTGTTCTTCAGCAGGCAAGACGTTAACTCTGTACAGATCTAAGTGCCAATCCAAATTATATTTTGTTACAGATGATCCAGAGGATCCCGAGGCTATTGATCTCTTCTTACTTTGCATTATTAGTACCCAGCGCTTGTTCAACTGCCCCTGGATGGACTGGGGGACAGAAGGTGGATAACATGAAATTACCTCCAACACAGATTGGGTGAAATGAACTGCAGCATACTGATCAGGAGTTTGATGGCTCAGGCCCCTACTGCCCCATAACAATGTGGTAAGAGCAAATTACCAGATATACCACAGTGACAAACATGCTCATTAGCAGAGGTTGTTTTGAGGGGAAGACAGACACTTCCATAGCAGGATTCATGCTGGAATACAGTCACAGAAGCATTTTGCTTTTTCAGATTTCCAAATTAGTATACATATTTGTCATGTCAGTCTTCTACATCTGTTTAAATGTTGCAAGCATTTATGACCATAATTATTTTTCTGGAAGAGCTATAAATTAGTTACTTAGGAACATTAGTCATCATATTTATATTGGCTAAAGAAAAGCCCAAACCACAACAGAATATGAAAATAAGCTAAAACTTAGTCTGCAATCACTATTTATAAGTACATAAATTGGTGCACACATAGCTTTCATATAATATGAGGTAATTTTTTTCCCTACTGGTTACATTTTGACCTAAAAAATAAAAAAAGAGCTGAAAGATATATTGTGATCACATTCCATAAACAGTTAGGCAAAGCACAGATCAGATGGGCCAGGGTTTGACTTTCAGCTCAAAGAAGCCACCAGCTTTAGGAGCTACTGAATTCAGCAAAGCTGAGAATTACAGAGAATGAATAAATTACCCATAACTAAATTGCATACTGACAAATAATAAAGGCTCAATTGGTAAATATTAACATTGGAGCTTTCCTTCCTATACAATTTCTTCCAATGTTATTAAGATAATAATTTCAATGTTTTATGAATGCAAATCATCATTTCTCCATACTCAGTTAATTTTAGCTCTAAACAATGATGATGTCTCTTCATTTATTCACATTACATAATCTGGATCATTCATGTACTCCAGCCAGGAATACTTACAATTTACATTCTTCCCTCACAGTTTGAGGAGAATAGAGCAAATACAAATTGGCAGCACAAGTGTAACAAAAGGTCCTTTAAAATTTTTAGTCTGACTTTGCCCTCTCTGTGGATATGATGTATGAAAAAGATGTGCTGCCAGAAGGCTCAACTGTAGCCAACTGTTGCTTTCATTACCATTCTAAGATCCCAAAGTTTTGTCTGTGAACACAAGTCCTCTTGGGTTGTAACGGTTGTAACATTTCTCACTGAAGAAAGCCCATATTGTAGACTGTTAGTCAATGGATTAAAAAAAAACCTAATAATGCATTTGGTAAGTGGCAGTCTTAGAAAGTTAACACTAAGTTATTATTAACACTAATGTTAGTTTTGTGCACTGGAGGAAATTCCTTGTATGAGGGACACACTTGTAATTGTCTAACATTTAAATGCAAATTCCTCAAATATGGAGTGTGGTGAAGGAGACAAAGTCAGTCCCCAAATAGAGATAATTTTCACAACAAAATGTAGATGGCTTTTTGAATTTAAATTACTTTTGGTGGATACTTGCTCCTTTTCTATTTATTTTTGATTAAACTTGTATGCATTAAATTTTATCAGAGAAGCCTGAAAACACTTCCAAAACTTTCCTGCAGCTGACATGTAACAATCAGCATTACACATTGCTTCATAGAAGTATCTATACTATGGATACTACAGATTTTACATCATTTTTTTTCCATTTTCAAACAAATAGAATAATGTGGGCCATGTAAGTTAAAATAAGGGTTCATTCCCTCTCTCACACATATTACCCTTTAATGGTTATTTTGACTTATGTACAACCAAAACCAATGTATAAAATACAAATGAAGCCCAGTTGAAGTTAATGACTGCCTTCTCTTCCTTGGGGCCAAGGTTTCAGCTCAGTGGCTGTCAGTCCCTAGGAAATGCCTGGTTACTGCAGTCATTATTGTGCAGTTGACAGGATAGCAACCAACACAGTAGAAAACATATAACCTTCTACTGAGAATGTATAAAATACAGGCTCACACTGAGGAATACCCTCTTCCATACCCTCAGATCAGGGATTGAGAACAACCTGAGAAAATAAATCTGAGGATAAAAAGAGGTTCAACAGCAAACCAGCAGGTCATAAACAAAGTCCCCTCACAAATGCCAACCAGTTTTTTGTTCTTTCCTTTATTTTTCTTCACTTTTTTCTCTCTCTTTTTTTTTCTTTCTTTTTTTATTATTCACCCTGATGTGAATCCTAATTAAAATTTTACACATGTGTCTTTTAATTAGCCGTGGCTGGAGTGGTGAAAGCTATCAATATTTAGCAGGATAATTGTACAAAATTACTTTTCAAAAATGAACAGCAGGCATGAATCCACTCAACAGCAGGGGGTTATTCAGCCACACACTGTGCAAGATGGGGTGCCTCAGATAATGTGTGAGATAATCATGCACACAGGGAGGGACACATGCTGCTATATTTTGTGCTTCATTGGCTTTCTGCAAACACCATTTGGCTCTTGTTGCACTCAGAGCATCAGGGTTCACACAATTTTTAAGATGGTTTTTATCTTTATGTTTTTGATTTATTTTAACTTAAATACATGGATGTGTTTAATAACAATGCCCACAAAAAAACACTGAGACACAGCTCCATGTAAGACCTTGTTTTTATACTGTATACTTTGCAGACACTAACAATGAACAAGGTCAAGAACAGAGATCTTCTTTCTTCCTTCCTTTTTTTTTAATCAAAAAGAAAAGAAAAAAACTTTGCCCATCCTAGCAGAATACAAAGCAGTTAATTAATTTCTGGTTTGCAAATCCATGGTGTAAATGTACTTATCTGTATTTTAAAATAGATTTGCAACAGTTCGGTTCTCACATAATCTTTCCTTCCTTTCCCAAAAGAACCAGGAAAGGAAATTTGTAGCATTTTATGCTTGCTATTTACTTTTCGCACATAAACTCCCCCAAACCAGGAGACACCTGCAAATGTTTCCTAGGGGCACCAAGGAAACATCCAGTAACATCACACAGAATGGGGTTCCCAGCCAGTTACTGAGGAGCAAGCAGTCTGTGGGACAAAGGTCTTAAAAAACTGTTTCGAAGAGTAAGAGTACAAATCCCAGCACACAAATTCCCTACACAGAGAAGCCAGATATAAAGCACAAATGAGAGCAGTAACAGAGGGCACAGTCAGGTGAAATGCAAGAACCAGCTCTTTAGATTTAAAATGTATGCATGAGCATGTCTTGCTTTACCCTCACGACAAAGAGAATTCCCTCAGTTCCAGGTAATTCCCTCATCTCCTGCAACTAGGCAGGTAAAGCAGAATAGTGGTGTTTGTCCAAGGCTCTAAATAATACTAGAATTAAATACAAAGGGCCAAACTGGTACTGAAATTCCTGCGTATCTATAATGGGAGAATGGTGATTAAAACTGCATGGATTCGGTACAAGATGATAGCAGCTGTATGATTTCAGCCCACAAAAACCTCATAGTATAACAGATTCCTAAAATGCACATAACTTCAGTATACTCTTGACTTGTCCTTTTTCCTTTCTTTTCCTTTTTTATAATATGAGATGAATAGAAATAGTCTGGGCCCACAGTGCAGTATTTCAGCAGAAACTTTTCGTCTTAGAAGACTTTTCATCTAGTTTCATCTTAGATGTGGCACATAATGCAGCACCAACTCATCCAAATCTTACCCATCATTCTTTACAGGCAAATCAGCTATAAAACTTAGAGAGCAAGATCTATATATCGTGACCATATGGCCACCTTGTATATCCCCTCGATGCACTGCATACCAGCAGCAGAACAATCATAAGCTGCTAACGTCATTAGATTGACAGAAACATGAGAGGTTTTCACGGTGAAATCTTCTCTGAAATCTTTGCTATGAACTATCGAAGAACGGGATCAGAACAGGAGTGCCTGCTCCAAGAGATTTATATGTATTAACCTTAGGCTGTCTGTGTAGCACAGTAAGTTATGAAAACTGTGGATGATACAATTCCTCCAAAGCCATCTTCCCCTGGCCCTTGAAACGTACTATGATAGATAAGGTCTCCTAGATACCAAGGCTGAGCCAAATTCCTTAAGAATTTGGTCATTCTCTAACACCCTGGAAGATAATTGGTTAGAAATTAGTTTGTGTAATTGGTCAGTTCAGCTTTAGAATTTTTGACTTAGATTGGATGCTGTTCTTTGTATAAACTTTTTAATGGCTGCAGTTTCAATCCCTCCTGAACTTATAAATATGACTGTCTTTCTTTTGTCTCTGAGAGAATCCTGCTTGACCAGCCTTTGCATGAAATAAAGATTCTTGTGGAACGCGTCAAGTAAGGCCTCCGGTCTTTCTCTGCTGGCTGATGTCAGCTCCTGAGGTCCTGGTAAAACAACTACCAGAGACAAAAAGAAAGCTTACAACTGTGGCGTCCGACTCTCTGGTAGTGTTCATCTGATACTAATCTGAGGGATTTGATTTAAAGGCTAGTGAAAGGATTGAGGAGTAAACAACAGATCAAGGATAATTCATGTTTCTTTGCAATACTACCTAAACTTGTAATGTTATAGAATAATTTTAGTCATAAAACTTCTACTCATGTTACTAAGGTGTTAAATTGTAATTTAATGTTATTTGTTGAAATAAATGAGCTGACAAAAAAAAAACCCTCTAAAAAATGTAATGCTACAGAAAATAGATTCTTTGAAATAAATTCCTGAAGAGATTAAAGCTCTTGCATAACATTGTATCTGGCAGGTTTTTTCCTACACATTTAACCATGTGTCCAATATGATTCAGATCTTTACATTCCTTTCATGTTAGAAAATATGCCTACAGGCTTCTTTTCCCTGAGTTAAACTGTCTTTATTTTTGCATTTTGGAGTTAATTTCAAAACTTAAGATTGACAAATGCCTCAGCACTAAGTCAGTAGAACAGCAACAACAAAGCTTACAATTAAACCATAATTATTTGATCTTGAACTGCTAGCAAAGCAGCAAAACTCAGCATATTTCTAAAGAAATTCAAAGAAGTCATAAATATAATTAAATAAATGTGAAACCCGTTCAGCATTCATCTTCTCTGTCCTTTGATCTCTTGCAGAAGTATAAGGTCTCATTTCTCAAAATCTTTTCCAGCACAATGATGTCACCCATTTCTCTTGGAGCTCTCACACTGTATTAGCTCCTATTTAACCTTACAGAGAATTTTGGACTGAAGGATATAACACATGGTATACACACAAGATTTCACTCACGCTTTGTATCATTCCTAATGTGTAGTCAGTGGATAGTTTTCAAACAAATTCTATAAGTCTAAATATTTTGAGAAGCTGAAAATCTATCTAGTACCTATCTGGGACAAACACACAACATCAATTACAAATATAAATAAATATTTACACAATATTTTCACATTAAAAACTGATATTTGATCAACAAATAAATATTCCTGCATTCCTCCGTACCAAACATACCAAATGCATACTTTCATGACAGGGTTTTAAAACTGAATTTATTACTCTACTTGAACATGTATTTTTTATGAAACAGGTTCATATTCCATATACAAAATCCAATTAGCATGTGCGTTGTCTGTTCACCAACATTTTGGCCATTGTGAATACTGGACTCATCCCTGACATACTTGTTAATCCTTTGAAAGAGAACATAAGAAGTGCAGGCATAGCTTGGTTCAGCTTTTTATTATATAGTTGTTTTCCCAGTAGCTTATTTCCCAGAGATTATCAAATAGTAACAATCATCAGACACAAGGAACTTGGGTCAAACTGATTTGTTTCTACAGCCTCATTTAAGAATTCCGTATCTCTTTCCCAACCTCTTAACCCACATTTTGGGATTAGTTTTTTAATCCAATACAGATGATCTGTAGCTAGTACTAACCCAAAAAATTCAGTCTCTCCCTGGAATCCTCTTGCATATGGAGAAAAAAAAACAACTCGGGGCAGTGTGAAAAAGAAATTAAAATCCTACATAAAATTTTATTCTTCTAAAATAAAAAAAATCTAGAAAGCCTCACAAGCATGTAACAGCCCAGAAAAATCAAACACAGAAAATACTCCATTCACCAAATGGCAAATAATTTGAATTTTCTTTCTAAATCATTACTGCTTTAGTTAACGTTACTTTGCAATGCCCTTGCACTGCATTTGCTTATTATTTTGTATAATTTAGTAGCCAAAACACCATGATTCATGTACTTCAGGGCCAAAACCTGAATGTGTGGATGTCAAAGCTCTTGTCTTGGGAGGTCTCTTTCCCAAACATATTTAGGTTGCAAACAACACGTGATAATCTTATATATTCTGCAGTTATTCTTTGTTATACCATCACAGTATAGAAATAATCATTATTGCAAATACTTATACATAAGTTTACATTCTGCCTGTAAAAATCATGATCCTTACAGCTGCTGTTCTAAGTATGTTAAACTAACTTTTGCTATATAACTTTTGCGGGATAATTTGTATGACACCATATATTGCAAAAGACACTATCCAGTAAAATCTACTTAATAAAAAAAGACTCCTGCTTCAGTGGATTTTTCCAGACAAAATTTCAATCCTTTTGCAAAAACCAGACCCCATTTTTTCACTCTGGGAAATGTCAATCTGCTTTGGCAGGATTTCATCTTAGTGATGAATGGGCTAAAAATCAAACAATGTCCTAGGTATTTATTCCACAATGTAGTTTCCCTCATAAGAACCATATAATGAAAATCTCTGTGTGGGATCCTCATTAGCTGCTCCTGCTTCCTAGATGCTGCACAGCTCAGTCCCTTCCCCCTTCATGCACACATTCAGATTTCTCTACTCCATTAATACAAAACTAAAAGGCAAACCCTGAGGATTCATACGATTAGGAGTTGCAGCATGTGTCACTGTCATGGGAGAATATATTTCTTAAATCAGAATTTCTTTCTCTAACAAGAAAGCAGTTGAAATTGTTTATTATTTCTATGCTTTGTACCAACATGCCAAGCAGTAAGAAGAGCACAGCATGGGACTGTACACTTGCTTTCTATGTAAAGAAAGGTTATGCCGCAAAGAAGGATGTCTCACTGTGATGTCTCATTTGTGACTAATACCTGTTGTATGCTTCACAATTCAATTTCTATCCAAAGCTCTTTGACTTCAGCCCCCCACTTGTCCATCCTTCAATGAAAGATATGTTTATACACATGCATATTGTTCAGGAAAACTCTTTCCAACATAAAGAAAGTATATATAAGAATATATTCAATGCCTATATTTGAGGAGAATAAAATCCAAAAGAAATTTTGCTTTTGCATATATGTTCTCTGTTTCCTAGCATAGGCAAGTACTTTCAAGTCAGTTGTCTTTGAGACCTTGGAAATTCAAAATCTGTCTTCATACATACTGACATGTATCTCACTGGTGGTAGGTCTGGTTTGAGTCCAGATACTAAGTCAAAAAAGAAAAATGGCAATTCTCTTAGAGATTTTTAAGTAGTAAATGCTGGCAGTTAAATCCAGGTGTGACTGTGGTTGAAACTGTTTGTCCCAAAGGAAGTGTTTGATTTTAAGGCTCAATATATATAAATATCCATGGCATATGCAAGTAAAATACTGTCTAACAATATCTGTGGTATTTGACTGTTATCATAATAGAGACAGTGGTAACCAGTGAAGCTTGAAAGATTTGCCATATAATCAGAAAAGCAAGATGCCAGATCATCAAGTTAACCTATCACAATGGTTCCCACTTCTCTTAGTATCTATGAATGGATATTTGTGTGTAGTTGTACTTTTTACTTTATTATATTTTAGATGTAGAACAGGAAGTGTGAAGAAAATGTTTAAATACAGTGTACATTAACGTGTGACTGAAGGCAGTAGTGAACCAACGAGTGTTTGTTGTTTGTGAAGAGTGAAACTTGTAGCTGACTTAAAGCCTTAAGGAGAATATACCTTATTGTTCTTTGTCTCCAAATTACATATCCACTGGTTAATACCTGTACCTGTACCTGTAGTACCACTGTATAAGTGAAATACAACCTCCAAATATCAATAGAAACATTTCCCAGGGATAACTGTGTTGAATTCCTCAGGAATTTAAGAATTAAGTGCATGAAAGAAGAAATTCCTTTTTTGTCAATTGACATTACTTTAGAAATACATGAATAATAGGAAAGATCCATGGAGTTGTAATCAGAAACATCCCTTAAGCACATTCAAGCCACATGAACTGTATTAGATTTGTGCACAATCTGTATATGCAAGAGTGAGTAACTTCAGAAATCCCCCTGCTCTTAGTCTCATTTTTAACTTGCCTTGTTCAAAATGAAATCATCAATCGTGAGATCTGTACCATGTGTTATGGGATTATTTAATCTTTCCCATTACAAATACAATTAAAGCATATCAGTCATCCATACACATGGCATACATATGTACAGGCATGACATATCGGTACAATCACAACTTTGTGACTTTGGTGAAATGGCAAAGATTCATTAGAAATGAGGAGACAGAGAGCCCTGGCAGTTTTCAGATCTTTAGGGGGTCATTTATTGATGCAATAAATTTCTTTTTTTTTCTTTTTTTTTTTTTCTGTCTGAAGGGTAGAGTCTAAACACTGTAATAGTGCAATATTGAAGTATTTATTTTACCTTTTTTTTTTCTTCAGCTGAAATGCTAGCAAGGCAGTGTTTTTTCAGTTTGGCAGGCAGGCAGCTGTTTCACAGTAAATAATGCGAACCCTGTCCTGAGTGTAAAGCTGTACATCTTTACAAAAATATTCAGTCCCCTACTAGAGTCCAAGGAATCTTTGCTTACGAAGTGTCCCCTCAGAAGCTTCTACAGCAATTAACTTGTCAGAGAATTTTAAGCTATAGGAAGCCCTTTCTCCCTCTGTCTCTTCTTTCCCACTGAAAAGATTTCATATATTCCTCCTCAACATACTGGAGATAGGAAAAAAAATTCTGCTAGTCTTACTAAAACATCTCAGGTGCTGTTTTCTACTCAAATCCTGAAAAAATATGTTCTGTAACAACCTGCCAGATTCAGTACTGTATCAAAACTGACACACTCAGACAGACTCACTGGCAGAGTTCCATTTTAACTATGTACACTTGAAGTACATGACTGTACTATGCACTTCAAATTAAGAAATTTTGTTCATTTATCAACAGCTAATGCTGTAAATGGGCTCTTAAAAGGGTAACTTTTGGATACATATTATTCAGATCACTTAGGCTACCAGCTGAAAAGGCAGGTTCAGTGTCCTAAAAAAGAAGCTGTAGACGGTACAAAGCCAAGGAGTTCCATTCTTACCTAAAGTAAAAGCAGTTGGTGCAAGTGAATATATCCAGACGGGTGGATTCATCTTGTTGAATTGAACTGAAAAGGCAGACTCCATGTTATAGAGAGATTTTGTCTAAAATTAAATCCATTTTAGGTTAAATGTAGAAACTAATACAGCAAGTGATGCTTTTAAAGACACAGAAAGTCAGAAAAGTAATTTGTGAGCAGAAGTGGGAAGCAGAAAGAACTTGATGACTCTGATTCTTCTGTCAGCTCAGCAACCTGCCTTTGTATGTAACACATCAAAGCAGAAATCTAACTTGTGGAAGGAGATAATGAGGTTTTTTTAACCTCTGTGTATCACCTCACACCTCATGAAAGGCAAAGATTTACAGCTACTGTTAAGCATGTTCTTTGCAGCTATCCAAAGAGCATGCTTTCAGCAGCTATCACTCCAGTACTGCCTCTCTGCACGTATTCTCCCCCAGCTCACAGCACAGTTCAATCTTTAGGACCCATAACAAAGCCCAACTGTTTAGAGGAAGGATTGTGTGCTTCCCAGAACTGAATACAGAACTGATTAACTAATCATTGGTTGCAAAGACCTTCGAAACAGAAAAGTGCTCTCAAAGCTACAGATTGTTAATGCTGAACATTTCCTTGTTAGCACTGGAGTTACAATGCATTTCCCTTAATGTGTTCTGAGGAAGGGGATAGGAAACATGAAATTGCAGTTACCAGTTACTACAGTTATCAAAAAACATGCAAAACCTCACAGTTTTGGTAGCTGTGTTTACACAGAAAGACTTGTCTTGGAATCAAATAGTCAGCTATCTTACCTGCTGAAGTTTAGACAGCTATTTGCTTAAGTACTTCTTGTACCACTTGTTGCTATTGTTGCTTTTCTGTTTTTCCCCTTCCCCTCACAGATACAGTTGTTTGCCAGCAGAAGTCATGGCCCTGTGAGGTAGGAACTTAACATTCCACTTAGCATCCACTGGCATTTCCAGCAGTTAGCACTGTCCATCCATGCTTTTGCTTGCTCATTAGTGTCAGCAGTTAAATGAGTCATCACTGGCACATAACCAAAAAAAAAAAAAAAAAAAAAAAAAAAAATCCTAGCTTTTGACACATTATAAAAAGTGGCAAGATTCCCACAAATCTGCTTTGTCTTTATAACAAAGCAACTTCTTTACGACTAAGGCTCCAAGGTATGTTTCTGATTAGTTTCTTCAGTCCCACGTTGTTTTGTTTTTTTTCTATGGGGAACTTAACATACAGAAAAAAAGGAAAATGAGGAGGTGGGCTAAAATTCAAACTTTGCTTTTACACTCACATGCTGAGTTCCCCTTGCATGGTTTTGGCTGGTTCACTTCAGAGAACAGCCTGCTTCAAGTTCTGGAACTAAATCCATGGCCCAAGGTTGCACTGTTTGGATCTTAGGATTTGCTTTTACCTTCACACTAGTATTTAATTACTGATGCTATTAATGTAACTTGATATATCTTTATTTGGAAAAAGGAAGCTGGCAAGAACAATCAGATTTGTCAGATTGATTTAAGGTTAATGGATCTTCAAAGACATTAGGGATAAAAAAATTGATTAGAAGAATGGATACTAGTGTATATCAATATTTTTAACTCTGCTGAAAGCATCACTCTAATAGATCACACTTATCTCAGCTTTGCATGAAGAAAAGACAGGGAAAGAAAATGACAGCATAACTATATGCAACATGCACACAACCATAAAACCAAAATTCTTAGGGCAAACAAACGTAGTGTGGAAATGGCAAGAGATGGTGTTTCCTGAGCTTATTGTGTTAACGAACACCTACTGCACATGGAAAACACACCAAAATAGTTTTTTCATTTTCTTGGCGGTACTGGATCCTCTTGTCATTGAAGTCCCATAACTAGGCAATAATGTTTCACAAAGAAAATTTTTCAGGGATACAGTGTTTTTCATCATTAACTCTATGGCAACCTGCTCATTCTCCATCTTTGGTCTCCTGAACTATAATTGCTTGCAGCTTTACCTCTGCACACAATGTTAATGCACTGCTTAACCAATGAAAAGAAGGCTTTTTCTCTAAATGACTTTCACACAGGACCTTTGATGATTTTAAGATGTTTACTATATTTGACAAAAAACACTGCCTAGGTTTCAAACATTATTTTACACTCTGTAGACTGCCAAATATCTGCTTCTTAGAATGAAAAAGGAGAAAATGCTGTCATCCTATAATTATAGAATGGTTTGTGTTGGAAGGGACCTTACAGATCATTTTGTTCCAGCCCCTCTGCCATGGGCAGAGACATCTTCCAGGTTGCTCAAATCATCATCTAGCCAGGCCTTCAACACTTCCAGGCATGGGATGTCCACAGCTTCTCTGGGTAACCTGCACCAGAGTCTCACTGCCCTCAGAGGGAAGAATTTCTTCCTAAAATGAATCTAACCCTGGCCTCTGTCAGTGGAAAGCCATTCCCCCTTGTCCTGTTACTCCAGCCTCTTGTCCAAAGTCACTCTCCAGCTCTCTTGGAGCCCTTTAAGCAGTGGAAAGGTCTCTGAAGTCTCCCTGGAGCCTTCTCTTCTCCAGGCTGAACAACCCCAATTCTTCCAGTCTGTCTCCAGAGGGGCTTCATCAGGTCCACACCCTCCTTGTGTTGTAGAATCCCATAGGAGCAGTGGAGGGGGAGAATCACCTCCCTTGACCTGCTGGTCACCTAGCTTTCAGTGCAGCCCAGGATATAGCTGACTTTCTAAGCTGCAGCACACATGACCACATGTTATGACGCACAATTATTGGATGCCTATATTCAAAGATGTTATTTACTAGTTATTTTTGATAGATAAATAAATTCATGAAATGCTATTACTAATAAAGTGCCCTTCTTCAAGTATGACTATCCCAGATCTCACAGACAAAAGAGCAATTCACAGGCAAGTTCAGCAAGCTGCCCAAGGCCACATTCCAAGGTAGAGGCAAGTCAAAATACAGAAGAAAAACCCTAAATTGATCTTGCCCTATTAAGATCCATGACATACATGCATGATGTATGCATGCAGAATTTGTCATATTGTAAATCTATACAAAAAGTAACAAAAGGGTAATTAGCAAGCAGAAAGAATACATATTTTTTAAAAGGTAAGCAATTGTCTTTGCTCTAGTCATTTTGCAAATTAAACCACTTAATAGAGAAATATTACTTTGAGACTTAAGACACAAGTTTTTATATTTACCAGTATTGTTTATTATAGCAGTGGACTGAGATATGCTTACCTATGCTTTCAGACTTTGCTAAGATTTCTTGTACAGTTGAACAAGTTATTTGTATTTTCCATTTCAGAGGTCAGTTGCATGCCTAGATGTAGTTTTATTTCCAGCTGTCCTTTGTCTCTCATATATGATGACAGCATGCATTTCACTCAAGTGAAGATCAATTTTTCATGCATGTATTTGGTATCTAGGTCAATTTGTTTAAGCCGTTAGAAGGAATTTCTATATATTAATAAAATAAATAATAACATTCTTAAAGTGGTAAGACAAAACCTTGCATTAATGTTAGACATAATATCTCACAAAATTATTATAATCAATCTTGATTAGATGGGGATAACTTAGCCTTGAGAATAGCTTTGTAAGATTAATGGAAGATTCACTAGCCAATTTATCATTCTGCTAATTATAACTATATAGAAATTGCTCCTTAAAAATACCTCGTAATGACAAATCATCCCTTCAGATTTAGAGGTATTACACTTGCATATTGAGGACAAAATTTCATACATTTCGAGTCTCACAAGAAAGACTGCAATTGCTTAATTTTGTATACTTTTTAGACTTTTTTGTAATAATAAGATAAAGTTCAGCTGTGTTGAGCCCCTTTAATGCAAAGATAAAACTTTCTTAGTGGGGAAGAAATAGATACCATCTTTGAAAGTATCTATTTGGAGTAACATAAAGTGGTAAGTAAACCACTTACAAGCCATGTCAGAAGAGCATTCATATAAAATACAGCTGGCTGGCTTCCAGAAATCATATATTTTCACAATAAAAGGACTTGAGATAAATTTAATTTCTGATTAATTTAATTGCAAGATTATCCAGCTTATTTTGACCCTTTGACATTCACCCCACCATAAAATTGACTATATATCAAATTCTGAAGCCCTGTATATTATTAGAACTTGTGTTTACCCATTAAAGAAATGCACTTTTTTTTCTCTACACAGCATGAATCTCAAGATTGTTTTCTTAACTTTAAGTTGTGAAAAGTTGAGATAAATTTGCATCTTTTTCTTGACACGACTTCCTAATAATATTACTCTAGAACCTGTTGGAATGAAGCTAGTGTCTTAGACCCCGGATCTTCTCTGCAGAATTAAGAGGAAACATAGGCACCTAGTTAAAAAGCATGATCAAAGAGGTCTGTAACAAACAAATTATTCATACAAAAAGAGAAGTAAACCAGGAACTATCATTCTGCCTACGTGAAATTTTACACCTGCGCTGTAAGTATCTCAACTACTGTTGCCCGGAGTGGAGACC
Organism: Catharus ustulatus; assembly: GCF_009819885.2. Lineage (NCBI taxonomy): Eukaryota > Metazoa > Chordata > Aves > Passeriformes > Turdidae > Catharus > Catharus ustulatus. The sequence goes on along the minus strand of NC_046237.1, from coordinate 171,675 downwards.
CAAAATAATGGAACTGGGCACATAGATTGTCCTCATGTTTGTGGGGAAACCCTCCAACTGGGAACGGGAAAGGCTAAAACTCAAATCCGTTAAATAGTGAAAGAGACTTGACTCTTTTGGGAAAGCCTGCTCTCAAGAGATGTCTAAGTCTAAACACAGACAGATTTTAGCCCTCTTTCTGACACCGAAGCGCGATGAGACACATTTCTCGGTACAACATTCCATGTGGAGAATTCCGGTTACTAGGCGGAAAGTGCAAAAAATTTTTTCAGGTTGGGACTTTATCGCCTGCACACTTGAGGAGGATCAGTCTCACACACAGCTCCTGTTCCCTGGCATCCCCGTCCCTGTCCCTGCCCCACCGGGCACTGCGGAGGCGGCTGTCCGGGCTATGGGGGCCGAGCGCGCCGTGAGAGGAGCCGAGCGCCGAGGGAGAAGCAGCAGCCCCGGGACGGGCGATTCCCGGCTGGAGGGGAAGGAGGAGGGGCACGGCCACAGCCCCCGAGATGCGCAGGGCGAAGAGCTCCTTGCAGGCGCTGCAGGCTCCCTTCAGGCTTCCCCCTCCTCGGCTGCGCTTGGGCGGGAGCCCGCGGCAAAGAGCTGGGGGAGGCGCCTCGCAACAGATGGTTCAAGCCGGCTCCCGGCTCCTGGCGCGGCCCGCATTGGCCAGCGGCGCGGGAAAGGGCGGGCGGGCGCACCGCAGCGGCGGCTCCGCGGCAGGAGCGCAGCGCTCACAGCCCAGCTCGTTCGCCCCTCGCCGGGTGCCGAAACCACCTCCGCCCCGGAACGTTGGTCGCCTCTCACGGCTCCAGCACGTGTGAGTGTCCGCCCGGCGGGGCTGCGAGTGGCCCGCAGCCGGGCAGGGCTCCGGGGCGGGAGGGGCGGGAGGCCCCGAGGGCGCGAGGCCCGGAGGGCGCGGCTGCCGCCCGCGATCGGGGCCGGAGCTGCCGCCTCCTCCGGTCTAACCCGTGCGCTGGGGAAACGGGGAAGGGCTGGGGGGAGTCTGCCCCGGGTGGGAGACGGTATCCATGCCGGGAGGATTTTTATCACCTGTAGGTGAGGGGGAAAGCCTCGCTCCCCCTTCTCCTTTATTGCAGCTTCATCGATGCAGAGCCGCTAGTGGGGAGTAATTGCCGCGTTTCGGTTCTCGGAGCTCAGTGGGGAGCGGGGGATGGACTGGCAGGTGGGGAGCTGAGATGCGGGGGAAGTGACTTGCCCAAGGTCACTCTCTGAGGCAGTGGCAAATAACGTGCTGTGGTAAAAGCTTCTGATTTCTAGCCGTGTGATGGGCTGTTCCGCAGCACTGCAAGGCACTAGGCATAAAACTGACTGAGCGGTGACTACGACTCTAATTAGCTACTTTTGGGTTTTTTTTGTTTTGTTACTGTTTTGTTTTAAAATTTTGTGTGGATGTTAAAGGATGTAGAGGTGCGGCATCTGTGTCGCGTCCTTTGTTTTCTCCAACCTTCAGACATGTGAATAAATGCATTGTGCTTTTCTGTGACTTATGTTAAATTCAGTAGGAAATTAATGGTAAAAATACCTTGTTTTTCCAGAAACTTTTACCATGGTAATAAATTGGGTTTGGGGCTTTTTCCCTATTAATAGCGAGTGTCTTCTTATACCATCAGAGAGTTGTTGTGATAAGCCCTTAAATTGGTTAAGAGGCAGCTGCGTTCCAAAATTAATCTGCAGTGCAATAGCTTTTATTCTCAGTGCATGTGAGATATAAGGCATGGCAGGCCATGCTTTAAGAACTTGTGCACCAGAATACAATGTGGTTGAGTTCGCCAAAGGATGCAACTGGAGTGTTTGTTTTGGCGCTATCTATATGCGTAGTAATCCTCTTTCCTTCTCACTCTCCTTTCCAGGAATAATTTCAATGAGTTTGCAGGAAGATATTCTGTAGTTTATCCCTGCTAATGTTTAGTGTTTCTTTTGAATTTCTCACTATGTGAAACTGACACCTATGCGGATATTTTTTAGATTAAAAGTTTTGTTAGAGTAGTCAGAGTCAATCCTTTTAATAAACTGCAACTAATGCTTGCATTTTACTGCAGCAGTGAAACTGAAAAATTAAAATGTGCTGTTCAAAAGCTGAACTGTCCCTTCTGCTGTCTCAGTTTACCTTAGCTGCTCCTCTTGTTTTCTGGGGGGAGTAGAGAAATTGAATATGAGAGAAGTTTCGTAAAATGCTCAAAATGTTAGTGTAAGTAGGACAGCTTTATTTTTAATCTTTATTAAGGAGTTAGGTGAAGGTCTGTACAGTTTTCAACATAAATCATGGAATTCAAGGCCAGATTTCAGGTATCACAGAGTTTCCCTTGTGTGGATATTTTGTCATTTGAATTTCGAGGAGTTTGTAGGTGTTTGTTTTAGTCTCATTCAGAAAATAGTGTGTTATTCTCAAATCCTTTATTGGATTTTCCCCCCCGCCCCCAGACTTGGATATTTGAGAAAAAAAAAAAGACACTTAATTGTGCTTGTGTTTTGGCTGCATAATATTCGGTGGATTTTTTTGGTGCTTAGTATTTTTTTTTTTTTTTCCTTCAATAAATTCCTTGTAAGGAGTCGTCTTTTGGGTAATTTCTAGCTGACTTTTGTTTTCTAGTTGAATTTTGAAGTTTGTCCATACTGCATAAACTCATTTGATTAGTTTGCCCTTTTACTACCAGCTTCTCTGTCATTTCTTCTAAATGGATGGGAAAATATCTAGTTTTTTTTACCTAAGTAACTGGTATTATTTCATTTTAAAAAATGGTAAGTTGTAATGGATGATGTTTTGCTCTGGCTTTTGTTTTTAAGAAAGTCTATCTATTTCACTATTTTGACTTTTGAGCATTTCTGTTATGAGGATCTCAGGTTGGAAGAGTTATGGTTGCTTATCTACAAACAGTAATTCAAGCAGACTTAGTGATATCAAATTTGCAAATATTACTGATTTACATATATAGATGAGTAAGAACCTTCTGTGTTGTGAGAGAGAAGGTGATTAAATAAAGCAAACTCTTTTGCTGTGTGATAGATATATGTATTTTTGAGATGCTAGATTTAATATCTGATCCCAAAAAATGTAAAATTTATATTTTACCTTTTCTTCAAAGTTATTTTTAGAAGTAAAAATGGCAGATATCTCTAATTTACTTCTTTGTAGATAGCATAAAATGATTAAAATATTTTTCAAATAGTTGTAACTCCTCAGTGAAACAGTGTTTTTTTTCCCCTTTTTTCCTCTTAACATACTTCCTTTCACCATCTGAAGATGTTGTCTTAGTGTGAAATTTAGAGTTGAGTGAAAGTAAGATCAAGAACTTCTACAAATCAGTCAAAGACTCTTGGTTAAAGATTTTAGTGAGATCATGCTTCTGGGAAGAATACTCCATGCCTTTGCCAGTTTTCCTGAGGAGTAGATAAAGCCTGCCTTTTCAGTTGTCTCTGGCAGTATTCTTGAGAGAACACGTTCTCGTTTTTTAACAGTGTGCTGGGTATGAGTTTTTGTTTAACTTTTGGAAATTGTCTGAATTTCTCCATGTAGTTTGTTGCTGGTTAACTACTTCTCTGTTGCCTGTCCCCACCACCCTTCCTCACCTCACGCTTAAATGGTGTGTGGCAAGAAATTCTGAAATGATAGTACAAGTTCAATAAGGGAGGATTTCAGCTAATTAGTGGCTGACCTCTGTAGGAAGAAAAAGGATGTGTAATATTTCTGAATTCTATAAAAATATTATTCTGATTTTATTTGTTTTGTATTTCTATGTTTTCCAGCATTAGTTCACCTTTCACAGTAAAATCAGAATAGCAGCTCTAAGTTCAGTAAGCTTAAGCAGTTTGTGAAACTGAAAAATTCTGATGAGTAATCATTAGTACTGATTAGCCATATTTAATGGATTGTTGGGAGAGAGTGTCAAAATAAAACTAATGTATCAGGCTATTAGTTGTTGCTAACCTGTATATAGCATTCTGAAATGAAGGGTGAAACTTTGTGGTGATGGATAAACAACTGTAAGTGTCAATACGTAAGACATGAATGGTCTTGCATATCAAGAAATGGCATAAATATTAGACAAAATTTCATGGCTCCTGGAAGATTTATCCCACTTAGGAATGGACAACACCTTATTTCAAGTTCCTGAAAGGAAAGCAATTGAATTGCCTGTCTTCATTGTGAAACAGTGGAAGTACTGATCCCGAGGTAGGACGCCCTGTGAACAGTGTGGTTGTGCTGTGGTCTGACAGTTGCGATCATCTCTGTAACCGAGTCATTGACTATGACTCTCCAGCTCAATGGATTGAATCGCTGGATATAAGAACTTGGGATTTTGAATAGTATTTGGAAAAGGAAGATTGTGCATGTAAAAATGCTCAGTTGTATCAGAAACTGATGTTATTTTCAGTCTCAATAATGAATAAGGAAAATAACTTACAGGATTTTAGTATCTGGAAGTCCTGATCAATTAACTTGTTATATAGATTTTCTTAGATCTACTTAAAGATTTAATTTTTTTTTTAAATTTTTTTTTTCTGGATTCTGTTTTTATGGTTGAAGTGGTAACAATGTGAAGTTCTGTGTGCATTTTTTTTTGCAGTTACTTGCATGTTACTCCAGAGTTTCTGCCTTTCAGTGGGCAGAAAGAACACAAGTCACAAAGGACAGGAGTGTGTTTTGGGGTGGGGTTTTGCACTGTTTGTATAATTTTAATGTAAGAATCCTAAACTCATACATTTTACTTCTGTGACTGAAATATGCAGTCTGATGAAATATGCCTCTAAGGAAAGTCAATGTACCAAAATCCTAAGAACTAAGGAAGACTAGTACTTAATTTTTTATCTTCTCTTGTATTGCAGTACAGCACCATTTAAAGGACTTCCTAAATAACTGGACTCTTATGTCATCCATTCTTTATCAGAGGGAGAAGTAGTCAGTGTGGAAGACCTAAGTGGTTTAGAGAAAAATGATATGTTTCTGCTCTTTTTTTCATAGATATGTGCGGAGACAAATTGCTTTAAAAATGTAACTTGGATGTGCATACTGAAATGTGAGACATTATGGTAGCCTTCAAAGACAGTACTGCAATGTGTCTTGGGTAAATCGTCATCTCTTGTTGGACATCTAGCAGTATCATGATGCAATGGTGTCCATGGTTCTAGTTGGGGTCTTCCAACTGCTCCAGGTCCTAGCACACTGATGAAAGTAGAAGCATCTGTAGGAGTAGATAAATGAGTCCTAACTAGTACATCTAAATCTCTATTTAATGCTCTGTCTTTAGTCATACTTGTTTGATAGTGTAACTGTAAGATCAAAGCAATCATTAAGAAATCTATTAAATTGCCTTGCCTGCCGTACTTGCATGGGTTATCTTCTCAGTGCTGACTGCTGGAGAGCAGACTTTGACCCAGCATATGTTAGATACAACACAAGACCTGTAGGTTCTGTAGCAGTTCACAATATGATATTAATGGTGTTAAATTTGCAAGATCAGCAATAATAATTTATTTTAAAAATTCAGACTGTTGCATTTGTTTGGTCAAACAGTTGTTGAACATGTGCAGACATCCTATGTGCAGTAAAAGATCTTTGGACCCTGACAAATGGTAAATGAGAAAATTAGAGGTTGTAGAAAAATGTAAATATTCTTTTGAAAGCTGTTGTATGGCGAGACAAAAATATTACCCTCTAAGCAACAGAGGATTCATTTTCACCTCTATATAAAAAGCTGGAAACTGTTTTATGTATGCATGCGCGTTGGTGTCTTCCTTTCTTTTGGGCACTGCTGTTGAATTCACATTTGTCCTGCTTTTTGTTACGCAAGTAGTCCAGCACTTCACTGAAGAAAAGTGTTGTACTCTCAATTTGCTCCTCTTGTAATCTTTTGGAAAATTTTGAGTCTTTCTAAAGTTTCTCAATTTTCAAGTTTTAGTTCATTTATCAAGTCCTTTTCCATGAAATGACTATGTCTAATACTAACTTAATGTTTAATTGGTGAATGCATTTACCATGGCTTTAGGGAAGGCCTTTAGGGAAAGGCTTAATCTAGTTTCAGATAATCTTTGTGATTTTTACTCTTCCTGTCTCTAGCAGAGTAAGGATTTATAGTGTCACGTTGGGGTACTAAAATCACTAGGTACAGAATGTAAAAGCTCCAACAATGTGATGCATTTAGAGTAGTTTATGACTTAGTACTGTTTATAAGTATATTTTAGAGCTTCTGCACCAATGTTCTAAAGTGTGACTGAATGCTGCATTTCAGTCAGTGCCATTTATTTCGTTAAAGGTACAGCTGAAGTTACTGTGCTATCAAACAATGAAACTAAACTGTGAGTTCATCCTGTGTGGCTTTCCTTTTTTGGTCCCTGGTGGTATTTACCAGAACCAGAGAGTGCTAACATTTAGCAGTCTCTCAGAAAGCTCACATTTAGCCAGCAGAGAAAGACCGGAGACCTTACTTGATGAGTTCCACAAGAACCTTTGTTTCATTCAAAAGGTGGTCAAGCAGGGATTCTCTCCGAACAAAGGGCAGACAACCATATTTATGGGTTCAGGGAGGATTCAAACTACAACCAATAAAAGTTTATACAAAGAACAGCATCCAATCTAAGTGAGAAGTTCTAAAGGTGAACTGACCAATTACACCGACTAATTTCTAACCAATTATCTTCCAAAGTGATGAGAGTGACCAAACTCTTACGGAATTGGCTCCACCTTGGTATCTAGGATACCTTATCTATTATAGCAAGTTCCAGGGGCCTGGGGAAGATGGCTTTGGAGGAATTGTATCATCCACAATCCTGCTTTATCTTCCAAATATGGCTGCAGCTTGAAAAGGACCAGACAACCTTGATAGTAATTTTCAGAATTACAAAAATTTTCAGATAACTCAAAATGTTTTTGCCAGTCTTTGCAAGAATGGAAATGTTACAATCAATTAAAAGAACAGTTATATTAAATTTTTAAAAGATTAAGAATTACTGGAAGATTCAAAAACCCTTCTGCGACTACTTTAGTGGTTAAAGCTAAGCTAGTCCCTTGCTTTACTTACATGTGTGAAGAAATTTAACCCTAATTTAATTTAATTAGTAAGGAAATTTTGTGTAAGAAGCAGAGAAGCTATTAGCACTAAATTTGAGCTCTTGATTTACATGTTAGTGTATGCTAAGCAGCTTCATCTTATTCAGCTAGTGTGTAGTTAGATGCTATTCACATTACTAAATAAACACACCTAAGACAATCTCTTACAGCAAGATGGTTGGCGCTGGGCACCTAACATCCACTGAAAACCGCCTTTGCAAAGTGGTTTGGATTTAAAGCAAACCTAGACCAAGGTCAGAATTTTCCAGTGTGCAGATTAGCCTTACAGACGTGTGTGCATAGCAACATAAATTGAAATATCTCATTGGCACTGGTGTGTAGCACGTATGTCACTAATCCTAAGGAATGCAGTGTAGTTATGTGGTGTAGTATTAACCAAATTTTTCAGTTGTGCTTTTGAATTAAAAAAAAAATCCCCAACCAAACCTGAAATAAAATATGAAAGCATCATAGATAAGGGCAGTTAAATGTCTTTCAAACCTCTGATCTCTGTTTTTAAAAAATCTACTCTGGATTTATCTCAGTGACTCAGTTAATTTAACTCTTGATCACACTATTACAGTAATTTCACAATTACAAGCCGCACCTGATTATAAGCTGCAGGTCTGGGTGTCGGCAACGTTTAGGTCTTTGTCCGTATATAAGCCGCACCGGATTATTAGCCGCACTTTTGTTCGCAGCGAGGATCATCGTGCAACTTTCAGAAAGTTGCCAATTAGTAACAGAATTGTGTGATCACGGGGTTTGCTGGCTTGGCCCCGCTCAGGGAGGCCACCAGGGAGTGGCCCCGGCCCTGCTCTCCACTGCCACCGGGAAGCAGGGGAGGGGCGTGCCCAGCCAGTGCCGCCGGGAGGAGGGAGAGGGGCGTGCCCAGCCAGTGCCGCCGGGAGGAGGGAGAGGGGCGTGCCCGGCCGCTGCCGCCGCCGCGCCCCCTGGGGCCGGGCAGCGCTGCTGCTGCGCCGCCACTGCCCCGCCTTGGGCAGGGCTGGGCGAGCTCCACATCGACTTGGGGCTGCTGCTGGCTTGGACTTCCGGATTGGGAAATTTCCAAAACTTGTAATCATGAAATTACTGTAGTTTTTATTTTCTGGTGAGAAAAGTCTCACTTACAGTTAGCAGATCAGGATTCTAAAACATTGAACCGCAACATGCCAGTTTTTTACTCTTGATTTCTGCTATTTCCTATCCCTTTCTTATATGCAGTGAGAAAATGAATTGTCTAGTTTTGATCTATTTTACACAACATAAACTAAACTTATTAAGTTCAAGTCAATTAAAATTAAATATTTGAGCATATGTCAGCTTCCCAGAAAATTGTATTGTGTAATCCTTCACTTTACTATTCTGACAAGCTGAAGAAATGTTTCCACTAGAGGAATCAATCAGAAGAAATGAGTCATGATCTGTGGGGAGATCGCGGTGGGAAGCAGAAATACTGTCCTCTATAAGTTAATATACCTTTGAGTGAACTCCTGCTACCTCTGGAAAGGTTATAACCTAGAACAGACCCTGATACTGCAAAACTGTATTCAGATTTTGTTGCATTCACCTTCTGTGCTTGGCTGACACAGAAGGGAAGATCATCAACTGCTAAAGTGGCTTCCTTTGAACCTTTGATCCCAGATTCTGTTCCTGTTTTACAGTAGCCTTAGTAAGAGTGTCTGATTCCTCTTGGTTAAATGTATCTCCAGTGTTACACTGTGTTCTGAAGGAAATAGTCCAAGTTTACTTTTTCTATTATCTGTCATTAAAGAAAAAAACGTTCAGCTTGTTCTGTGTTATCTTCTTTCTTGTCATTGTGTAGAAACCACTAACAGAGAAGTTACTGTACTTCAAGTGGAAACCTCTGCAGAAGATGTCAACTGTTCTTTGTGGTGCTTTAAATGGAGTTCCAAGGTGAAATTATTTACTGCAGATAGGAACTTGTTTTATTTCTAGAGTAGGATTTAATCATGATATTACAGTAATCCTGTTCATTGTGCATAAACTGCAGAAAATGCAAGGCTGAGCTTAAAATCACTTCCAGTACGGTGCAGTTTGCTGCAAATTTGTCTGATCTTTCAGACCTCTACTTGAGTACCTTGATTTGTCTTTCCTTCTTTAGAAACACTTGAGTGACAATTTCAAAGTAGTTTCTTTAAATGACAGAAAAGAGAGCGAGCGTGCTGCAGTAGCCACTTTCCTAGCTGTGTTCATGTTTACATAGTTGGGGGGCACAGTATTATCCATTTCTACTTTGCTAAATAGGCCAAGGATGTTTCCTGTGTGTTTCAAGACTTTATTTTGGGGTGGGTTTCTAAGCAGTATTATCAAGCATGTACTGAAGGTGGTGAAAGCATGTTTTGAACAATGGAGTGTCTCAGCTGGTATCAGCAGAAATTGAAAATAACATGGCGTGTATTCTTTTGGTCTACTTTAAAAATACCTATTTAAGAATCTCAAAAGCAAGTACTGGGCTACTGCAGATAGGTAACACCCTGGCCTAATCCAGTATTCTTATTCTCATACCATGGCAATTAGAGCGACCTGTCAAGCTCAGTGTTTTATCTCTTGTTGCAGCTGATAATAGGCACTTTAGCATGTAACAAGAATACAGATGTAAGGAGGTGTGACACTGAGAAGTCCCCATGGCTCAGCAAGTTCTATAGGTTGTACTGGGTTTACATGTCATAGTTAGTAACCCCTGATGGAATTTCCTTGCCTGTTAATGTATGTTTTCACTAAATTGAACCTGTACTACTGTTTTAACCATTCTTGACAATTTATGTTTGGATTGCACTTTTCACAAAGATTCTTGAAGCTTTCTTTTGGGTGGTGGTTTGCAGTTTTGAGCTCTTTGGATCAGTAAGGTGATATGAAAAGAAGGGAAATAACTTGATGTGTGTAACTATGATTAGAATAAGATCGTTTAGGAAAAAAAGACAGCTGAAAAAGAGAGGAAATTGTTGGAAATGTTCTCTTTCAACCTGCCATTTTTCTAGTGAAAGAAAACATTTAATGATTCCCTGTGACTTTTGTTTTAAATAAACAGTAAGACTTGTTAATTTAAAACTATTTTCTAAGTCCCATGTAAACTTTATTCAGTAGTAACAGCATTTAGAATTACTTATCTGATGACCTGTGAATGTGTTTATATATTGTGTTAAGTTGGAATATGGATTCCTTTGACTCTTAGTAGGCATAGAACTGAGGCACTTAATAAACTAATTTCCCAGGCAGCCTTTTATGGGTTGATTTACTGCTATATTGTAAAAAGGTATCTCAGGAGTGTAATAACATTTAACTGGCTATAAATTTTAGATGTTACTGAACATTCACATCATCTGTTGGAGGATGGGGGGAAAACAAATTCCAAACAATGACACTAAAGCATATGGTGTGGAAACCGTATTGTATTGGGGGATGATTTGCTTGGTGGTTCTTCTGATATCTAAATGCTATTATGTTTTACGTCATCTATTCTAGAACCACTATGCTGCAGAAATTGTATGTTCCTGTGATTATGAAGCTAGACTGGATAGCACTATGGAATGGAGTTTTGCTAAAGACTGATTCTTTAATTTTTAAAATTTTTTAAAAAATTTTTCAATTCTGATCTTGATGCAAGTTTTGAGAAGAGACCCCATGAGCCACATTTCTGTAACTCTTCATGAAGTAAAGAAAAGCGTTAGGTTTATAAGTTACTAATGCAGGTGCTATATGTCTGAATTTTCGGAAAGCTGCACACTTGTAATAAAAATTTTACTGCAGGGAATTAAAGGTCTTGAACTTCTTGCTTAAATATATTTTTAAAAAATTCTATCTAATCCTGTTTCAAGGCCTTAAGATCACTCTACTTTAAAGAAAGTGAATCAGCCCCACTGATTTGAAATACACTATACAGGATTCTTGATAATTCATGTGGTCTTTCAGAACTCTCCTCTTTAGTGCAGACTGATGCAAATCTGTTGGGTACAAACAGGTTCTAAATGTTTATTTAATATTGCCAATTCTTGCAGGGTTTGGGGTATTGGGCTTCTGACGTTAGAGCTGCTGAGGTGTGTTGTTTGTAAGAGACATATTGAGACAAAATACTTATATGTGTTATTTAGGTGCTGACCAAACTTATTAAAACCTAGTGTTTTGGGTTTTTTCTTAATCCACATGACTTTTTTTTTTTAGACTTGTATATTGACTGCTTTCTTGCCGACCCTGTTTTGGAGGAAGAGCTTTCTTACATATTTTTCAGTGTATAAAAAAAAAGTCAAAACTCCAGACTACCTATGATGTTAAATATTCAGTATTTGTGCATGTATTTGAAATCTTAGGTTCAGAACCCTGTAAGTTGTATGCATGTGCATGTAGACACTGTGTTTTGTTTCATCAAAATAATGTGACATCGGTTAAAAGTGGTATGAGTCATGACAGACATGGTACCCTGGTATCTAAGATACGTCAGCATGCTGATAAGTTACTTGCTTTCCTGCTGTGAGAACTGGTTGCTGTATTTGATTCTTTAGCTGAATACAAACTAAATTAAATCTGCAGTGACCTATATTGTGCTGTAGCTAATGACCCAGTTAACCTCTGGTTAATTTTCTGTCTCTTGGTATCCTGGGAACAGGGGCATGTTTATTTCAGTAACCACAAACCTTTAGAAATGTGCCACTGGCATTTATCATTCCCGAGCTCTGTGTTTTAACAGAAATTAGCTAATGGGCCATGGGGGTCTGCAGAAGTTGTAGAATGCCAATGAGGAGCTTTCTTTCACTCTTCTTCTGCCCTGATTTGCATGACTAAGCTTTTAGCTTTTCTTGATTTTGTTTTTGTTTCTTGCGTATTGATCTGTCTCCTGTGGAGGAAACAAATTATTTGCTGAAAGTGCAGGAGGACATTACTGCTGGCAGCTACCCAGGAGCTCCCTTCTTTTTCATGCTTTAAATTAAGCTAGAATCAGTACAGATGTTGGTAGGGAAGTTTGCAACTGATGCAATTCTATAATTGAATGGCTGTGTTATGCAAATAAATCTGAATATAACCATAAAATAGTCATGAAGATCTTGTCTAAGGGTAGATCTGAATACCACTTTTCTCATGCAAATGGGATTCTCTGGCACCTGGGTGGGCTCATCCATGAAGTTTATATTCATTTAAGGAAGTGAAGTTATACAACAGTTGGCTGAACAATGCAGAATGATTATTTGTAGTAGCAGTTCATACTGTCTGTGTCACAGATCTATTAAGTAATGCATAATCCAAAACAACCTGAGCATTTTCTGACAATTGGAACATCGAGTGCTTACAGGGTGAGTCTAGAGCCAATCCTTTCTGTGCTTTCTGTTCCCTGAAGATTTTACCATAAATTTCCTTTGGAGATAAGATCCTTACTTATTTTTTGTTTTGCCTGTGGCAGCAACAAGAACAACTAGAAACAGCTTCTTGAATGCTCTGCAAAAAGCAGACAGAAACACTTCTACTGCAGTCGTGAGTCCTTTGTTGTCCATGTGGAGAGATAGGTTTGGCAGGGAAGTGTGGAATTTTGGGCTGTTACAGGACATTTGTTCAGACAGTTTTTTATTTTGGGACTTTTTATGACCTGAAAATCACTTCTTGATGATCATACGTTACAAATAAGCAATATCTAGAGGGACAGGAGAAATTTCCATTTACAGATTCTTGGGAACTTGGTCTGTTTAGTCAGGTGGCTTAGAGCACCACACCAAATAGAGTGTCTGCTTGGTGTATTCCATGGGTATGTTCTGCAATTTTGCTCAAAATCATATACCTGCATCAAGTGGGGAGAATTCGTATACCCTTTTATCTGTCCTCATCTCCTTGTTACATGTAAAACATGTTGAACATATTAAAAACGTTTCTGAGACAGGACCGTACAAGTGGTGTCGCTTGCTGTGAAACCACTGCCATCCAAATGGGACTTTGCATGTATTCTACGTGGTGGTTAAACTGATTTTTTCCTGTTTTTAAGAGCGTGTACGTAAAAGATCCATCACATTGAATCCTACTGGGCACTGTAGTCCTTCTCCATGTTGTAAAGGTGAGAAAAAAAGAGTGACTCTGTAGAAATAATACTGAAGTTGTAGTTAGCCATGTTGTTACAATGTGGCTTTGTGCCTAAACCTAAATGATGAAAATATGTCCTGTATTTTCCTGGGATGTTTTTTTCTCCTTATGGCTGCAGAACGCATAGAATATCAGCCTCTGTCTTGTTTTGGTTTTCTTGAAAATTAAGTTAAAACAAAAGGAATTCAACGTTGTGGGATACTAAATCCATCTCTTTACTGGCTGGAGCATCTTGAAAAGGAGAACTTTTTCTGTCAGTCATCTGAGAGTACAGGGAGTTCTATGTATGAAGGCAGTTAAAGTGCCCCACAGCTTAGTCCTTGGTCTTTTCTTTTTATGAGCTTATTCTGTCAGAGTCTGTTAGTTTTGGTATTGTTAGCTGCTTAACAGGATTTTAGACTTGGTGGTGGTCTCCATGGGTCCTTTCCCTATTTCAACTCTGAGTATTCTTACTGCTAGAGGAAAAAACCAACTGTGACTGAGAAGATTGGAATTACACACAGTGTAATTCCCTTATTCATAAGTTTATAAGGGAATTGCTTCTCTTGGTTAGTGGTTGAAAAGAACTAGATTGCAAACTTTTGAAAGAGTTAAGAGTATGCTTTTTGTATATTTCAAATAGCAAGGTCAGTGATGTCTCTTGTGATTAAAAAGAAATCAAGAGAAATTATTCCTGTATAGATGTATCTGATGTTTCTATTATTTTGTATGAATTTGCAATTGCTACTACTAAGTCTTTTTTCAGAAGAACTTTTTCAAATCAAAGGCTGAACCTGAATTCCTTCAAGACCAGGTAAGAAAAATATACTGAGTTTATTATACTGGGTAATGTTCTCATGTGTGTTAGATTGTGGGTTTTTCATGCTTTTGGGTTTTTTTAATACTGTTACCTATTCCCTTCATGTGTAGTAACAGATGTTTTTGTTCTGTGCTTATTGCTGGGTAGATCGCTTTGAATTTTAATACAGTAATTTCACGATTATAAGCTGCACCCTTTTGACTAAAATTTTGGTCCAACCCGGAAATGCAGCTTATAATCCGGAGCGGCCAATGTATGGGCAATGTTCAGAAATTTGCCAACCCAGAAATGCGAGCCCTCAGCAGAGCTGAGCCAGAGCCCGCCCGGCCCTAGCGGCGGGGCAGCGGCCGAGGGCGATCCCCTGCTTCCCAGCAGCCGAGCATGCCGCTCCCCAGCTTCCAGGCAACAGCAGCTGGGGGCGTCGCTCCCCAATGGCAGCAGCGAGCGGGGCCAGGGCCGCTCCTTGGTGGCCGCCCCGAGTGGGGCCGAACCAGTAAACCCCGCGATCCTACGATTCTGTTACTAATTGGCAACTTTGTGAAAGTTGCATGCGGATCCTCGCTGCGAACGAAAGTGCGGCTAATAATCCAGTACGGTTTATATATGGACAAAGACTTAAATGTTGCTGACAAAATCAATATGCAGGACATGTGCTTAAAAGATGAGTACAGTTGGAATTTGAAGTTCAGTTTTTATTGAGGCTGTTCCTACACTCTGTACACGTTGAGGCAATTAATGGCAATTTTGCAATCCTTCAAAAAAATTAATTATCCCTGCTAATTCCCAACTCCTGTGCTTTCTTAACCCTATTTTCTGATAGCCCAGCAAGTCTGGAGGGTTGGTGTTTGTTTATACAGAATATATCATTACTTTGATGGGAGGATGTGAATATTTAAAAATTCAGCAGCTGTTTCAGGTCACTTACAGCTTAAGCAGCTCTTCCGTTTTGAATGATTTATTTAGTTGGGCTCTCATTGAGACTTTAGCAGCTTGCAGAGACTGTAATTATGTGAAGAAAAGATGCCAGTTTGTCAGCTTGGGGGAAGGGGAGTTTTGTATTTAGAAAGAAAAAAAAACATTAATTCGTTTTGTGGTCTGACATGTTGGCTATCCTCAGAGTTCTGAGAGAGAAGTGGCTATCAGCCCTGCTGTTACTAGAGACTGAAAGGTGGAGGAGGGGGTTAGTGTGTGAGGTGTGAGGTTAAAAGAATGTAACAAAGATTGGAATAAGATATTTCTTCTCTCGCGTCCTTCAGAAGATGTATCTCTGCACATTTTATGCCTTAGAGGGAAAACTAGAGGGAATCATCAGAACAATAAGCAGATATGAATATGAAGCTGAGCTTTCCCCCAGCTTGAGAAAAAGATACACTACATGATGCTAAAAAGAAATAACTGCAATGCTAAATATGAGTGTAAAGTATATAGCTCTTAACTGACTCATCTGCTGTGACAGTTCACAACAGTAGGAAGTTTGTCAGATGTATGACACAGAAAAATAATTCAAGTGAGTTTGACAGTAATGCTGAAGTCATTAGATGAAAACTTCATCTGCAGGTGTAAATCGATAATTTCTAGAAATCAAGAAGGATGGATGTTATCTGTGTAAGTTGGGATGCTTTGGCTGAGCATGTATTAGCAGGATGATAAAGGATTTCACCTTTTTCTGTTTACTTGTGTCTGTTTATTTATGGAGTGTTTTAGACGAGTTCTGAGGATAACATGAAAGAATAGAGTTCATTACAGACAACTTAAAAATGTGTACTGTTTCAAAAATTCTTCCGTGGGTGCTTGGAATATGCACTGTTAGCCACAGCAAGTTTTGCTTTTCAGTTTATCTTTCATTTAGTCATCTTGTCTATTAAGAAGCAATACTGTGTGTAAAGAGAAAGTTAAAGATGACTGGGACAAATTGCACTGTCTGTGACACTTGCAGAGGTAAGTTTATTTGATTGTTTAACCAGGTGCACCTTTGTTGTGCAAGAATTATGGATATGGATTGTGCTTGAGGGCAGTTGTTTTAATGGTTTTTGCCCCCTATGAGATATAGTACTTATATCAATAGCAGAAATAGTGAATTATGTCCAGAATCTTTTGTCTCATTCAGTACAACACTGAACCCAGGGAGGGGTGAATAGTCTTAAAGTAATCTGCAACAGTGTTCCAGTGAACTCCAGGTAAAAGTAAGTTAAATTCAGAGTATATATTTGTCTACTGAGATAGCAAGCAAGTTAGCTACTCACATCGTTTTTCATGGATTTCTGGCCTTGTTGTTGAATCATTCATCTGACCTTTCATTCTCCGTGAAAGGGCAAATATTATTTGGTCCAAAAATGACATTTGTAATACATCTTTAATGGGTTTTAATGCACTTGAGAAAGTATTCTAGTACAGTGTGAGGTTCTACTGGGTAAATGGATTGGATTGTACTGTGCCTAGTTAACACGCAGGTTGCAGGCTCTGCTAATGATTCTGTGTCATTTGGATAGAGATTAATGGGACCAATGTGCTTGAGAAAAGTTATTAGGGAGACTAGGGTGCGATGTTCTAGGCCAGAAAGATGCTTGGCTCTGGAAGGGAAGCAGGAACAACTGGCACAAGGAGCTTTATGGTTTTGATGAAGTGGATTGAAAATAAGAAGAGATGAAAGTCAAAACAGAGGGACTGAACTTTACAGGGCTGTGGAAAAATGTAAGCTGTACTAAGCAAAGCACTGGAATATGATTTGTGAAGCATACCTAATACTGGCAAGGGGATGAACTGAATAGTAATCTAATATGGAATACCTTTCATGGTTATACCCTTCATTTTGGGCTGTCTGTTGAGCTCAATAGAGGTTAGTGACAGTTTTTCTTTCTGCTTTATTTTTTGTGCTTTGCTAACATGTTTTAACAAAAAGCTAAGTTGATCTTGTACACTGTCTCAGGCTTTAAGCCTGAGTGCTCATGCTACTTTCTAATACTACCTCAGATGTGATGTTCATGTATTTCTGAGAATATCTATGTAAAAGTATAGGTCTCATTGAAGAAGTGTGTAACCTCTATATTTGCTGATATTAGGTGGATTTTTCTCTTTAAGGAAATCTGAATATCTGAGTATCTTCATAAAGCACTGTGAAGCTATAATTAATTGTCAAAACCCTACTGGGGAACTCCACACTGCTCCAGAACATAAAAATAACCTGTAATATCATGGCTTGTTGCTTTGAACAGTAACTGATGTCAGTTATAGGTGATGTCTATAAACTTGAAGTTGTGTTGTTTGTCAGCTAAGGATCTTGAGAGGGGGATCTTTTTACTCAGCTACAGTAGTATAGATTCCATCTGTAGTGCAAAAATTGTCTAGGGACATAAATTACAGCAATTAAAATTAGCTAGAGGAGAGAGAATGATGCATTATTAATTGACATAATCATTAAAGTGCTGAAAAGAACCTGAACGAAATACAGTCTCCATACTCAAGCACTAAAAGTGACAGGCAGTGTGCAGAGACCAGTGATTGTATTCAATGCCTAAGGCCATTAAGACACAGGCAATTATGTGGAATTTTATGACTGTGGATTAAGATCACGCCAACATACTAACAATATATTAAAATGTAATTTTTTTCCTACTCTGAAGACTAGAATAGTAGTGCAATTAATTTCTACCTAAAGAATGTGCAGCACTTTATTTTAAAGAAGTTGGAAACAGCAAGGAATTGTAAGGAAATCCCATCTGTAATTTGGTGAATTTAGGCAGAAAATTAACATTTTTCAGCATTAAATGTAATCTGAGCTCTTATTAAGAATAAATCCTGGTACACTGAAGAATGAAGATTTAATTAAGAGTGTCTTTATACCTCAGAAACAAAGTCTTGCCTGTGTCATGCTGAGAAATACACCAGTGTGTGAGTAAGAGACTCATGGTAATGTTGCTGTATATTAGCTACTTAATTTTTCATAGAACTTCTTGTCAGTGAGTTTCAGTGATTCACCTGTCTCAACTAATTTGCTTTATTGGAAATAATGCTTGTTTTGTAAAATAGCTCACTTGTAGTGCTATAGATGGGGGGAAAAAGGGAGGAAGGATCTGTTTTTCATGAGAGAACAGTTTTAATCATTGATTTGCAAACCAAAGAAGGCTACAAATACTGGAGGTGTAAGGACAGTAGTTCACTTGTTTTGACAACTAGTGGGACAATGTATGTCTGCTGCATGGGGAGTTAAAACTACAAACATCTCAAGTTTTCCTCATCTAAGGGAACCTTTGGAATTTTTGGCTTTTAAAAACTTGCCTATGGTTTCCTGTTCTACTTGCTAAGAATTCCGATTTCTAATTTTTCTCACTGTCTACTCTGAAGTTTAAACACTGAATGTGATTAGCTTTGCTGAACAGATGTCGAAGTGAATGGCCTCTGTTGATTCAGAGAATCGGAGTAGTGTCAGAGTTCAGTTACTGTGCTTTCAGGAAAGCCTCCTGTTGCCAGAATGAGCTTTCTTTTTTCTATTTCCAATTTCTATGCCAGAGTCTGTGTCAGAATGCAACTGGACTCGACAAACACATGTATGTATAGCCACTGAAAGAGCAATACAAGTGTACAGCTACATCTTCTCAAAGCCACCCATGCATTACTTGCTCCGCTGGCAAGTTAAGTGGGGGGGGTTTCCTGTTTACCTATATTAAACAGGTGTCTTTTTGCCTGGGTGAGTATTTTTGACCAGCTAGTGTTCTTCTAGATGCCAAGAAGGAGCTATGCCGTGACTCATGTCCGTTTAGCTGTTGAGAGAGGTTGTTAAAATCTATCATGTAACCTCAGAGACAGCGAGAGCAAGGCTACCTTACTTCTGTGTTCGATTAGTAAAAGATTTTGCTTGTTCCAAGTTGAATGATTCAGCACTATCACTCTGAAATGGCTTTATTATACCCAGCACTTTATTATTTTAGCTTTAGATACTTTGGTGTTACATCCTTAAAACTGCATTGGTTTGAATTAACTGTTTGGTAGTCAGAGGGTATCTTACAATGCAGTGTGCTTTATTATTAGTGGTGTTCTCTTGGGATGTTTCTGTGATTCAGTGCGTGATGCCAACCAGAAATTGTAGAATGCAAGGTCTCTGGGGTCTAAGTAACTAACAAACTTGCATTATTCCATTCCTATCTTCCATTAATTTTGCTGCTGCTCTTTTCAGACTGTTAGACTGTGTGACCAACTCATTGCCTGGAGCTGTAACCATGCGCTGCATCAATCATTGGAAGTGAACCAGAATGGTGAATATTCGTTTCAAGTCATATAGGCAAATAAGTTTGGCTCATATTTTCAAACACTGTTTGATGTCAAAAAAGGAAATATGTGCCCACAAACTCAGCTATGTTCTACCCTGCTCCTTTGGCTCATGTTTTACTGCAGTGTAACATAAAATAAAATCAGCTGCATGAAACCCGAGGAACCAAATGCTTCATTACCTAAACACCAACATTTTATACTAAATAGTAGTCCAAATTAAACTGGTTTTACTGGAATTTAGTGCTGCCAATTGGTGTAAGCACTGAGCGTTTTTCTTTAATTTACTCAAATTATAAGAGGGAGATAATTGCATTGTTTTTACAGTGTAATTATATTCCACAGCATCTGACTTTGGCACTACTTTTCCACATAGTATCAGAAAAGTAATAGTTGTCTCCTTGTGAGGCTGATTTTTTTTATTAGTGGGGATCTGAAAATCGTGCATAACATGAATTGGTAGGATTATTTAGATGAAGACACTTCTATATTAAAAATTAATTAGATAAAGGTTATTATAAATGCGCTATAATGATTAGTGAGAAACATTTGTGTTATTGATATTCTTTTTTAACTGGGGTGGGGGCAGAATAAGGAAAAGTTAATAGATAAATTTGTCTTCTATCAGTCAGTATTTGGTGAGCAGTAACCTTTTCATCAGGTTGCTTGTAACTGGGGAGCCAGCTACTTTCCTGCCATTTCCTTAAAGATCCTGCATTGGAGTCAGTCACAGCAACTCTAAGCTAGTCTGAGTATCCAGACAAAGTAAAAGACCTGATGAAATGACTGGATTGAAGTGAGGTTGAAAGGTGATGCTAAACTTTTGTGATGCCTGTCAGAAGGGTTGAATATTGCAGATATGAAGCACTGTGTTTCTGAGTAAATAGGAGGCCCTACTGCTCAGAATTGCTGTAAATAATGATAATACTGAGAAAGGAAGAGATATCAGCTAAGGTCTCTGTACTATAAAAAGATAGGTTTCATTTAATGTTATTTGAAACCACAATTCAGTAATAACTGGTATAGGGTACCATCTTAGAGTTCTCTTGACAGCAGACCACAGGAAATAGAGCACACGTTCTTGTTACAGAAGAAACAGGGATTATCTCCTGCAATTGCATTGCTTGCTGTCCCTTATCTTCTAAGAACTTCAGAATGTGTTACTGTCTCTTTGAGCTTTTTCTGACAGTTTGACATTGTTCAGTTTTGAGAAAACTTGTTTCCTAGGGATAGGGAAGAAAATTAGTTTCTTTTGTATGTGTGTTAAGAACTGTTCTCATATGGAGCAGAGACTTGATTGAGGTTGTTGTGGGACTGGTCTTTCTGATTTAATAGTGTTACTGAAGCACAAAAGCTAAAACCAGTGTTGGTTATATGATCCATGGTTTCATTTACATGCCTAGCAGCTTTCTGGGGAGGGAAAAAATAACCCAAGAAAACAACCCCATGTGTATTGTAACTTCATTTTCTCCTCTTTTTGCTTTTTGACCAGTTAGTTTTTACATATGCTGTGCTTAAGAATGAACCCAGCAAAGCAGAGTTTGGAAGGCCTTTCCACCAACAGTTCTTCTGATCTGCCAAGACACTGAACACCCCCAGAAATACAGTCCTTGTATTTTGTTATTGCATTCTCTATGCTGAAGCATTTATGAAAATATTTTTAATTGTACAATTAAAGTGAGTGGGCTGTACATGAATTACAGTGTATGAACAATAGCATTTCCTAAATTTTAATGTTTTTCCTGTCACTTTGTATTTTTGCTTTCCTTTTTGTTACAAGAGCTTGCAAATCATACTGATGTTTGAGTAACTCTGTAATTTTATTTTCTTGTGTTGTAGCAGATTGTGAGCATCTAGAATTCAGAGAACTTGTAGGTAGAACAGGACAAGGCTTTGAAAATTTGCTAGTAATTTGTGTACAGTCTTGAAATACTCAATTTAAAATTTCTTCCAAAGGACCCTTTCTTCTTGACAGTAACTTTTGCCGGACGAATGAAAATCTGGCCGGGGGGTAACCCATGCTGTTTGCACATATGTAGGCTTATGTGTACTGTGTTTAAAGATGCTTCATTATTTATTTTCCTTTCTTGAGCTTCTTGTGGCATCTATCACATCCCAAGAGGTCAACTTCACTTTCATAAACAGTTTATTAATAATCTTCTTTCAGTTAGCATAACCAGGGAACAGCATCTCCCCTGCAGTTGTGCCACCTTTCATATCAGAACTACTTTACCTGCACTCTTTGTGCCAGATTAAAGTCATGCTATGGATGATACATCTTGTATATTCCCATTTAACTTGCAGAATAAGTGATACTGCAACGTTTGTAGTGGCCTTTGACAAAATATATGATTTTAAGCACGAGCAGGAGAACCTAGCGAGGTCCCTGGCATGTGACCTAAACTACTACTGTGTAGTAGCCATAGTGTAAAAAATTACTGACAACTAAGTGCTGTAGATGCATGATACATGAGTTTTACTGGTCCATGTAGTTTGGTCCTGAGAATATCATTTAGCAGTGTGTTGCACATTTTAATGATGTGATATTCAGAAAAAACAAACACGTTAATGGAACATATTGCTTGATAAATTAATTTTATTTCCTCTGGTTCTCATATTCTACACTGAGGTTAGTGGAATTGAGGTGGCATAACTTAGAACAAACAGGACAAAACTTGACGTCAAGAAAAAAACAATGCTGAGAATTCCAAGAAAGAGCAATAGGAACTTGAGCTTTTTTATTTGTAAGTCCAAAAATTCTCCCACTTTGAGTTTCTCATCTCTAACTGGGTTGTACAAGAACCTGACAGTTTTAACCATCTATTACACTTTTTTTTTTTTTTTTTTTTTTTTTTTGGGTAGGGGGAGCCTTTCTTCTAAAATGTTAAGCCAGCATGACTGCTGTTCATGCAGACTTGATAATGTGCTTATATCTATTGTTTATTGCATAATTTTCTAGATATTGTGGATGAAATTAAGGGTTTATATGTTCTTTTTAAAGGTACAAATGGAGTTTTCTGACTTACTTAAAACTACCATATTTTGGGTAAGCAGAGAAGGCAACTACCAAAATATTACACTGTGTATTGTTCTTGTTTAAGTTGCTAGTGGAGTGCTGAAGTGATGCTTCCTCTGAGAAAAAAAGTTTGATAAGCAATGAGAATCGACTTGAGACAAATCGCTTTAACTGACACTTCTGTAACAGAACATGGCTTTGCATTTTCCTTTTTGTGGGAATTTGTAGTGTTAACTTCCTTCTTAATCTTGACCTCCTCTTTCCTATCAATGTGTTTTGCAAGGCAAAGGCGTGCTTTGTACTTTGTGATCTCAAGATCGCAGCTACTGTTTTTATTTATTACATTTTGCTTTCTTCATTGACTGTTAATTTCATTTTATCATAACTTGGCATGTTGTTTAGTTGCTGTTTTCATGGGGTCTGCACCTCCCCTGCCTTCGTCACATCACTTTTTGATTAAGCATCTGCAAAGCCCTTTACCCAGCTTCTAAAGGGTAAAAGTCAAAAATCAATGTGCCAGTCCTCCCAAAAGGAGCACCAGCACTGCAGTAGCAGTGAGAGGTAAACGAATGATTAAACATGATTAATAACAGTATAATGGAAGATGCAAAGTAGGGAGAAGTGCTCACTTTAGCCTAAACTCAGAGATTTATTGCTGAGTACTACAAATAATGGAATCATCAATCTTCCAAGGACTAAAAAAGGCATCTGCTGCAGCCATTTTAAAATGCAGTGAAAAAAATTTTGCCTCTTCATCATTGTCTCTTGTGGCCCAGTTTTTCTGTGTATAAAATACATGCTGCATAAAAAAATAGGTATGTAAACTTCATAGTTAAAATTGTTTACTTCTTGTACAGTTTAAAGTTGTCAAGATTGTTGGCAAAGAAAAAAATAGCCAGTATTGTTGATTACTATGAATGTTTGTACAAAGATACAAATGTTCATATGGTTTTGTGAGATGGTAATTGCACTTATTCAAACAGGGGATAAAGGAATGTTGCTGAAGGAGTGAAAAAAGAAACTTACCAAGGACATAAGGCAAAGAAGACAATTTAAAAGCTAGAGCTCCTATGGGATAATGGAAAAAAAATTAATGATATATGCTCAACAATGCCTAGTGTTTGTTTATTGAAAACAGAGAGGGCTAGCTAGAGGCAGGACCAGTTTCCTTACCTTGCTCACCAAACATGAAAGTGTACAGAAATGGAGAGGAGTCAGTATTACATAACTGGAAAAATTTTGTTTGCTGTTTGAAGCTGAGAGTTAAGTTGTCCATGCCAGAGATTAAACTAGAATTATATTGTTGCAAACTCGTAGTTGTAACTAAATTCATACAGTGTACTATACTTAATCTTTATTTTCACGTGGAAAAGAATAATGCTTAGCATTTGGATCAAGCAAACTAGGTGATTTATTTTTTCCCCCTTCTTCTTTGTTTTTCCTGGCAGTGTTCCCCTTTTGCACTTTTTGTAGTACCTCAAAATGTATAAACCATTTTCCCCCATAACGTGACTGAACATTCATTGAAAGTGCAACTTGAGTTTAAAAGACAAGTGTCAAACAGTTGCCCATAAAATCACACTGAGCTGGAGTCTGTCATATAAGACACATCATGTGAGGAATCAAGGACTGGAGCATGTTGTGCTGTTTATGCCTTCCTGATAGTGTTTTGATTTGTTGAAGTAGTATTTACACATTTTATGCAACTGAAATGCAGTTGTTGAAAAGTCGTTGAAAGTAGTAGAAAAACCAACTCTATGAGCTCTGACCAGTGTAATTACTATAACTATGGACGAATTACTGTAATAATTTATACTGAGGAAAAGCAAGGGAGATCAAGCTCGTTGGCTTCATATTTAGGTCTTTAAAGAGGGCTTAAAGCATATGTGTACACATTAAGAAACATGATAGCACCGAGGAGAAATCTAAATGACTAATGATGTGAGGGGTTTACATATGACGAGTTACTATAAAGCTAAAGATTAGCAAGTCTGAAGAGGAGTTAGAAGGCATTGACTAAGTATGTAGAAGTGTGAAAACCAACCCTCTTTTTCTGTTTCATGTGACATGAGGACAATATTCAAGCTCTGAAAGTACAATATATTTGGCAACAATGAAAAAGATATGTTTTGTACAGCATGTTGCTTAGCTTGTATTTTTGAGGGTTTTTAAAGTAACTTGGACTCCTGACTGTCTTCTTGTTTCCCAGAAGTTGCTTCTCTGTATCATTGACATGTTGTCCTTCTTCATGAGAGTTCCCGAGTGCTTCTTACACCCTTAAGTTTTAGCTGTTGTCTCAGGACTGATTAAAAGATAGTCCTGTGGACCCCCACTGTCTGCCAGGTGGATCAAAGTGGTTCCCCTTTACATGCAAGTTTCCATAGTTTAATTAATAGTGCAACGTGCATTGTTTCATACACATTTCTGTGCTATACTTCTTGAGAGGAAAGTGGACAGAGAACCTTCAGATTAAATTTTTGAAGGAATTGTTGTGGCTGGCAGTGTGGATGGATGTGTGATATTTAAACAAATGACTGCATGTCTGTTTTCTCCTAATTTAAATAGGCAAATCCTAGGATAATTGTAACCAAATTACTTTAAAAATAGGCAACATTTGTTATTTGAGGTGCAGTAAAATAAATTCAAGCTGTTCAATGGCATGCTGCAAGAGAAAAGTCTGAAGTTTATTTGGTGTAAAAGCTCTGGTGCGGCAGTAAAAGGGAATGATCTTGCTTTTTTCATTTTATCTTTTGAACTCGGACTGGTATGATGATCCATATATACCAATGGAATCCTTTTTCAGGTAGTGAATAAAATTACTTCCTTTACTAAAAAAGGAGATTCCTTAAAGGTTTCTTCATCATTACATGAGTCAGTTTTCAGACCTTCTTGTTTCACCAGTAATCTCACATTATTTTATTGCCTTAGACTTCAAATAAAAACCACAGTATTTTAAATACATCTGTATCCCTTGAGGTCTCTGGCAATAGGAAAACTAACTGAAATCACTGAACTCCTTTAAGTTTGGATGCATAATAGTTGTTACCCATCCTGTTTTGTAACCGTGCCAGAACAAGTTCTTTTGAAATGCATGAGATGGAAATGCCATTCTCTTGAAGAGGAAGCACCTTCCACTTTTCAGGCTTTTCTCAGAGACCAGGGTTTGTATTATCCTCTTAACGCACTTGCATAACTCCCATTAGCATTAATGGAAGTTACATGCACTCCCTGTGAGGTGAACAACTCTTTTGTTGAAATGAGTGATCTATTGTGACAGATTTTCCAGTGACGTTAAATTAAATTTAGTTTCCTATACTAATGTCACTAATCCTAGTCTTAGTATCTTTTGATGTTTGTAGTTTATATTAATGAAATGGTAGCTTTATATTAGGTATGTGTTTCTTAAAATGGAAAATCCCATTTACAATCCTCTAGAAATACAGGGAGATAGTCAATTTTCTTCTTCAATGTGAAATGTGGACCACTGTATAGCACACTTAATATTTTCTTTGGCTTGGTTGTTACTGCTTCCAGTCCTTTTAGAGGTAGTTCATAGAGGTTGCCTGTTGTAGGTAGCAAAGTGTGGCCTATGGTTAGGACAGAGGAATACTGGGTTCCTCGTTCTGTTCCTGGCCTGAAAGACTGTTTGAGTCTGGGTGACTCAGCTGCTGTTAAACACTAATTAATGTCTAAAATGTGCAGAATCAAAACATCCTGGCTCATGGGTATGTTTGTAAGTTGTTTCATTGTGAGTTGAAAGTTGCTAGCAAAATGTCATATGTTATCTCAGAAAGCAGTAAAAGAGTTTTATCTAAATGTTAGCGAAATGTAGTTCTGTTTTATGCATGTCATGTGGGTCTATGATTAGTGTAACTCCCTGTTAGGGAGTGGTTTATTTATCTCAGTACAGTTGTGCTGTTGCAGCCCCTGGTGTGAATACTGTAGTACTGACACGAAGTGTTTCACTTCTATTGCTCGTTCCTGTCCATACAGGAGCACACTTGGTAGCTTAGCAGTGACATCCTTGTGTTTGGAGGAAGTGTGTGCCATTTCACCGTACAGTATCATACAGTATCACCCCAAGACATTAATTTAGGAGCTGTCTGCATAGCCAAGGACAGAGCCAATAATGAAAAATTGTTCAAGACTGTTAGTCTTCTCCAGCAAAGTCCAGATGAGGTCATTGGGGCAATGCTTGTTTTAAAGCACAAGTCCTAATAAATCATAGGTTGAACAGATTAGATGTAATAAGAAGCATCAGGAAATTCTGAGATAACCTGTGCTGCATGTCTGATACTCATCAGCATGGGAATGCGAGAAGAAAATGTTTCCTTCTGTCCTGGTTTAGGGCAAATTTGGGAGGAAACCTCTGAATGGGGTCCCTTTAGGAAACAGATTCAAGAGTCCCTCCCCCAGCTGATTTGGGGAAATATTTCCTTGGAGAGAAGTGGAAGAAAACCTGTTAATTTAATAGGCAAAGCACTTCCCAGCATAAAAATGAACAATACTAAGCAGTAAAACCTCTTGCTGCTCTGAAGGAGATGACAAATTCAGAAGAGTCCCCTCTGTGGGTCGCAGCCCCGCTCACTCAGTCTGTTCTCAATCCCTCCAGCCTGGGAAATGTCACAGCCCAGGCCAGGCCTGGCGGGCTGCAGGTGTGAGCTCCCGGTGCTCTTCTGGGTTTTCAGTCCAGAGCAGGTTCAAACAATTCCAAGAAAAAGGAAAAAAACCCCACAATCTGGGGAGCTTCTTTCCCTCAGCTAGCCAGAAAAACTAACCAAAAGCAAAAGGAGGGCTCTCTCCTGCTGTCCACTGCAGACAATGCAGTCTCTGTGAAGAATGCAGGGGAGCAAGTGCAGTCTCTGATACCAAACACTGCACCTCTTCTCTCTCCCCTTCACTCTTGGAACCAGTCTTAAAGCTGTGGAAGTTAATATCCAACACAGACAGAACAGATGATTGGGATACAAGCATCATAAAGTCACCCCAAGACACATTTTTATGGGGTCTTTTTTGACACGTTCGTCTACTAGTGTCTTTGAAATATACTTGTGTAAGAGGTCTTTAAAGACTCCACTGAAAAATTTAGTGACTTAGATAGTTACCCAGACAAGTTCCAGGAGTAAAATGTAACTGGTTGCAAGTAGTGTAGACAGCACCTTCTATGAACACAGTCCCTATCCCGAAGAGCTTTGTTAAGCTTTTCTTAATTACTGATGAATATTGCACCCTTTCATTTCAACTGCACCAGTGGAACAGGGTCTGTGTTAGCATGACCTTTTAGAAGCCTTTAGGCTGTGCTTCGCAGGTGTCTCGGGGCAGGGTCTGGGGCACATGCAGGCCTTCAGCCCCTTTGGAGTCTGCCACCTCCGTCTTCCGCCCCACAGCAGTGGGGCTGGGAGGGCAGCTGCTGCCTGGGGCTGGCAGCACTCGGCAAACGCTAGCGCTAGGGGGACAAGAAGAGCACAGACTATGAGGGACAATTAAATTGCCCTTCCTCTGCCCGCCATGGACTATCCCCTTTGCTTATAAAGACTGTGTACCAGGCGGGAGCTCAGCGTCGGCCCCCTTTCTTTGGAGCGGGGCTGGCTCTGGGACCTTCCCGGCTTCGCCGTGCTCGCCGGACTGCGGGGCTGCGCTACCGTCCTCGCCGCGGTGCTGCCCCTGGACTTTGAACAAGCCCGGGGCTGGTGGAACAGGTTTCCTCTCTGCTCGCCGCAAGGCATTGCGTCAATCCCGGGAGGAGGATCCTCGAGGTAAATGAACTTTTTAAACGGGAAAAGAAGGGAGAGGAGGAAGAAGAGGCGGAGGCAGCACCCGCCGAGCGCTTCCTCTAAACGCTACTTCGGGAAACGGGATTCGGCTGCTGCCCGGCACCGCGGCCGGAGGATGCGCTTCCCCGCGCCGCCGGGCCCCGAGCTCCGCGGGCGGGCGGTGGGTGCGCCGGCCCCGGCCTGGCACGGCTGAGCGCAGCTCTGCGGTAAGTGGGGAGCGCTACAGGGGAGGTCCGGAGGCCCCGCCTCGCCTGGCGAGCTGGGGACGGCCGGGCGGCCGTGCCACTTGTGGGCTTGCTCGCCACAGAGCCGGGTTGCCAGCGTGGGGAAGCTGGGCGGCGGGTCTCAGGTAGCTGTTTAGGGACCGGCTGGGGCTGGAAGTTGAGTGAGGGGGCCGGCGACTGCAGGCGTTGTGGTCCTACCGGGCTCGGCCAGCCCTGCTGGAAGCTCCGCGGAGCTCCCCCACCCTGCTGCGGCCCTGCCGGCGCGGCCCGGCGGGTGGGGGCTGCGGAGCGGCGGGGGGGCCGCAGAGGGCCCGGCCCGGCCCGGCCCGGCCGCTGCAGGGCTGAGGGTGCGGGCTCAGGGAGCCGCGCCGCGTCGGGGCTGTGTGGAAAACAGTTCCCAAATGACCATTGATGTCATGGAGCTCAGCTTCACGTTTGGCACATCACCGGACGGATCCGGGCAGTGTGTGCATCTGAATGCCTGTGTGTGTTTGCAGCTGTATAAACACAGGGAGACTTTTTTTTTCTTCCCCTCTGTATAGAGCTACAAAAAAAAAGGTGTTTACTTGGTAGAATGTATTTGTGTAATGGTATCTGGTTTTGCCTACCTTTTCTATCTTAAGGCACTTGCATTCATTTCCTTACGGTATTTTCAGAAGTAAGTCTGTGGTTTTTACTGTACTTAATACAAGCTAGTATAATTACTTTTAAAGTCTAAGTTTGCATCTATTATATATATTTATGTGATAATAGGTAATAAGTAATTATGTGATAATACGTAAAATAGAAAATAATTCTTTGTTTCCTTCAAGTTGCTGGTTATTATATATGGTACAAAAAAACCTGTTTGTTATTGTGTATTTGGGGGATCCAAATAGCAATTTAACCTATCAGAGTACTAGTTAATTCTCTCGGTGTTGCTGGGAAACTCTAACAGTATTATCCAAACAGCGGACAGAAAGAAAGTAGATTGAGCTGCTTAAAACATTGCTTAAAATATTAAGTCCTAGGGAAGTTTATAAGTAATTTGCAATTCTGTTTTATTTAAAATAAAGTTACAAAATATGAATGAGATTTTGTAATGTGACCAAGCTTCTCTGTGATAAATACAGTAATTTCACGAATACAAGCCGCACCAATTTGACCAAAATTTTGGTGGAAACCCGGAAGTGCGGCTAATATTCCGGGGCGGCTAATCTATTAACAAAATTCTAAAAGCTGCCAACACGGAAGTGAGAGCCCGCGGCAGCCCCAAGCCAAGCTGGAGCCCGGCCGGCCCCGGCAGAGGTGGGAAAGCCTGGCAGAGGCGGGGCCAGCAGTGTCGGGGGCGGGCGGCAGAGCCTGGGCCAGCAGGGCGGGGGAGCCCGGGAGAACTGGGGCTAGCAGTGCAGGGGAGCATGGCAGAAGCAGGAAGGCCGGTGGGTGGGGCTGCCTGGCAGCGGGGGAAGCCCAGCATAATCGGGGCCAGCAGCGTGGGGGAGCCCGGCGGTGCGGGGGCCTGCAGTGCCGGCCAGGGCGAGGAAACGCGGCGGCGGTGCAGACGGGAGGGGGCGGCCGGCGAGCCTGGTGGCGGCGGCGGCAGCCCTGCCGGCGGGGCGAGCGAAAGCGCCGCCGCTCGCGAAAGCGCCGCCGCGAGCCGCGAACCGCGAGCCGCGAAAGCGCCGCCGCGAGCCGCGAACCGCGAGCCGCGAAAGCGCCGCCGCGAGCCGCGAACCGCGAGCCGCGAAAGCGCCGCCGCGAGCCGCGAAAGCGCCGCCGCGAGCCGCGAACCGCGAGCCGCGAAAGCGCCGCCGCGAACCGCGAGCCGCGAGCCGCGAACCGCGAACGCGCCGCCGCGAACCGCGAGCCGCGAGCCGCGAGCCGCGAGCCGCGAGCCGCGAAAGCGCCGCCGCGAACCGCGAGCCGCGAGCCGCGAGCCGCGAACCGCGAGCCGCGAACCGCGAGCCGCGAAAGCGCCGCCGCGAGCCGCGAACCGCGAACGCGCCGCCGCGAGCCGCGAGCCGCGAACCGCGAAAGCGCCGCCGCGAGCCGCGAGCCGCGAGCCGCGAGCCGCAAACCGCGAACCGCGAAAGCGCCGCCGCGAACCGCGAGCCGCGAGCCGCGAGCCGCGAACCGCGAGCCGCGAAAGCGCCGCCGCGAACCGCGAGCCGCGAAAGCGCCGCCGCGAACCGCGAGCCGCGAGCCGCGAAAGCGCCGCCGCGAGCCGCGAACCGCGAGCCGCGAAAGCGCCGCCGCGAACCGCGAGCCGCGAGCCGCGAACCGCGAACCGCGAGCCGCGAACCGCGAGCCGCGAAAGCGCCGCCGCGAGCCGCGAGCCGCGAAAGCGCCGCCGCGAACCGCGAGCCGCGAGCCGCGAAAGCGCCGCCGCGAACCGCGAGCCGCGAGCCGCGAGCCGCGAGCCGCGAAAGCGCCGCCGCGAGCCGCGAACCGCGAGCCGCGAAAGCGCCGCCGCGAGCCGCGAACCGCGAGCCGCGAAAGCGCCGCCGCGAGCCGCGAAAGCGCCGCCGCGAGCCGCGAACCGCGAGCCGCGAAAGCGCCGCCGCGAACCGCGAGCCGCGAGCCGCGAACCGCGAACGCGCCGCCGCGAACCGCGAGCCGCGAGCCGCGAGCTGCGAGCCGCGAAAGCGCCGCCGCGAACCGCGAGCCGCGAGCCGCGAGCCGCGAACCGCGAACGCGCCGCCGCGAGCCGCGAGCCGCGAACCGCGAAAGCGCCGCCGCGAGCCGCGAGCCGCGAGCCGCAAACCGCGAACCGCGAAAGCGCCGCCGCGAACCGCGAGCCGCGAGCCGCGAGCCGCGAGCCGCGAACCGCGAGCCGCGAAAGCGCCGCCGCGAACCGCGAGCCGCGAAAGCGCCGCCGCGAACCGCGAGCCGCGAGCCGCGAAAGCGCCGCCGCGAGCCGCGAACCGCGAGCCGCGAAAGCGCCGCCGCGAGCCGCGAACCGCGAACGCGCCGCCGCGAACCGCGAGCCGCGAGCCGCGAACCGCGAGCCGCGAACCGCGAGCCGCGAACCGCGAGCCGCGAAAGCGCCGCCGCGAGCCGCGAGCCGCGAAAGCGCCGCCGCGAACCGCGAGCCGCGAACCGCGAACGCGCCGCCGCGAACCGCGAGCCGCGAGCCGCGAGCCGCGAAAGCGCCGCCGCGAGCCGCGAAAGCGCCGCGGGGCGGGCGCGGCGCGGGGCGGGCGCGGCGCTCGCGAGGCGCGGCGCGGGGCGAGCGAAAGCGGCAGCGGGGCGGACGGCGAGCCCGGCGGCGGCAGCCCTGCCAGCCGGGCGAGCGAACGCGGCAGCGGGGCGGTGCTGACGGGAGAGGGGGGCCAGCGAGCCCGGCGGCGGCGGCAGCACCACCCGGCCACCCCGCCGAGCCGTGGCGCTGAGCTGGGCCACCCGGCCCCGTCGGCAACCATGAGCGGGCCGAGCCTGCCTGGCCCCGCCCCGAGCCAGTAAAGCCCGCTATGCCGCGATCCTGTTACTAATTGGCCAATTTGTGAAAGCTGCGCACGGATTCTCGCGACGAACGAAAGTGCGGCTAATATTCGGGGTGCGGCTTATCTATTGACAAAGACAGCAACATTGTCGAGGCACCGGGGGTGCGGCTTATAATCCGTGCGGCTTGTATTCGTGAAACTACTGTATTTCGTGTTTGTGTGGCGTTCACCAGCTTAAGGCAAGCAAGTCAGAAGAATGTGTCTTAATAGTAATTCAGTGCTCTAGTACTCTGAGCTCTGTTCCTGACTAAATCAGCACAATTGTAATCTTCAAGAGTCACATTTAGCACTGGGGATTTGATTTTTGTATTTTCTTGTAAATTTTTGACTACCTGGGGAAAAAAAAATCTGACAGTAGAAAGCTATAAGCAAATGCAGCACATTGTTAGATTACAGCAGTAATGTTGATACCAGTCTTCCCCTGGGAACCTTGTTAGATTGCAAACAAGATTCTTCCCAATCCACATATGAAAATGTGTTTATCTTACAAACACAATATACTGGTTTGAAGTGATGGTTGACAGCTTTAGTGAGAAAAGACCTAACATAACCAAAGCTCGATGCAGAGGAGTGACTCCAGTTAAAAGAATAGCAGCACAGCTGAATCCATTTAGCTGGCAGAATGGATTTAATTGGGTTGGTTGCTAGGGAATGGCTCTAGCACCATGTATTTCAATGAATTTAAACGTTGGACGAATGACACACCCAGGTCTGCTTAAATAATCCACCTGCTCTTGGCTCTAGCCATATTGAGAGCAGGTGTGCGTTGCTTCTCTCTAGCCAGTTTTTCCCTTACTGTGCAGTTCCACCTTGTGGCTCACATGCAGTTACCCTGTTCTGTGGTGGCTGCTGGGCAAGTTGAACTTGTCGTACCAATGCTGTATTTAGTGTTTTTCAGTATATTTATTTAAAAGGAAGACAAATCAAAACAAATATACCCCAAACTAGTTAATGCAAACATTACTAGAAGCACTAATTTCTAGAAGTAGACTTGAAACGGACTTAGACATTTGATGCAGAGTTACAGAAAGAGTCAGATGTTATTCTTGGTAATGTTGTAATAACTGAATTACCAGACTTCAGTGAAATTGCACAGAGCTTCTGCGTGGGACAGTGGTGCTGGGACTTGCATTAGTGAGGTTGAGAGTACCAGTCTATGCAAGCTACTGTCAATTACTAATTTTGCATACATGGGGCTTCTTATACCTATACCAAGCAATATTAATCAATAGCATGTTAAAAATATCCTTTGGGATAGAACTGACGTCAGTCATCCCTGTGCATGCTGCCTATGCTGTTATAGAGCTGACAATTACTGAGGGCAGTGTTATAAAGAAGTCTTTCCTTGGTGTAAATGCTACTTGGAAACAGCCCTTTGCTGAGTTCTTTTATAAATGGAGTGTGGATGTCTGGCTTTCTCTCTTCAACGTTTATAATATGAGTTAGTGTTACATTTTGTGTTGCCACAGAGGAGAAAATAAGATGACCAGACTTTCTCAAAAGCAGCCTTCTAGGAGGTTTGATGGGCTTAAGAAAGCTCAGCTAGATGCCCTGTCTGAAGAAGACTTCATAAATTTGTGACAGCACTTTCCTAAACATAAAACGTGGATGACTAGATTTGTCAGGTTCATATGTGTAATTTGGAAGGAAGTAAGATGCATACCTAGTTCTCATGAGAACCACTACAGATTAAGCATCTTTAATACTGGAGGATGGCCTGCAGAGGCACAGAGAGCAGTGCACCATCTGTACCACTCAGATCAAAATGCATTGTTGGAGAGGGTGCTATATTAAAAGTGAAGGCAGATTGAGGCATTGCTGTGGAACTGTTCTGGCTCTGTCTGTGAGTTGCAGATTAACCTTGTTGACAGAAATGGGAAAAGAACTGTTAATAGAAACTTTGTCATGTTTTTTCCTGAAATTTCAACAAAGACTAGGAGTTAAAAAAAACCAATCTCTGTTTGGCAGTCCATGAGAGACACTCCTCTGTTGCTATTCTCATCCTCTACTTAAGGCTAGCTTTTGGATTGTAATGCATATATGCTGTTAGTTGTGACATGTATGTGTAGTGAAAACATACTTTAGGAAATAGATTATTTTCTAAAATTGCTTTAATTTTCTTACCTTGTTATTGGTATGGCTTTTGTACATAATTACATACTTTGAGTTGATTCCCGAGAGTACTTACCCTGATAACAATGGGAACATAACACATCACAATAGCTGAAAAATATGCATTGTGGGGGAGTGAGAAAGAGATAACAGGTTTGGTGGAAGATGCCCGTTGTACCTGATGTGAAATTCTCTCTTCCACTCACAATATCCTTTTAGAGATCACTATTTCTTTTAACCACAAATGTACAAGTGTGGATAAAATAGCTGAGGGAGAGCAGTTCATGT
Source organism: Catharus ustulatus (assembly GCF_009819885.2). NCBI lineage: Eukaryota > Metazoa > Chordata > Aves > Passeriformes > Turdidae > Catharus > Catharus ustulatus. Next base: position 137,571 of record NC_046237.1, on the reverse strand, counting down.
GCATCCCCAAATGTCTTTAGTATTTCATAGATAGCTAAGCAGCTCTCTGAGCTGGGGACAACTTCTATTTTTAGTTACAAATGTAGTGTGTTAAGGGCAATAAACTGAGGGGAGAGTTGCAATGAGGCCATGAGGTTACTTCCATGCATTTGTTTTAAAGATGAACAAAATGTAAGAAAGACTATTAAATGCACAACACTATAGTGAAGGTCGTTGTGGCCAGAAACAGCAAGAATGGGCAGCCTTCCAAATGCTGCAAGAAAAGTCAGCAAATGCTTTTATTTTGAGAAGCTATTGGCTAGTATAGACTGGAAAAAACCCACATGAACTTCTAGACCCTCAAAAAAATGTTTCTGTGTAATGAAAACTTCTGTACTGTCAGTTAATTTTTTTTAACAAAAGTACATATATAGTGATTTCTGAAGATCAGAAGGCATTTCTCTAACTCCTCCCTCAAAAAGCTTGTGTCCAAGAATATGTGCCTACTAAACAAACTGTCTTTCTATCCTCCCCTGTTGAAACAGATCCAGATTTCTTCCTCAAGTTGCTTTTGACTACTCTGGACAGTAGCAACACATTGACTCTGACATGATTCTTCCCACTTGTACTGCTGCAGATGGAATTCTTAGTACAAGGAATGAAAATTGTTTGGACTTCTCAGTGTTTCTTTTGCTATAGCCTGGCTAGCAGCAGCAGATACTAAAACTGCATCTGTAAAATTTGAAAGCTCTTTCCCTACCCAGCGGAACAAGTGCTAAGACATTTAAATAAATTTTTAGTTTCTAGGAAAAAAGGTAACTTTTCCTACCTGTAAAACTCACTGGACAGATTACTAAGGAAGGAGGATTTTTCATTTCCTCAAAACCCTCTTAGTGTGCAAATTTGGAAAGTACCCTTAATAAGTATTCCATCATAGTGTAGCAATGTATCTGTTGCCTTATGTGAAAATTCAATATACATTTCTTCTGTGAGCACAGAAACTGACTATAATTTTTCAGACCAGTGGTTTTGCTATTGCATGAAAACTTTGATTAAGCTCTTTGAGATAAAGTGCTATTGCTGGCAGAGAGGAAGTAATAATGTGGCTATGAAAAAATCTGTTGGAGCAAAAACTGTTTTCTGCAGGGACAGAATAGTCAACATGGTTCTTAAGGTAAAACACATTGTGCTGTGTTCTTTCTGCTCTGGCATTTCTGGGCTTTGCAAAAAGCAGAGAATCTCTCGCGTAATTTTTAATTGATTTCTCCTCTCATGCAAGAGATCATTGGCACCAGTCCAGAAAAAGACAGGGAGCAAGTAGGGAATTCATTAAAAACTGACTCATTGACTGCTGTATCTGATGAAGTAATTAGTGGTTGATATTTTCTGTACATTTTCATTGTTATTTTGACTTCTGAAAGCAAGAGAAGATCCCTTTATGTCAGAAGATGACTGAGCAAAACTGCAGTTTCAAAGATTTTTCAGCATGCTAAGTCATTTCTTGTAATCTCCTTGTAGGAATTGCTAAGATTTTTTAATTGCCTCATTAGCAGGAGCAGTATCCATTAGATATGCTATGTTTTGCAGTCAAGTCAATTTTGGGGCATATGCTCTGTTTTGCAATCCGGTCATAGGCAGTGCAAGTCACTTTGGTGCATCCATTCCCAAACATGTGCAGTAATGGACCTTCAAATATATTCATTATTAATCATAGTATTTTAAACATGAAAGCTGTAGTAGACTTCAAACAGTATCATACCATAGTTCCAAGATAAGGGCAGCTTTGCTCTTCAATGGAATTTGTAAGATAAATCAATGTATAACAGATCTTCTGAGTGTTCTCTGACTTTGCAAATGTGTTGTTAGCTTAGTAAATTTTGCTACAGTCCTGTTTAAAAGTAATGATAGATACGGGGTGTTTTCAATGTCTGCATTTTTTATGTAAACAAAAATGTCATCTGTAAACAGATCACTAAGGAAGAAGAAGGAAGGTGATTGCTATTTATATTTATGAAAGCAAAAGAATTTGAAACCCTGCAAAACCCTTGAACTTGCTGCCAGATCTGAGGTTTGAGTGAAATTTCGTTGCCTATGTTGATAACAGCTTATGAATTTAATTTTTCAAGTTTCTGCTTCTAGCTGGCACTTGAAAAATAATTGCTTGCTTTGGGAGTTTGGTTAGTGTTTTTTTCTTAGGAGTTAAGATTGTTTCAAGTACATTGCTTTTTGCTTCTTTGGAGAGGACCTGGCTGTTGCTTCACGGGTGCAGGGGGGTGAAAATATAGATAAATACTTGTTTCCCTCTCCCTTATAGGAGACCTACAAAGAAAAAGAAATAGAAGCCGTTAAGCTACCTTGTTCAGAGAGAACATTAAATCAGCACAACATGGCACAGCATAGTATTGTCCTTGGATTATTCATGATGACTGTTTTATCACTGTTGGATGGAAGTTCAACTTTCCTGTTAAATCAACGCCTGAAGGGAAGATTTCAAAGAGACCGTAGAAACATCCGCCCAAACATCATCCTTGTTCTTACTGATGATCAGGATGTAGAACTTGGTAAGAGCCCAGTATAAAGAGAATTTTAGCCAATGAGTATGACATTGCTTTTTCTTGGAGGTGTATTCTTGCTTTCAAAATAAGAATTTTTTTTTAATGTGAAAAATGATAGGAAGAACAAGTTTAAACCTGCCTTTATGTAGAACATCCTTTCCATCTGCTTGCAATTCAGGGACAACAAGAGTTAGTCCTAAAACGTTAAAGTTCCTGTTCCTGTGGAAATACACAGTTCATGCCTGTCTGTCTTCATCTAAACACCTAAACTTGGCTTCTGGCAATTACAAGTATAACCTGGCAAGCTACATGCCAAAACAATGTGTTTAAATTCATAACTGATAATTGCACCATGTAATTATCCAAATTATTTTGTGTAATTGCAGGCATTCATTACATATACAATATTAATTTTATTTACTTAAATTTTACCTAACACCGTCATACTGTTCTTGTAATTGTCCATTTAGATGTGTCGTTGATTACTGACCAAAATGACACAGGACAAAAAGATCTACTCTGTTATCAACGCTATGTTAATTGTTGAAGAAAGGAGGTGAGGATTAAACACATGCTTTGCCTAATTATTTGGAATAATGAATTAACTGACAGGAGTTTGGTTTTTGTTGTGTTACCTGAACAAGCTTGTATTTACCAAATGCGGTCTTTAGTTATGAGAAGTCATTAACACAAACCAGATAACATTAATACTTTTGCATTAGAAGTATACTCTCATATGTGCATGAAGCCTGGGTCATTTGAAAAATGAGAACTTGTTTATGTGTAGTCTAATTGGGGGAGTTGTGCCACCAAATTTTTCTGTGTCCGATTTCTAGCATGGATAGGAAAATTTGGAAAACGGACCTCACAGAAGAAATAGAACATACAATTAATCAGCTTGTACTCGTCATACACTTACCTTGTTGGGAAAGTTAATCACAGCAAGGTGGCAGTCTTTTTACAGATGCTTCCTTTGTATCAATATTATTGTATGTCTGCAGTATCATAGATATCACATTCTTCTCCAAGGTGGTAAGAAAACCTGCTACAGAAATAATCTCATCAAATTAAATGCCATTCAAATTATCAGGATCAGATGTTGTTGTTGTCACCTTTTTTTAAATGGTTATTTGGATCACAAGTGAAGCAATTTCAAGAGTGTACATCCCAAAGAACCTAAGTACTTTTTTTTCTTGCAGGCTTGGAAGGTGGTCTTGAAAAATGTATCATCTTCTCTTTTATGCTAGGCTTTGTGTTTCTGATACAATTGTCTGAGTCCTTTAGGCAGTATATTTCACTTCTCTGATAACTTGATGCTTTCCAATTTCAAGGATAATGGGCATGTGTCCATGCAAATTAGAATCTAACTAAGGAAAATCCATTTGATGAAGCTGAGATTGAATATTTGTCATTTGCCACTAATGGGTGTGGGAGACCCAGTATTTGTTTGGAATAATTTTTATTCTTATCTGTTGTCTGGTGAGCTGTACAAGTTAACAAAAATTGCTATTTGTGGTGATTGTAGTTAAGTGTATTTAAGACAGATGAAAACAAGATGTGAATTACAAATAAAAGCTAAGGAAAATTTGGAAGCTATGAAAGCGTAGCAGAGAAAGCTGTGGGTAAGATTTCATCTGTTTCTAAGAATATTCTGTAACCTGATGGGTGTTTTAGCTTTTATTGTTCTTTTGTAGCTGCTTTGGAGGTGAAAGGGAGCAGTGCAGCACAATCTCAAGTGCCTTTAACAGCCTTTCCTTTATTTATTTAGAGATAGATTTAGCAATGTGCCAGTAGCAGGTGGAGCTTACCAGAAACACAATGTTGCCCTTTCCTGAGGGGAGGTGTCTTGGTGGTGGTGGTGTTGTTTGTTTGATTCACATTGCTTTTAATCATGAGTTTTACTTGGGAAACCAAACCTCAGAAGGAAAATACTGATGAAGGACTAGAAGATCAAATGCAAAATCTCTGCAGAATGTCCAAGGAGAATGAGTGTAGATTGTAATGGATACAATTACTGTATCCGTGAGATACAGAAATGGGAGAAGACAAATGAGAACACCAAGAACTACTGACACATACGTTTGTTAGACTGTCTAATCAAAACAGTTGTATTGACAGGCATAATATAAGGAAGAGGAATATACTGACAAAGAATAATTAATTAGGAACAAAGACTTTTTTTTCCCCATTAGAACCATTTAAGTCCAAGTTAGTATAATGCTGATGTCCCCTGTGTGGTGCATTTCCAGTTGAGTTAGGTTTGCCTACCATGCTGCTGTGGCTGTGATGAACCAGCTCATGTCATAGTCTAGTTGGAGAAAGATCTGATTATTTAGGAGCTATTTCAACCACTTATAGAGAAATCTGAACACAAAGTGATTTGTATGTTTTGAGACCTTCTTTTGAAAAGCTACAAAAGTAACGTGTAAGATAATTTTTCTTAGTTATCGTATGTGGGCTTTAAAGCTTTGTTAAATGCGAAGGTGTCTTGGGGTGAAAAAAGGGAAATGAAGATGTGAAAACAGTGTCTAATGAATTTCATATGCAAAAGAGAAGTCTTTAGGGGACAGTTAATTGTAATTGTGGGGTTCAGTTTATTGGAAAATATTTGTGAAGATGTGCTTCAGAGTAGACGAATCACTTGATACTTAATGCAAGTTCTTCAACAGTTTGAGCTCCATAAAGTGTAAATTATTCCCCTCCTTCAACAAAATACAACCAATAGGAAGTCAGTATTAATTCATAAATAATTGGTATGTATTCTCCATTAATAATAGTAAAAAATCTCAGCTTTATCCCTGAGGTGAAATGTGAAAATATGCAAAGCAAAGTTATGGAAAGCACACATTTCAGGTGAAGTTTCAACATAAAATTTGCTTAACTTTGTTCACTGAGTAGCTTTAACACATCAAATTGATTAAACTTCCATATTTTACAGTAGTCCAATTAATTTTTTCTTCTAACTGCTAGATTTTTTTTATTATCAGAGGTTTTAGGTGGGTAACAACATTTTCTGAATTAAATATTGACCATTTACAAACTTGCCTTCCTGTTGTACATCCTCTGGTGAAACCTCAGAAGGTTTTCAGCTCAAAGGGTGATATGGTGACATTCCAGCTGCTGATTGACACATAAGCAGTCTGACAGAGAATGGATGTCTGTGTATTGGAGGCAAATTGAAGAAAATAAGTTTTGATTGACTGGTTTAATGCTGTTTAAAATATTTAAAGCTAGCTTATTTAAGGTTATGCAGAAGAGTATACTGGATTTTTATCTTGCAATGCCCTGTGTCTCTGTATTACCTCTTAAGCTGGAGAAGCAGATTAGATCATATGTTTTTGCATTAAAGGCTGGTGATATAAAGGGTGTTGTCATTACATTAGTACAACTTCTTTTATTAAAGAAGCTTACTGTCCCCAAGGGGAGTCTTAACATATACTGTTATTTATGCACAGATGCTTCTGTCATTTTAAAGGGATTTTTAAATTGTATTTCAATATCGGGATGACAAAACACTCTTTCAGACTGTCTGTCTATGTTTGACTAGCTCATAAGACAGCACAGAGAAAACATGCACAGTTTTCAGGCTCACATAATGTATAATTAGCTGTTATAATTGTTAACTGTGTTCTTAGTACCTTTAAGCACTAACACTTAATCCACAGCTATTATAGAAATAAACAAGTAAAATCTTTCTTTCTTCAGAAACTCCTTTTTGATATGTGAAGCTTAGGAAGTTCTAAGGGGGCAGTGCAATAACCTACCTTGGTTCTTGTCACGAAGTGGTGTAACGTGCTCTGACCTGAGAAATGCACAGTTTATAATTTTTTAAAATTTATTTAATACTCATTCCAACAAAATGCTGTCAAGCTAATGCCATGACAGTTTTTAGGTAAATAACGTAGCAATTAATCTTCCTTCATGGTGCCAGAGTCAGATTTTGTATGTGGCTCATGACCGTTTTCCCTCTAGGTTTTGATTCCTGGTTGTATCAATGTGCTCTGCATCAATCAATTTACTGTTGCACTTGCATAATAAAATCCCTGCATAAGGAGTTTAGAAGAAACATAAATCCATTATTGACAGAAGCAATGTAGTTTGTGCCAGATGGTTGTAGGATGCATTGATTAAAGCTGAGCTGTTAATCCAACTCAGCCTTGGGCAAGTTAACACCAACCCTATTCTAGCATGAGCCCGTCCCTTCCTCTCCATGTTGTCAGTTGGCTTTCTCTGCTCATAACAAGAAGGGAGAGTTGGTGATGAACAGGTTTAATCACCTTTGCAAGGTTATCCTGTTGACAAGGTACCATGACAAATTCTTTAGAAAAATGGAATTCTTCCTAGATCAAGAAAGTTTGTTCTAACTTGTTCTGATGCAATTTTAACTATTAGGCACTGATAAGAGGAGGGAAATTAAATTTCGTGATTCTCTGATTCTTGGTATTTCTGGGTTTAGTAAGAGCACTGATACGGATTCAGATTTAGCTAGGTGGATGTCTATGGTAAAGATCCAGTCTTTGACCAAAACCTAGTCTGTCAGTGCTGTCATTTGGCAGCACTGTGGCATTCAGTAATTGTTGTCAAAAAGACTTTTATTCATGTTACCCCAGTTTATCCAAGTTCCTTGCTTATTTATTTTTAGATAATGGTTATATAAAACATTGTGTTAGCTGCCCCAAGTAGTCATCTGAAAATCTGATTCTGCAGAATCAAGCCTAAGAAGATGTAGATAGTAAGACTGTTACCAGAATGGATGAAGCAGAAAGGTAGGACTCAGTGAACTTGTTATGGAAATTATTATGAGAGCTTTTTGGTGTCTTTGGTTCAGTGACAATCACAGAAATCAATACTTCCTAATACCTCACATTAGGGAATAGGACAACTCTTCTTGAGCAGTAGTTTAGACTAAATAGTCTTCCAGACGATACGATTCTGTGGTTACAACCCTCAGCCTTTTGAATAAGGCTGGAATAGAAGGTAGTGCATCAGGTTTCTTGTGAAACCAAAGATTAAATAACGCTGACAGAGTATGCAAGCTTTGGTCAGGGTTGCTGCATAAAGTGCTTTTCATCCTCAACTGCTGGAACAGTACTAGCAGCTCCAGAAGGGATGCAGAGATGCTGCAGATAGTTACGGTTGTAAATCTTGAATTTAGAGAGAGAGAAATGAAAGAAGCATTATGATCAGTGTCAACATGCTCGAGTCAAATCTTCACCTAGGATTCAGTATTTAGTCCTTATTGAAATGATGAAGAACTTCACTGAGGCAGAACGAATAATCTCTCTGGATTTGGGTTCACTCAGAGATTACAATGCCCTTACTACTTGTGCTTCCTGCTGGACTCTAATTTAACATCTGACCTCTTGTGACTGAAACAACTTCTGAAATGTTTTCCCTCTTTCAGGTTCTATGCAAGTGATGAATAAGACAAGACGTATCATGGAACAAGGAGGAGCTCATTTCATCAATGCCTTTGTGACAACGCCCATGTGCTGCCCATCCCGCTCCTCTATCCTCACGGGGAAGTATGTCCACAACCACAACACTTACACTAACAATGAGAACTGTTCTTCTCCATCCTGGCAGGCTCAGCATGAAATACGCACCTTTGCAGTGTACCTGAACAATACAGGGTACAGGACAGGTAAGATCAAGGCTGGGTCCATCTGAAAACTTCCTTAGACTTACTAGTACAGAGCCTAATGTATATGATATTTTAATTCTAATTTCTTCTTGACTGCTGCCGTGTATAATGCTAGAACTTAAGTCTTGGTGTTGGTTTGGCTTCCTTGTATTTTCACTTAGGGAACTTTCTATTTACAAATAGCCAGCAAAAAACCCAAGAGTCCTGTTTTTCAGAAGGTAGGAATAAAATACTGTGCATGCTTGAATTGAAGGCCTAGCAAACCTAGAATATGGCCTACAATTACCTCAAGTGTGCAGAACACCCAAGAAAGATGCTGTGAAAAGGAATTAGTGTTTTGACTTTTTTCATAAAACTGATATATTAAGCAAATTGTGCTTTGAGGCGGTCAGCTGGTGTGATTTCTCTAGACAATCAATTTCCGGAAAGGTGTTCAGGAATAATCAGCAAGATGAAATTTACTCCTGAGAAAGAAATTACCTTCTTTGCACGTGTGCTCCTCAGGAACAAGTATTACGTAGAAAGGATTTCAGAAAACATGTAACCTATGTTTCACACCTGATTCCGTCTTGCTTCCCCCTGACAGCAGGTTTAGGTCCTTGCCTGTGAAGTGGTTTTGTTACGTTTCTTGCTAATGCCTTTTGTTAGGATGAGTAACAGTCATCAACCTGGTTCTTTTAATGTCATTTATAGTGTATATGTACTGCAGTGTTGTATTATACTCATTATTAGTAGTATGCATTTTTTCCCTTGAATTCATAGTTGTTCGCTGTTTTCAGAAACTAATAGAAGCCTTGAATATTAATTGTTACAAGATCATTATTTTCTCTCTATTCACTTGAATTTTGTGTATTATTACTTCAAAGTCTTGGTCTTAAATAAGTGATTTCCTTGTTTTGTTTTTCTAAAATGAAGACCTAAATTAATCTGGAAAGAAATAAACTAGGGAAAGTGCACATACCTTATTAATTGCTTACTGTTTCCCTCAGTTTATCATTGCCTGGCACCAATACCGATGAGCATATGAGTAACCAAACCAAGGTTAATGTTTTATTCTTCACAGATTATTTGATTTGTGTTTACTGAGCTTTGTCTGTTGTAATACTTTTTATGTTCAGTGGCTCTGTGTCAATATCCTGCAATTTTTACTAGCTTACACAGCTATTGTAAGTGTCCTGGTGTTTATATGTCTTATATTTTCTTTTATTAACTTCATGTTTAAATTAAGGCCCAAGATCTTAGTCAACCTATATTACATTTTCAGTCTACCTCTCTTAATTTGGAAACTGAATTTCCTGGAACAAATAGAAATAGGATTTTTACAGGTACAAAGTGAGTGTTAGGTGAAAATGAGATCCTCATTCATGTAGTTAAGTGTGACATGTTGTTATGCAAATTTAAATGGAAATTGCCATAATTCATTTCTGTTCTCCAGTTAAAGTCTGGAGTTATCCACTATCAAGGATGTCAGCCATAATAAGTATTTTAAACCTTTTTTTTTCTTCGTCCCCTACACCCCCACCAAGATGAATTAGCTTTACCTGCTTCAGAAACAGCAGGAGATTGTACTTGAGAACCTGTCTTCTCAGTTTCTCAAGTTTCAAAAGAAACCTGCTAAGAAGAATATTTTGAAGATTATGAATAAAGTTTCTCTGAAATGAAGAATCCTCCTGGAACATGACTACAGTGGACAGAGGAAGATGTGGAATTAATTTGTGGGTTTTTATTTTTTATTTTTGCGGTCCTTTGGTAGTACTGGTTTACCCTGCAGATGTACAGTTTAGCTTCTTAATTCCTTGGTTTCAGTGTGGTTGGTTGGTTTGTTGGTTTGGGTGGGTTTTTTGTTTGTTTATTTTTGGGGTTTTTTAAGGAGTAGAAAAAGAGGCAAGGAGGAGTAAAGCTTTTTGAGGCTTGCTTTTATATTTCGGTTCACACCCTTGGAGTGAGAAACCTTTTTAATCAATTCATAACCCAGGCCATCTACCTGTGTTTTATCTCTCCTCTTTTCTCTTTTGTGTAGTCTTGAAGGCAGAAATTGTACTCTTCTACTCCACTTCATGGCTTCCATCTGTTTTTCTTTGCTGCTGGTTTCACATCTCCTTTGCCACTTCTCTATCCATTGTGATTTCCCTGTGTTTTTTTCTGTTGCAAAAGATGTTTCTTTTGGGTATCAGTTTTTCTGCACTGTAGTGTGTTCTCTGAGGTAGTGGCATTTGTGGCTGGGATCTATAGAGACTTGTGCTGCTGCTGACACCTTTGGGAACGTGCTAAGTCATATGCGGGCAGGAGGGAGCAGTGTGGTGCAAGTTTTTCTTGCACAAGTTGCAGGGGAAAAATAGGAGATGGAAAAGGTGTCTCTTTCCCCTGATTGTTTCTTTGGTTTCAACTTTGGTTGTCAGTTTTATATTTTTAACTTTGGCACTTTGAAAAGCTTGACCAACTTTTTTAGGCACTGTCCTTGAAAGAACAGAGAGGCTGAACTTAAGGGAAGTTCAGTCTTTGGCTGTAACAGCCAGGGTTTTGACTGTCATGCACAGGCTTGCAGTCATTTTATGTCGATCAGTTAAATATCATGAGAATACAGAGGGTGGGTTTTCTTTCTACAAGGGAAGCCATTGAGGCAGTAAGCATTGCAAGTACGTTGTGTTCTGCATTAATGGCTCCCACAACTTCAAAACTGCCAGTGTCCTGAATAGCAACACGTGTTCTTGTTATGTAGCTATGAAACCTTCCCACAACTGGAACTCCCCATCTCAATATCTTCTCCTATAGCATAATGTGGGAAATTGGTGAAGAAGGACAGTTCGATTCATCAGCTGAATTGGTTTACTTAAATAATCTTTAGAAAAGTCACTGTAAGCTACATATGAATCATGACTATCTTAAAATAGTGGATACTGGTACTTCAGCCTAGAGCAGGACATGACTAGAATGGAAAAGAAACAAAGAGATCCTGTGACAAACATTTCTGAAAGGCAGTTCTCTGCCAAGCATTCCTGTGTAAATGTTTATAAGGATCTGTTTTCTATGAACGTATGCATCTTTCTGTAAGATGGGTTTTAAACTGCACAATGCGTTGTTGCATACTTTGGTCCTACAGGAACAAATACCAAGGTATTGTATTGGAATACAGATTAAAAGTTTGTTTTGACCTTACTTAGTGAGGAAAACTTCTCTTTTCTGTTCATCCAGCTGGCTGAATGATGAGGTCTTAAATTGATGACTGATTCTAGAGTATTTTGTCAACCTTCTCTGCAGTCAGGAAGTGAAAAGAACTAGAAAGAAGAAATTCAAAAGAACTAGGGATGGTGGGTCAATTGCAACTGGCCAGAGGACACTTGCTTCCGTGATTCTTCTGAGAGTTCCCTTAATTTATGTTAGGGCTGAACGTGGCTCAGTATGCAGCAAATGCAATACACATTTTGACTAATTTCCCCTCCTCATTCCTGTTAAGCGGCACCCTGTAGCACACCTAACCCTATTCAGTGAAATGAACGTATTAACAAAGGGAAAAGCTGTTACTTTTGTGGTAATGTGTCGGTTATCTCTTTGTGGTGCTCAACCCATACTTGAATTACACAAAGAATTAATAAAATACCATTTCGCACCAATCGTGTATTTTGAACCTGGAGAGCTGGTTGTTCCATACTTTCTCATCTGTTTTCCTCTGATTGTCTCTCGGGACAAAATGTGTTATAAGTAATTTTTGCTACATATGCATCGGAAAAAAGGACAGAAGTGTTCCCTCTCTCCCCCCATTCCATCACTATACTAAGGGTTTGGGCAAATGTTTGACTTTGAGCTGGGGAAAACTGGAATCAGATACAGAAGTAAAAGATTTTAGAGACATAAACAAATCTTTATGTGTAATTAAGTCTCATGCTCAAAACCCAAATTAATATCTGGAAAATTGTCTGTTGAAATAGGTCAGAAGAGCACTCTCTAGATACATTTTCAAAATACCTAATGCACAGCATTAATTTTTAAATGCAGAGTGTTAATATCTTAAAATATGAGTTTCAATTTCACACTCATGGTAGTAAACTCAGTTTCATGGGACACTAATAGGTGGATAGATGCAGCTCAGCAGCATGAAGGATATGAAGAGAAGAGTCTGGGAAGAGGAATGTGTGGTCTGACTCCAAATATATCAGGCACTGAAAAAGAAAGTATAACTGTAATTCTGGTCCAGTTTCTCCTGTACATAGGTTGTAAATCAAAATATCTGCCTTATGGAGATATAAATAAAAAGAACCTGAGGCAAGATTAAGACTCAGAACTTAGATCTGTTGTAATGGAGAGAACAAAGTTATTTTAAGGAAAAGCAGAAAGGAATGAATTTGTTTAACTGTGGTGTTTCTGTTATGCCTTCTTACTACGCTTCTGCTTTTTCTACCCCTAGCTTTCTTTGGAAAGTACCTTAATGAGTACAATGGCTCCTATGTGCCTCCTGGTTGGAAAGAATGGGTTGGATTACTTAAAAATTCTCGATTTTACAACTACACTCTCTGTAGAAATGGAGTGAAGGAGAAGCATGGATATGACTACTCCAGGGTAGGTCCTGTTGATTTATTTCTATTAACATTTGGACATGACCACATAAAACTGCGCTTTAGGGTTTCAGTCTCTTTTTGTACTGGAAAGCTGCTACACGTGACATTATCTACAACCAGTAACAGTAATGTTGGGATATTTCTACCTTCCATTCTGGGAGGATTTTGTTACTGATAACGTTGTTACTAACAGTGTAAACGAGTACACTGTTCTGGGACTGTATTACATATTACAAGCTGAAGATGCGAAAGTAGACTTCAATGCTTCAGTGCTTCATGTTAACTATTTATGTGCTTTGTACAATAATTACTGTGGCGGTGGAGTTACACAAGCATTAATGAGATAAGAATCCATTTCCCTCCAGCTAGACCCCCCCTTTTAAAGAACATCTTTCACAGCCATCATATTATGGGATATTCACAGAATCTTGGTACAATTTATGATAATTCTGAATGAGTGGAGAATTTAATTATTACATTTGTATTTCTGTGCATACATATGCATATGTTTTTATTATCCTTTCAAGGGTCTTCCATCCTGACCAAACTTAGAAAAATACTTCATAGTCATTGTCAAATGGCAGTTTTTTCCTCATCTGACATGTTACAGCTCAATACCTGGTTGCAGTCAGGAATATGTTTATTTCAGCTAAAAATGTTCCTTTCCAGAGGAACCAGCTTTACTGAAGTCCTAAGGTAGGCAGAAGTAACTCTGAAGTATGATGGCAATTAAATCTGTCCATGAACTGCTCTAGTTTTAGTGTATAGCCAAGGAAGTTGACTCACTCTGGAGTGATTTGTAATGTATATTTGTTTAACACGTTTTGTTCATTTTTTCTTATTGATTGCAAATCCTGCCTTCCTATTTGTTTTTCATTAGCATAGTGTTCACGGTCAGTTCTCCTTTAAAAGGTTGATGTCTGGGATTTCCTGTCTGGGATTTCCGCTTTCCTTTGCCCTATTTGCCTTTTATAATTGATTGTACTTTTGTACTGAGAGACAAAACTTCACAGTCTTCTAGGGTTACCTTTTCCATCAAGAGCTGCTAAGGGGAAGGGACAAACTAGTGTACAGAATTATTTATCTTCTATTTTCCTTCTGATCTATGAAGAATGACAGAGTTGATCTTTTCAGCTATGTACTGAAACGTTATGATGGAAATATGTCTTGAGTGGAACAGTGTCAGTCAAGTGATTTCATAGGCGCTGTTCTCCATCTCCATTGTACCAAAGAGCCAACAGGGGGCTTTATGTTCCAGTACCTTCAGTTCTGTTTTGTGTATGCAAGACTTGAAAATGTTTACGTTTTTACTTGTTTTAGTTTTTCTTTCAGAGTTTGGTAATAAATAAAAAATAAGGATGGTGAAAGTACCAACTTCTTATAGTCTTCATATTTGTGCATAATTCAGCTACAGTTAAAAACAGATGGTGTGCAGAACAACAGCACTGGTTGATGTTAACACTGGAGTTCAAATGAGCAAACAGAAGCTGAAGACTCTTTCTCTTTCTGTCCTGCCGTTTTTGTTGCTGGAAACGTGATTTTCCAGCAATGACCAGTATAATCAGATGATTTTTTTTTTCAGTCCTATCTATTTAACATGGTTAATATTAATTATGTGCCAGTGGAAAACTAGAAAAAAATCCCGCTGATTATTCTGTCCTCTGAAATTACTGCTAAACTCTTCTGAAGATGAAATAATTTCAGATTTTCTTGCAGGATGTTTTCTACTTTGATTTTTCTTTTTCAGTTTCTGTCAACATTTTTTTATATTATTTTTAACTTTGTACAAGTACAACCTCTGTAATATGGACCTTTAAAATAAATCCTTAAGAAATCAGTTCAGTGAAATATTTCTCTTTGGTCTTTTGGCTTGGTAAATGCTGGGTTTGCAGTAATTTTCACTTTGAGCATGTAGAAATCTGTATTGTTAAAATTAAGTTGGAGAACTGTATTCTTCTAATGGCTAAATCAAAGATGAGTTGCACGCTTAAAGTGATTGACCAGCTTGAAAAGGCAGCATGATGAAGAATAATGGCAGTGCATTTTTGAGACTACTTAAGTATTCTGTCTCAACTATGAATATTGTCTCAGGCATTGAAAGCACGTTCAGAAGTCAGTTCTGCTTTAGTACATTTTCCCTTCCCCTGCGTACTTTTACGATTGGAAGTCCTTCATTTAATGTTTATTTAGAGTGAAAATGCCATCAGTAACAGTCATAATCATGGCAGTTTTGTAACAGTCATGTCATGTGTTAGGACCTGTGTGTAAAATTATAAATGGAGACTTTGTCAGTCTTGTTCTGGCATCTACAAGAAACACCTTGGGGGAAAGTGCATATAGTCAATGGAAAAGGCTTTCTTTGAATGACAATCTGACTTCTCAGACCAAGGACAAGTGTCTTAAGTGTGGACAGAAAACTGTACTCAAAAGGAGATGCAATCCAGTCTGTACCACTTGTTGGTGTGACCAGAGGGAAATGTTATGTCTGATTTTACAATCTGCTGGGACACGGCAGTTATTTGGGGTTTTTTAAGGTGCAGTTTCATATCCTACTCGTGTTTTTATTTATATTTGTAGTGTTTCCTGGGAAGCACCTAAGGGAAAGCATGGCTTGTCATTAAAAATGCTGTCTTCAATCCCTGTAGCTCTTCCAAATATCATAAGAATGATAATGATACTTCTTAGAAAATATAGAGATAGTCCAACTCTTCTGCATGAAGTTTTCTTAATTCTCAACAATATAAGTGGTAGTGCTATTTCTCTATCAGATTGTCACTGTAATATTGAATGAAGTCTTTGGTTCAGTTAGCCCACCATCTCCTCATACTAGTGATTTCTGGTTCAGAAGAAGGTTAAAAACAAAGAACATTGAGCCATTTGGATTCTCAAGGTATTTTTATGATGTGAAGTTGGACTATACGCCTTGAAGATACTAACACTGTTGTTTTGTTTTTTAATTCATACCTGGTCATTGCATTTAGTATTGTGTTTTTCATAATGTAGTTACCCACTTTAGGAAGAAAGGGTACTGTTTGATCTCCTTTAGTACCATTGAGAAAAATCTAGAAGTTGTTGGTTTTTGCATTTCTAGGCAGTGAAGAAAGAATTATTTGGTTCTAGATTTTTGAGTTTTTAACATCTGTAACTTACTTCCTCCTTGTACCATTCTAAGTGAAGTAGCTTCTTTTGTCTTATTTCTTGTGATACCTCAGATCTCTCCTTCCTATTGCCCCCCAAGTTTGAAATCCCTTTTCAAGTGTCTCATTATACTTTTGCTTCTACTTGCAGGATTATCTGACTGATCTGATTACCAATGACAGTATTACCTTCTTTAGACTATCAAAGAAGATGTATCCTCACAGGCCTGTACTGATGGTTATAAGCCATGCTGCTCCTCATGGTCCTGAAGATTCAGCCCCTCAGTACTCACAACTCTTTCCTAATGCCTCAGAACACATGTAAGGAAAAAGCAAAACCATTGATTGATTTTCAGGTTCTGGAATATGGAAGTTCTGGGTACCTCAGGGGTAACAATGTTTTCTTTGTAGTACTCTTGGCATAACTTTTGTCACAAATATGTAAGAAGAGTTTCCAGATTTTTTTTTGGGTACCTCTTCAGACTAGTACAAGCATCTTGAGAATGGCTACTGCATCTAGAACTCAGAATGGTAGCTCATTGAGATAAATGGGAAGATTAATGTTGAATTCATTGTTCATTGTTACAATCTATTTGGAAAGTAAAGAACTTTTTATTCTGAGTAGGGTGATCAAAATCTGGTTCTTGGGCTATAATCTCTTCGGGGGAAGAAACTCTGTCTCCTTGTCCTTACTTCTAGTCTATAGTACACAGCATGTGCAGCACCAGCATCATTTCTGAATGAGCTGCTGTGTCTGTACATGATCCAATGCAATGTCTTGAACAGATCCCAAAAGCAGTATCACCAGGTTCCTGAAGGAACATGTTCTCTCCATGTTGAGATGTTTCTTTTCTATAGCATAGAGACATTTTGCATGTACCGGTCTTAATGCTGCATTACAGGTATCTCCTCACATGGAGGTAAAATGAATGCTTCTCCCAAATCACCCCTTGACGCAAATGAAAACATTCCTATAGTTTTGTAGCAGCTGGCTTCATGCCTTACTTGATGTTCAACATCTGTAACTTTCTTCCTATATGTTACCCCTTCCCCCTCCCCTTTTAAGAGGAATTCTGTTTTACTTTGGGTTTGTGGGGGAGCTGGGAGCTAGTGGAAATAATTGTCAGTTGGTGGCCAAAGCTCCTCAGGCCTAGCCGAAAGTCCGGTGAAAGCCATTTGAGCTTTTTTGTTGTATTTAAAATAGAGTCTGAGAGAAAAAGCTTCTTTTGTTCTATTGTCTGGTTATTGCATAAGGTAGAATTATATATTTCATTGTTTCCTGCTGTGTCCAAGAGAATCTGTGGCACAGATATACCGCAAAGAAGTGTTTCTTGTTTGTTTGCCATTTTATGCTCTTTCATTTTCTTTGAAATGAAAATTACAGAAATGCCCAATGAGCAACTTCTCATGGCTTATATCCAGTATTGACCTTAATTTTATTAGGTTCCTTTGGAAGGCATTTGGATCTCAGAGATGATTCTCATGCAACATTCTGTAGCAATTTACTTCCTAGCTGAATGAAAAAGGAGGGATTGGAGCAATGAAAAATACAGACTATATACATCTGTTTTTCTTTTGCTAGTACTTTAAATTTTATTGTTCACACAAATTAGGTTTATCTTCATAATTATATGTAATTACACTTTTTTTAAAATTTTAGGTGACTTTTCTTACATTGATAACAATTACACAGGAAGTATCACTTTGTGAAAAGAAGTTTTGTTTGTAAAAAAAGAAATTATCCTGGTAGATTAAGGAACCGTGTTTTTCTTTTGGATATGAATGTAAAGCAGGATTTTATGTACATCTCGCACAAAGAAATTAGCAGTTGTCTTCTAAATAAATTTTCTAAGCACTGCATAACAATAACGATGATGATGATGATAGTAACCTGCCAGAGTTTTCATTGGCCTGTGTTTAAGAGTAAATGTAAAAGTGCAAAACATGTGCATACAGTAAGGGAATGATGCAAATTAGTTCTCTATTTCCATTTTTCCTCTTGTTCCCAGATTTCAGGTGATCTCAGTGACAGATAAATCTGTCACTGATAAAGGGTTTCAGTCTGTTCTTACTGTTTCATTGTCACGTGGACATTGTAAGGAAGGATCAGAATGCTGGTGAACAGTTACAAATTGCCCTAAAGCAGTAAGCAATACCCTGAACAAAGTCTTTGTCTAGTCCCCAAAGCAGAAGGCACTACACCATGTGTTATGACCCTCCACGTTTTCCTGTGGCAGCGCTGGTGAAGTCTGTGAGTGGATTCTGTGGAAAAGAAGAGCTAAGGGAAAGCGGGATGGTAGTGCTTGGCATTGACTGATGCACATACTTCATCATGTGGCATGGCTAGTAATAGCTAAAAGCCAGTGGTATGGATTTCAGTCAGGGTGCTGCATTGCTTCTGAGCTCTTGTATGTACTTGTGTGACCAATTAATGCTATTGTCTTGATTTTGTACCATGTTCTGGCTGGTGTGACCATTCTGCCCTATACTGCAGACTCTCCATCTCATTCTATAGAGCTCCTTTCCATGTGCATCTGCAGTCTTGTCTTGTTTGAAAATTACTCACAGAACAAATCTCTCAGCTATGTGGTTTTCCTTTATTGCTGCCTATATTTTGAGCTGTAGAGAATGTGGCAGCTAGGCAGTTTAACAGTGATCAGAAATGTTACCTCAATAGAGGGTGCATTTTACCGTCTTCTTCAAGGTCAATTGCAATACGTCTGGGGCTTCCCTTCTCATTCAAAGAAGTTGTCTCAACTTCTAGGAATTAATTAATTTTTGTATTTTTCCTAAAAGGCAGACAAATCTGTTAAGGATTAAAGGGTTACATTTGTAGTAATCAAAGAAAATTGTGGGCTTTGTTTGGACTAAGTAGTGGGACGTTTCAAATCAGCCAGGAGGTCACAAAGTAAGCAGAAAAGGTTTTTGCAAAGCATTTTTGATTCATTTTGGACATCACATAGCAACGGTTTCCATAACTGTCAACATTTTCAAAAAGGCAATGTCATTATTTCAACCACAGTAACATTTTGAAATTCAAGAGATTATTAACAATGCAGACAGAATAGGCACCAGCCCTTTCCTCCTTGTATGAAGAAGCCTCTCCTTGCCACCTATGCACATTTTTCACATAGCATCTAACAGAAGCTATTAGTTTAATATTTATATTAAATCTCACAAGACTGTCATATTCAGAGATGCATTAGATATGCAGTATTTTGATGAGAAGTTTCAACTTACGTTATTTTTTAGCTTAATAGCTTAGCTTGCTGCTCTGTTGTCTATACAAAAACAAAAGTAGAAATTTCCCAAATAGGAATTTATCAGGAAATTCTGTTTTGCTAAGAGGAAAGTAAATGTATATTTGATGTTTTTTCCTGAGTTACTGTGTCACTCTCTCAGTTTGTGCATTTGCATAGACTGAATTTATTGCTTTGAATGAGAAAAGGAAGCCTAACCAAATTATGTAGGAAAAGTAGTTTTTAATGTTTTAGACTCTATGTATGAGCCGTGATGTGAAGAAATTGTAAAATGTGGTCTTTAATCTGAAGTGACAAGGAATAAATATAGCACATAAGAACAGTATTTCTTGCAAATGTAAGCTATGGTAATAACATTTGGTGAGTTGGTGATGCAGAGAGTTGATGTCATGGTGGTAAAATAAATCTTTTATTTAGATTCAGCTAAACTGAAGTGATATAATTATGCATAGAAAAGTGATTGCTGTAGCTTCCAATCATGTGAAACTATGGACAGTATTTTCCTCATCACTTTAATTATGTCACATGACCATGAGAACTTGGAGGGACAGTGTGATTCCAGGGGGACATTGAACCAGGTTCTTGGGATTTTTCAGGGACTTTAAGCAAGTGAGTAGGTAGCTGGAATGAGTCTTCAGAATACAGCCCTATTTCCTCATCCCACTTTTCTTCACAGGTCTTTAAAATCCAGTTGTGTGTCCACTTCTGCAACTTACATGCAATTGGACACTAGTAGGCTGAGTGCCTGTGGTCTTCTGTTGTATAAGTGTGAAAATATTCCAGTAACTAGTCATGCTGTACTCTTAAAAGCTGTTAAAGAACATAGTAGAACCTTTACAGCAAGTTCTGTAGTTTTTTTAAACAACTTGCACCAGATGTAGTATTTGGTGCTGATGTGGGCAGAGTGAAAACGAAGCAATTGCATGAGCAGAAACTCTGTAATACATGCTTCCTTGTGATCATACTTGTAGAGTTAAGACTTCTGAGGGTAAGTCTCTTGGCCTTGAAATGTATACTTGTTAGTCTGAAACCACTGGAAAGATAAGGTTCGTTTAATATTTTCATAGGTTTTATTCCCCCCAGAGTGGTTTTTGTTTTCCCATGTTTCAGAACCTGTAAGTAGACGTTTCAAGAGTAATCTTAATATTTTCTTATGCACCTCAGATAGTACTTCCTATAGTGTTGATCAAATAGAAATTAATATTAATTACTATGACTTTTTTCTACTTGGCTAAAACATTGTGGCTTTTCTCTCTATTCCATAGTACTCCAAGTTACAATTATGCTCCAAACCCAGACAAGCACTGGATAATGAGGTATACTGGTCCCATGAAACCTATACACATGGAGTTCACTAACATGCTACAGAGAAAGCGCCTGCAAACACTCATGTCTGTGGATGACTCTGTGGAGATGGTAAGATTAATAGTCAAGTCACTTTTGTTTTGTTTTTTGGCTAAACAGGTGCCGGTTTCTTGAGTTAAACTCCACATTGTCCTTCATACGAAGATAGGAGAGAAACAAGGAGGAGGAGTGTTTTAATAGTGTGTAATTCTCTCACCTCTGATCATTTTGTCTCTTTATTCAATGTGTAAGGTTTCTCATCTCCTAAAGACAGGTAGTTGGGTGGTGTGAACAAGCTGATTTCTGGTCACAGAAACACTACTGATAAAGGGAAAGAGAAACAGATTGCCAGAAAAACTACACATCATAATTCCAAAAAATGAATCCTCTGATAAAGAAAAAGTCATCCTACAACCTGTTGGGAGTAACTACCTAAATGTGTGTCTATTTTGATCCTGTAACATTGAGCTTCTGAGAGAAGAAGAAAACAGCAGCAAAAAGTGATGATACAGGAGTCCTAACTGGAATGACCCCAGGGTAAACCCATCCCAGGACGTTAAATGCTGGAAGTAAATAAATACGTAGATTGGTACTTTTAAAATTGTCATCATATAATAATGAGATTTCCTAATGCAAACCATGTGTCTTCAACAAAATACCTGGATTCCCTAAACAGTATACTGAAAAAGAATGGTTTTTCAGGTTTAAAGATGTTGCAATTTTTCTTCTTATCTTTTGACATTCTTATTTAAAAGAGGTAGAACATAAAATTAGAGGAATCCTCTAAGGCAAAAATGAGATTATCTAGATATTGTTGCATAAGCTTGTTACTAGTATCATTACTGATTTAGGCAAATATGATCTCTGCTTCATGTTAATGAAGCAGTGTAGATGGATCAGATAACATCATTAGTGGAAATTGGTGATTGTACTGCGCAGTTTGGATTTTCTGTTAAGTAAAAAAAAGGGTTTCACTTTGGGTGGATTCACTGCAGGCAAAATCAGTTAGATTGGTTTTTAGTTTTAATTACCAAATTAGCTCATTCTTTTTCTACTGAATTATATGTGTTAATAGTCTTTCCAAATTAAAAAGAAAAAACAACAAAAAACCTCATACACTCAGAAAAACCAAAACAAACAAGAAAATAACAATCCCCCCAAAAAAAACCAAACAAAAAACCTCCAAAACAAAAACTGAAAAAAGCCAAACCAGCGAACAAAACAACCTGAAAAAGAATCAAAAAATAAACTCCCAAACCCAATACAACAACAGTTTTTTTTCCTGTGCTGATGTTTTGCACCTGTGTGAAGCACCACTTTGCTGGTATCCCACCGCCTCCTCACCATTCTCAAGGGAAAATGTCACATAAAAATTGATCTATGATGCTCAAGTTGGTACCTTTCACATAGTTTCTTATGTAAATCAGTAGAAGCATTCACATTTAAATCTCGTAACTCTCCCTAGTGAGAGAGTATGACTCAGCAATTTTTATCTGGAAGATATTTTGCAGATATTCTGCATAATGGGGAGTCATTTGTCTGAAGGCAGGGTTGTTGAGTGCTGCCTGAATACATGTGAAATTCAGAGGGCTGTCATTTTCTTAAAACTACTTGCTGCAAGAATGAGATAAAAATTGAGAGAAAATTTCAAAATTACACCTTGAAACTTTTATCTGTTACTGCATGTGTTTAGTACTGTCTTGACAGCTCTCATGCAAAATGCTGAACACAAACATTTTTGAAATGGATGCTAATGTGTTTTACCTTCAAACAGAATTTTGTCTTGTAATAGCCACAATATTCAGTTAGTAAAATTTAAATGTGATTATGTATTATTCAGATTGATAACCCAGTGCCATCCTTAGCTGTTGTTATTTTTGTGTTGCACACAGGCAGAAGGTGATCTCCAGCATTCTACACGTAGAGCTACTCAGTGGAATAAATTTCATATTTTGTTTTGCTTTTTTTCAGATTTACAATATGTTGGCTGAAACAGGAGAACTGGAAAATACGTATCTAATATACACAGCAGACCATGGTTATCATATTGGGCAGTTTGGGCTGGTGAAAGGGAAGTCCATGCCATATGAGTTTGATATCAGAGTTCCTTTCTATGTCCGAGGACCAAATGTGGAGGCTGGGTCCTTGTAAGTTGTTTGTTTTTGTGTGTGTTTTGACCTGAAAATTTCATGTTCCCATCTCTAGTTGTATTGACCTGGCAGCCAAATGGAGGCACAAAGTTCTACCCATGCTGCTTCTCTCTGGCAGAAAAATGTCTCTTCAGAAAGCAGAACTGATAGCACAGGATGGTATAACAAACTCAAGGCCACTGCCTTTTTGCTTGCATGGATGTGCAGCACAAACCCTACTCTTTTGTGGATATAGTTGAAAAATCCCTTTGAATTTTGTCCAATGTAGGAAATGCTTGCATTCTTTTGAAGAGTGCAAATTATAGACATAACGGTCACTTTAAAGTTTTAAAATATACTGTATAATGCAGATAATTATTGCTGAACATTGGAGTCACTTGTTTCAGTTTATAAAGACCAGTTCGTATATTATCACCCACAAAATATTCTATTTGGCTCATTCTTTGAGACTACATGGTTAGGGCTGTTTGTTGGATGCACACAAGCATGCAGACTATAACTGTTAATTAAAATGGTAACTTTGATCAACTAAAAAATTAAGCAAATACACTTTCTAAGCAATTATTTCAGATAGCAAATACATGCACTTAGCTAATTATTTTGGACAGAGTGCCATAGATTGCTGCCTAATATTTATATCAGTGTGCATGTTTTAGCGTAATTAACATACACAATTTTTTCTTTACAACAGAGGAATGGATCTAGTGTGAGATATGATAACAAATAGTTATTGAAAACATCTCATTCCATATGCTGGTTAAATTCACTGTTTCACATTATCTGAAGGCAGAAGAATGTTAAATTCTGTAGATTTTGCACTGTTTCTGATTTATTTTCAGCAGTTGTAAATGTGAGAAAAAACAATATTCTCTAAGAGCAGGGAGGGATTCCTCATTTGCGATTAAACATATTACCACAACACTGGAAGAGTTTTGTCTGCAGCAGAATTTCAGCCTTCTAAAAACCTACTCTCTTTCCCTTTGGCTGCAGTTTTTGGCCTTCCTGGAGAGTCAATGCTAACACGCTGAAATGACTGAGCTAGTGCTTCTGCAACATGTAAGGCTAGAGACCAACCACACTGTATCTACTGTAGTTCAAGGATCTTTACACCCAGATATCCATAAAAACTCTGAAACCTTCCCACTGAATTTTATTTTTTGAAGACTTCTGAAGATGAAAACATGTTTCTATTACAATTGAAATAGTCAACCTGACAGAACCTTAGCAGAACAGAGCCTGTCACAGTAAGAGTGAATAGGAAGAGCAGGATAAAACACTTTGGAGAGGGAATACATCACATAATAAGTTGATCTTCCATCTCAGTCTTATTTTCTTTAAATGGTAGAACTTCAGTCATCCATGTTTTGTGTGAACCTTATGTTTTTCCAGCAGAATAATTGTCATGACTCCCTTTTGATACCAGGGAAATTTTAATAGCGATCACAGTAGCAAGGCATTACTATCCGCTCATTTCTGTTACCAAATATGCTACATCATAATTATTAGTAATTAAGATCAGGCTCTTGTCAGTGGTGTTTGCTTACCCTCTCAAAGATGTCGTAATTTTTAAATAGTATCTCATTAAATAATGTGACTTTAGCAACTTTCTTCTGTCCTGTATTTTGAGATGGAATTCTGCACTAACATGTATTGCAGCCCATCTGGTCCCGTGCTTCCTTTGTGCCTGCACGTTGTAACACAGTGATTCTATATGCTTAATGCTGCACAACACTGTGTGGCAGTATGCTCATTTTTTCCCCTTATTTTTAAGTTGAGGGCCTTTCTTGATTTTTAATCCTTGTTTTTTCAAAGAAGTAATGAAAGGCAATAGCCTTTCAACAACTGATCGACAGTATTCCTATATGTAATATTGTGAGTAATTGCACACCCAACTTAAAATACATGGGGGAAGTAAGTGTTCAGGCTCCAGGATAAACCTGATAGGAGATACAGGAGATACAGCTAGGCTGGGGGGAGAGAGGCTGCAGAGCAACTGTGGAAAGGGATCTGGGAGTCCTGGACAGCAGAATGTGGAATATGAGCCAGCAGTGCCCTGGCATCAGAAGGGCCAGCTGTATCCTGGGGAGCATCAGGCCCAGCATTGCTGGCCAGGTAAGATTGTCTTGCTCTGCTCAGCACTGAGGCAGCCTCACTTTGAGTTCTGGGGACAGTTTGGGGCACCACAGTATTGGAAGGATATAAAGCTATTTAGAGAACATCCAAAGGAGGCTACGAAGATGCTGAAGGATTTGAAGTCTTGTGAGGTACAACTGAGGTCACTTGGCTTTTCCAGCCTGGAGAAAAAGAGGCTGAGGGAAGAGCCCATAGCAGTATACAACTTCTGTGTGAGGGGAAACAAAACAGTAGGCAGCAGCACCTTTTCTCTGGTGACTAGTGGGAGGACTCAAGGCAATAGCATGAAGTTCTGACAGGGGAGGTTTGGGTTGGGTATTAGGAGAATGCTCTTCTCACAGAGGATGGTTGGGTTGCCAAGGGAAACAGTCATGTCACTGAACCCACCAGAGCTCAAGAAGCATTTTGGACAATGCTTCCAGGCACAATTTGGGATTCTTGTGGCTATCCAGGCTTGTGCAAGGCCATGAGCTGGACTCGGAGATCCTTGTAGGTACTTCCCAACTCAGGATGCTCTATGGTTCTTGAACATAAATGGAAAACATTTCTGCAAAAGTGGACCTATAGTAAAACCAAGTCACATGATTCAAAATTTTGGGCATTCATTTAGCTGCTACATCCTGGGCTGGATGGATATGAGTTCATATATCAGAACTAGATGCTCATATTTAGCTGTGACAGTTCAGTGGGTTAAGGGATAGAAGTTGTCTGACTACTTGGGAGTCGATGCCAGTACTGTATCCAAATTTGAAGTCAGTTTTAACTCATGTATTTGAAGTCAGTTTTAACTCATGTACTGTTAACTAGTGGCTGAGGAGTGTTTGCCATACTGTGCAAAGTACCAGAGGATGGCTCTTTGTAAGTTTATGCAAACTTGTGCCTTTCGAAAGATTGTTTTAGTTCAAGCTGTTATTTTCTCTCCATTTTTTTTTCTTCATAACTGTTCCCCTGTTCTGCTTTTTTCTTCATTCCTTTCTTGTTCTGTCTCATACTGTAAATTAGCAGGCACTTTTAGTTGTTACTAATGCATAGCAATACATTTCTCATATTCTCTTCAGAACATGCCTACTGTAATAGGAACTGAGGTACTCATTTCTATACTTGATTTTGAAACAGGTAAAGCATGGGCTATCTGCCAAATCTGCTATTTAAGAAAGACATCAGGATATTTGTCAGACATTTTGATTCTGTAAGACACCCAAACAGTTTTTCCAATGTTTTTTAAGCCATTTTTTGCAAAAATTAACTAGCTTTACCTTGTGAACTACTTTGCTTTCTCAAAAATGTTTTGCACTAAAGTTTTAAATATTTGTATTAGTCCCCTTGAGGTTGTGCAACTTATCTGTATATTATATATTAATTCCCTTCATGAAAAAGAATCAGACTGTGTCCTCTTTTGTTTGCAGGTGTCACAAAATAAGCCTTTTCAGGTCCTTGGACTCTGTGGAAGTTGGAGTTGCTTGGTATTATTGTATAGACTTTAACTGTTTTGTCGTATTTTTTTCAGGAATCCTCATATTGTGTTGAATATTGATCTCGCACCCACAATTCTAGATATTGCTGGGTTGGATATTCCGTCTGATATGGATGGTAAATCCATTCTTAAGCTGCTGGATTCTGAGAGACCAGTAAATAGGTAAGAAATTGAAATGTTGCATGGGAACAAGAGACTGAACAGGTGTTCAGCAGCATGCAGAAAATTTAAAGGAAAATATAATAAAATCACCATCTATCTGAGTACATAATTCACTGGAAAGTCTGAAGACTGTTTGGCGTATACAACTCACTTCAGTTATTTATTTTCATTTTGGCGTGTTCATATTCTAGATGTATGGCATACATGGCATCTGTATATACTAAATGTAGTCTATGTAGAAGTGAGAGGGTTGCACATGAAGGTCTTTAGCTACGTAAGTTATAGATTTAAATGTCTTTGTGGCATCATTTGTAGCAAAGCATTCAATATTGAATAAATAGTAAAATAATTGAAGGTGTTGGTTGTGTATCAGACTATAATGTAAAGACAGGCTAGCGTTAAAACCTACACTTTTTGTTTAAGACTTTCCATAAGTACTTTCATTGGAAAAAGACTGAGGAAGAGAATTAGACTTGCTAGAGAATGCTTACAAGAGAAAATCAGCAGAAAAAGGGAAGGAGAACTATTTGCTTTACGAGTGACTGGGTGGAGGGAAAGGGAGAATGGAGTAACTGCTTTAGAATGGGATACTTTTTGGGTAGATGCAGGGTAAGAGCCCAGATTTGAGTCAGGAAATCCTGATTTAATTTGTGATCCTTTGAGAACAAGGAAAATTCCTTGTTAATCCCAGTTAATCCCTTGTGCCTTAAACATGCTTATGTTGAAGAAATTGTACTTGTAAACTAGTTGAGGATTTTGTTCCTGTGAGAACAACATGTCCTGTGGTTTTCAGTGGAGAGGTGTGTGTTACTGCTTCATAGAGCTGGATGTCCTCTTGTACAGTTTCATGGCATGTTTCTTGTTGGAATTAGGCGTGGGAGAGAAAATGAGGCATAACTTGTTTACTGCTTTTGTGGGAATCGCATCTTCCTCTCTTCGTTTCCTCCTAGGTTTCATTTGAAGAAAAAGATGAAGGTGTGGAGAGACTCGTTCCTAGTGGAAAGAGGGTAAGGAAAGTGTTAATCACAAAGCTCAGTCTTTTAAAGTAGGAGGATATTGAATAGCTGAAGCCAAAGCAGCACTCTGTGCAGTCTAAAGCCATTTAGCTGTGCCAGCAGGGACATGACTGCAGTCTGCCTAATGGCAGTGATTGTGTGATCGGAAGGAATGCATGGCCTCTGCCTAGAGCCTGCATAAATGTGCTCTTGTGGTGGGGGCAGGGCAGTTTACTTGGAATGAGAGATGGGAAGGCATCCCATTTTGCTTTCAGCTGCTGTCACCCACCCTCCTGCCTGTATCATGGGATTATGAATAGCCCTTGCTCTCTCCATCTGCATCTGCTGACCATTCCCTCTGCACCTCTGCCTTAATACATAAATGGGGGCATGAGGGGTTTGCAAAGTGTAGAATGTGATGTGGTCTCTCTATACTGACAGTTGTCACTGCCTGTCACTTAGGTATGTAACACAGTTTTACACGTTTTTGTATGCTCCCTGAGAGCAGGACATGAATAACTTGTGTGTTATTGGATAGGCTAAGTGCTAGTTTCTACTAGCACTTCTGCGCTGTTAATGTTTTGACTACGAGGGATGCTATGGACTTGGAAAATAACTACTCCTCTGAGTCCTTTCAGCTAATTGTATTTGTATGTTGGAGTTGATATTAACATAAGCATATTTTTTTATTCTTTTCCAGTAAACTGCTGCATAAAAGGGAGAATGAGAAGGTAGATGCCCAAGAAGAAAATTTTCTACCCAAATACCAGCGTGTGAAAGACCTCTGTCAGCGAGCTGAGTATCAAACAGCTTGTGAACAACTTGGCCAGGTAGGGCATTATTACCCTGACTGCAAGTAAGCAGTTGAAATTGGGCTAAGCACAACATCTTCACTGTGTCAATGTCCTTCACCTCATCATCAATGCCAGTGTATAAATCAAATGGCTCATTCTGTGGCCTTTGCTCAAAGCTGTATTACAGCATTTATGAGATTTACTGTCAGTCAGGAAACTGCTGATTCAAGTGTTCTATATTGATTCCTGACTACCATTAAGAAAACCGCCTAGGCTGTTTTAATGTTTTATTTCCCAAAGAGAATGTGGTTTGGGATTCATTAGTAATGAGAAGCTGCAATATATGTAACACATTGGCCTTGTGCAAATACATACAACTTGCTTTGCTTCAAAGTCTCTCCTTAATTCATTTTGTTGTAGTTATTTGGAATTGCATATAGTAATAGGAAACTAAAATTCTGTTAACTCAATATATCCCTCCCCTTAACAAAAAACACACTGGGAAAACACGTGCACTTGTGTCTGGAGGCAGGCTGTGTGTATATGGGCCTAAAGCTCATTGATTGTGTGTCATTTCCTTTTCTGCATAACTGTTTTGGGCAGATATGACAATGTGTTCACTTTAGATACAAGTTACATAGAAGAAATTAATGTGAAAAAAAAAGTAATGTAGTATAAATGCAAGGTCATGACATTCACAGGAGAGGATTTTGTAAATTTACCAGAGCAGTGCAAAGGCAAAACATGGCTGTCTCCAGAGAATTCATCACTCTTGGCAAAATTGACTCTGTGTCATTGCTCTCTCATGCAGGTATGGGTCAGAGAACCCCTTTCCAAGGACTGTAACATGTTCTGTGGACAAAGGGGTGAAGGTAAATGGGTCCACATGCTAATGTGTCTGTTGTCACACTGGCATTACCTCATGTCCCGGCAGCCCAGAGGGTTGTCAGGGTAAGTTACTCTGTAGAATAGAACTGTTCTTGCAGACAGGATATGAATGACTTACCAATATGTAGTCAGTAATGGGCTACTTAGGCTGCAGTAGTTAATTTTTTTACTGTCAAAGGCCAAAGTCCATACTTCTGGCTCTACTGATCATGTAGTTCAGTGCACCTGTGAAATGAGTCCATTGTTCCTTAGGTGTTTGGATCTAATTTATATGTATAAGAATTTTTGAAATGTTCTTTTCCTCCTGTGGCTTCTGTGGCAGATTTAGAATACAGAGTAATTATAATGTTCTGTTCTTTGTAAAAATGCTAAACTGAAAGGAATACTATATGCAGTAGTTGATTGTCATCAGAACTCTTGAGCTGAAATTTTAGCTGAATGGGAGCAAGCCACTGTTTTATAAATTTGCAATGTTATTTGAGGAACTGGAGGAGAAGTTATTGTTTGCACTACAACATTGTCCAGTAAGCAGTACGGGGAAATACAGATTTTTTTTTTTTTCTTTTTTTTCATTGCTGTTTTTTCTTCAAGAGAATTATAAAATGTCAATTCCATAGTCAAAATTACCAGTAAATTCTGCAGTGTAGATGTTGCAATAAGAGATGCTTGTGCTGCACCCTCATTGTCAGGAGACAAAGAAGAGAAGAATTGTTTTGAGCAGTTCTGTCAGGCATAATAGGAAGTGATAGGATGAAATTGAGCAAAAAAAGAAATTATGTTGGACATCACGAAAAATTGCCAGACAATCAAGTCAATTAAAATCCGTGAAAGGCTTTCAAGGGAGTCTCAATCCATGTAACCACTACTCTAGAGATTATGTCCTAGTAGTCTGTCTAGACAGTAGGGATACTGGGAGATGAATGTGCTTATTTGAGGATAAATTGTGTCTAAATATGGGTGCACCCAAGAATCTCTTCAGAGTGAAGGAAGACTAACTTCTCAAATGCAAATGGGTATTGTCTGTTTGCTGGTGCTGTTCACAGCTCTGTACAGTAAGTAGAATGAGCCCAAGCTAACAACATACCACTGCCTTGGGGAGTTGATGTTATGCAGATGTGATGGTTATTTAGCAGATGTCTTCTGATCCTGCAGGACACTCTGTTTAACAATACCTGGAGTGTTCAGTACAAAAAGTGAATTTTCATATCCTGATGCAAAGGTAAGTACCTGTCTAGGTCAGAATTAGTTGAAAGATTAATTAGTTGAAATAGTTGAGTCGTTGGACTTAAGTTTTGGGTACCTGCTATTCCATGCATAGAGAAGTCTGAGCAGTCCCAGGGAATCTGAAGTGTGAGAGCAGGAGACAAGAAGCACAAATAGAGAACAGACTCAGAAGGGTGGTGAAGGACAAGAGGCAAGGACAGAGCTTAAAGAAGAGGTAAATAAAGCTTTGAATATGAGATGGAGAATTTGAAATTCTGCTTTGTGAGCGTGCAAGTTTGTGAATGCAGGTCTATTGCCACAAGAATATTTTTCCAAATCTCTGTCACTGTCCTTAACCTGTATTTGTTCCAATAAGAGATTACCAAGATCATGGAGATGAGGCTATTTGTTGTGTCTAAAACCTTGTTTCACAGACCACTATGTGGAATTTTTTTTGGCATCACTAATATATGTAAATTCTTCTGAGAGCAATTGGAATATGTGTGTTGCTATGTTTTCTTTTTCAGTTATTAGGGTTTGGTGTGTGTTACTTATTTGCATCCAACAAAGGGTGACTGTAGAATCAGATGAAAGAGCAGCTCAGCATCTATATTCAAGGATTTAAAAGAGATGAGCTCTTCCCATGTGAAATTTAAAAGAACCAAAATGTTTATCTTATTACCTAATGGCTTCCACACAAATTTTTTTCTTTTCAGTGTAGTTTGACCTTTCATTTGAAGCTGGCTGGTGAGTGGAAGCTGAACCACTTTTATCTGGTAGCCTGCATTAATATGCTTTTGTGGAAGCCAATTATGATACCATCATTGCTCTGTAGAGTATTCCCAGCAACCCCACAGTATCATAACAACAGCTGCACAAAATCTCCATTTAAATAAGTTGCCAATTTTGCGTACATTTTATAAACATGCAAAACCTGCAGCAGTGCTGACTGCTATAGGGAATCTATGCAGTACATGTAAAAACTCCCAAAATTAAAAGATAGTAATTTTTCCTTTGGCAGGACCTGACATAGTACAATTATACTGCTAACTCATGAAGAGAAAGTTCACCACCTGCCCCAAACTTTTCAGATATTTTCTTCATTAGGACAAATGATACGCTCCTAAATCAAGACCTCTAGCTTGTAACATGTCAAAAGCAGAAAGTCTTGAAAGAGAGGGGTGTTTAACACCAACCAAAACTTGGTGGAAAACCAAGACTGCTGTGCAGTCTTCATCCCAGCTCATATCAAAATTCCAAGAGAAGAACCTGACTTTCCTCCTGCAAAGCCTGGCAGAACAGCTACTCAAACCATCACATAAGTGGCTTTTGTAATATATCCTAAAGTCTGTCAAGCTCACATTGTGCAAAACTTTCCAGACGCCTTCTTTTAACATTAAAGCTGTTCCAGCTGGAGATTTCCCAGCATCCTCAGGCCAAGTTAGTTGCTGTGCTCATGCTTTCTGTCACCAGCTGTGCTAAGCTTGTTCTGATGCTTCTGCTTCATTCCTTATCCCACTTCCCATTGCACAACTCATGCTACCCAGCTATTTGCTAGCAAAGCAGAAAAGTCTGGGCTTTTTTGGTTTAATAGACAAGTTTTTGACAGTGAATAGAAATCTTGTTCAAATGTATATTGCAAAGGAAGAAAAAAATCAAACCACACTTCATAACATGTTCTCTCCAGGCTAAACTATCTGCTACACATATCCAAGACTAACTTAGAACTATAATATCTATGAAACATGAATCTTAATGGCAACAGTTGTAGACTGAACAGATGCCTTGCTCTCTTCCAGTAACACTTTTTACCTTGAACATGCAAATGACCCATTACCAAAAAAAGACATACTGTATTTTTCTGTGTGTTAAAAACCTATTATTTCCTTCACCTTATCACCATGAAGTGGGTTTTTCATTAGTGCATCAGTGTCTTCTTACCATTACAGCAATCACAGATATTAATTCAAAGTCTTCGTCTGAGGCCCCAATCAGAAATAAATAGCCATGACTTTCCCTGAAGGAGTTTTTCATACAAGTCACTCATTTCCCTCAGTGAGTGTCTCTCAATTGACACTACTTCCTTTGGGAAAAAAACAGACAATCATAAAAGTCTTACTATGAAATATTCCACTGAAACACGTATCTTTCAGACCTGAGCCCTAATTAATCATTCTGTGTCTCAGCAGCTGGTGTTTGCTGTTTTGGTTTGGGTTTTTTTGGTTGTGCCAAAGAGATTCCATCTTATTTTACAGAAAAGTTTAAGTGAAACATTGAGCTGCCAGCAAGCTTCCTTAACTGCTCTAGGAGTCCAAGTTTCTACAGGACAATAAAGTCTTCTGTCTTTCCCAACAACCTGAGAAAAACAGGTCTTTAATTTATGCAGAAGCTTTCTGAACGCAGTGTTGCTGCCACATTAGATGGTGAGCTATCTGGTTTAATGGCTAGAAATACTCTAACTTCCAGTCTAATTGATTGATGAGTAGTCAGAATACATTTTTTTTCCTTTTATGAAACAGTACAGTTACAGTTTAGTTACCTTTTCTCTGCTGTGGTTTGCTCTTGTGTTGTTTTCCATAGGGCTAATGAGGACAAAGCAACAAAATTCAGAGACACACACAAGATCCTACTCTGCAAGAGGTTGTTCTGTTGATTTTGCTGGCAGCTTGTCCTACTGCTCAGATGGTACTAGGTTCAGGGACAGACAACTTGAATTTACCATTTTTTTGTCTCATACACATTACTACTTCTCTGTCCTAGTTGACTTAATTGGTTCATGTCTCCTCACAACATGTCTCCAATCCAGGCAGTCAGACCTCTCTCTTCTCAGCTATTTTTTTGACTGATTATGCCCAGTTCCTTAGTTCTTCCCAACAGGTATTTACTTCCTTAACATTTTAATATTTTTGCTGGGTTCATCCCTTCCCCTGGTGCCTTCTTCCCATTCATCCAGTGGCAGAAGATTAAGTTTGGTTTCCTCTACTTCATGTTATCAGTATATAAATGAAGACCACAACCTGGTTTTCATTCCCACATGACATGATTCTGTTACACCGACTCATGATTTTTGGAGATTCAGTCCTCTGAACTCTCAACTCAATTTTAGTTGTCACACACTACATACCACTCAAACCTTGAAATTATTAGATAGATGAACCATTTATTGACAGAATATTTTGGGGGCTTTTTAATGGCATGAACTGTAGCTGACATGAGGCAGGCAGGACAAGCACAATTAGCATGCAAATGAAGAATCCAGGTATTCAGCTAATTTTAAGATTACAGTGATAAAATTAGTCTTTAATATAATAATTGGGTTCTGGTATCAAATGGTCCCAGCTGTTGCCTAAGGCATTGCACAAGCTAAGAAGTCAGTGCAGTCTTAGCAGAAATTACATTAGCTATGAAGGAAAAAACCAGCAGCACCAAATGGGGAATTGATTTGTTTGTAGCTCCAAACTGAGCCTATAACAGCACTGAGACTGAAGCCAGTTTCCTGACCTCCAGTAGTCTTTTAACTAAAGTACACCACTACCCATATCAGGATATTTTTAAAAGCTGGGATTTTTATTAAATTTTAGTGTCAATTTCAGCAAGCTACTTGCAATGGCCAATACTGTAATGACAAGGTGTTAAAAAATCTCTAACCCAGAAATGCAAATTTCTTGATTGTGAAGCAACAATCAAAAAAATCCCATAAGTAAAATAGCCTCTGAAAATCATAATGGGTTATTTCTAGTTCAAGGAGGAAAATAGTTTTGTTAATTACAGTTCTTTGTAAGGAATACAATCCTCAGATAACAGCACTAATAAATCATCATTATTTTAATTTTCATGGTTTGTTGTCTTCTAATTTTATCAGTTCCAGGGCTGATAAAATTTTTAATGTAATGAAGTTATCAGCAAGTCATTTCTTGCTGCGATCACAGATTAAGAATTTGATCCTGAAAGTTGATCATGTGCAACTTGTTTTGAGATTCAGGAACTGCAAAGATCTGCCAAAGTACCATTGAAGTTATCTGGACTCTGACTGGCTTGACGTATGTCACTTATCAGGAGAACTTAAATTCTTTCATAACCTCAGTATATCTCTGCCAGCTACAAAAGTACCAATAAACCACTAAAGTACCAATAAAAGATAGACAGATCCAAAACTTTCTTCCCAATTAAATAAAAAAATTCTCTTCCAACCTCCCTGCTCAGGCAGGGTCATTCTAGAGCACTTGGTACAGGACTGTGTCCAGCTGTTTCTGGAATCTCTCCAGGCGTATTCTCTACACCCTCTCTGGCCATTATGTTCCAGTGTTCAGTCATCTGCACTGTAAGGAAGTTCTTCTTCGTGTTCAAGTGGAACTTCTGTGTGTCGGGTTCTGCACCTTGCTTCTTGTCCTGCTGGCAGCACCGCGCAGAGCCTGCTCCATCCCCTGACCCCTCCCTGCATACGCCCCCACACGTGGGTGAATTCCCCTCTCAGCTAAGCAGCCCCAGCACCCCCTGAGCCTTTCTTCAGCAGGGAAGTGCTCCAGTCCTTTCATCTCCACAGCCTCTGTTGGACCTGCTCCAGAAGCTTCATGCTTCTCTTGCTCTGAGGAGCCCAGAACTGAACACAGCACTTCAGATGTGCCTCACTAGGGCTGAGAGAGGGGCAGGATCAGCTTAGGGAACTGACAACGCACTCCAGGACACCATTGGCACTCTTGGCTCCCAAGACAGTGCTGACTCATGGACAACTTATTGTCCAGCAGGACCCCCCCAGGTCCTTCTTCACAGAGCAGATGGTATGCTGTGCACTAGAAAGCAATTTAAAATGCCAGCAGTAACAGTGTTGAAAACTTCCTAACAGTTAAGCAGAGGCTTTCACATTTTTCTTGCAATTCCTGCCCTTTTCCCCTAAGTTTGAAAGCATCTTGTAGAAATGACTTCAGCTGATAGAGATATTGTATCAACCTAGAGAATTTGCATTTGGACATACAAGCAGACCAAAGATGAGCTTGGAATCCCAGACACATCCATATGCATGCCCATATCTGTTTTGGGGAAAAAAGTAGTGGTTTGAGACTTTCCTTTCCCTGCTCTCCACCCCCCACTGCTCCCCCTCCATGTATTCAGCATTTGCTTCTAATGTAGTTTCTGTACCTCTGCACTGCAGAGCTACATTCAGCACTGGAGCCTGCTAATGCATACAGTGTGCCCCAAAGCAAAGTCTTTGAGATGTTTTCAGTGTAGCATACAGCTGCACCAAAACCTAAAGGGTTTTTTCCCGTTCATCTGGAGGGGAAAAACGAGCATCAATCTCCTGATGAGATGAAAGAAATAGAAAAAATATAGTTTTTGGCCATACATCAGAGTACTTGCAGTAATTCTTATCATGGCTTTAAACTTGCCCTCTGTTGAAACTTCAGTTTTCATGAATTAAAATATACCTAGAACATAGAGCTCTACTGAGTGGAAAATGCAGTTTGTTTATATATTTTCAAAAATAATGTTCAGATAAAATGGGAAAGAGCAACAGACATTTTTACATCTATTTCAGTGGTGAAAGAAAGCATTGTTTATTCTGGTAAAGTAACTTTTAGTTCAAACCTCAGTCTGTAGGTACATCAATCAGTTTATAAAATTAAGAGAGCAATTTATTCTTCAGGTCTTACTTCTTTACTGTATCTGGATAGATACGTACTGCTTTGCATTTGGAGATAGTTGTGCAAAGGTTTTATTGTCAGTAAATTGCTGTAAATTAAGCTGGGTTTATCTGCAGCAGAGCAAGGCTTGGGCTGCCCAGGCCTTGGAACACAGATACAGCTTGGCATCCAGGTGTCTGAGGAAATGGGTCATTTTATAGGCGAGGTTCTGCCACGGTGATAGGTAAATGTGCTGCAACTGGCCACTTCACTTTTGACTCCTATTAAAGTCTGATAATAAAAGTGCAGTGATACTGTTTTCTTACTTTGCTGTCCTGCAAACAATGGAGTGAATGTCAATGGAAAATACACACTTTGTTGTCCTAGCCTTTGCACACCTTGCTTTGCAAACGGAAGTGGTTGAGTCTCCCTTGTAGAGTTGTAGGCTGCTATAAAATATCTTCCCTGGAAGATGCTGCTGCTTTTACTTCTGTTCTTTTATTTGGAAAATTCTCAATATTCCAATGAGTCCTGGAGGCACAGGCTTACAGAATTTTGTAATAGGGAAGAAGAGGAACTCTTCTCCAGACTCAACAAGAAACTGAGTGTTTCTGAAAAACGTTTTTTAAAGCAGTAGCAACTGCTACTGTAAGGGTTTTTTTAATGTGTCTCTAAAGCCTCTGTAGCTAGTAAAGTGTTGATAAATTAAGGAGTAGGTGAAATAATTTTGTTATGTGCCTGGGAAGTGGGTAGAACTTCTGTGCCAAGTTGAAGGCAGCTCAACTCCCTTGCTCTTGGTACACCTCTGACAGCAGCTCTGACAAAGGAACCGTGAACAAGTTATTTCAGGTTTTGAGTATCAGAGTGAATTGGAGATCCGGGACAGTATTTTCTCTAGTGTGAGTGCAAAAGGGAGGGGTTTCTCACTTCAGAGACATCCAGTGCAGCTCACCCTTACAAGTCAATCCCAAGGCTGTTGAATGGAAAAAGCTATGATGAAAACCACTCAAGATGGAGATAAACTCATGCAGCAGCTAAGGGTTTCCACAGCTGATCTGACCCTTTGAAAGGTCATTGAAGAGACAGGCACTTTTGTAGAGCAATCCTCGAAAACGCTTCATCCCCAGAGGTGTTCAAGGACAGGTTGGATGGACCTCTGAACCACCTGGTGTAGTGAAAGGTGTTCCCTGTGTATGGCAGGATGGTCATTTAAGGTCCCTTCCACCCCAGACCAGTATATGATTCTATCTGGAGAGCTCCCATAAAGCTGGAAGGTTTTGGTCCCACTGTGCTGAGAGTTGTAGTAAGACTCTCAGGATTAGGATGTGGCTCGGATGTCCTTGGTTTATGCCACAGTTAAGCTTCGGAAAATTGTCACTTGCCACTGTCATGTTTTTAGCTGTGGTATTGTTTTTTTTTAAAA
The DNA here is from genome assembly GCF_009819885.2 of Catharus ustulatus. Taxonomy (NCBI): domain Eukaryota; kingdom Metazoa; phylum Chordata; class Aves; order Passeriformes; family Turdidae; genus Catharus; species Catharus ustulatus. The sequence continues at coordinate 100,259 of NC_046237.1, read as the reverse complement.
AAATCATTTGTTCTGCCTCTAAGTGGCACAATCAGAAACAAATGCAACAGTGTTCCAAAGAGTTGCTGTTTTGTCTGAAAATAGAAGATTACAAAAATCTGGTTTGTTAAGAGGTGCTTACTATTTACTACATTTCCTCATTTTACTACAAGGAATATCTGATAAATTACTGGAGCTGGCCGTTAGAAAGACCACAGTTGGGACAGATTTTCAATGACCAAATTTTTCTTCCAGAAATGGCAGTGTGTGGAAGATGCCAGTGGAAAACTCAAGCTGCACAAGTGCAAGGGAATGGCAGACTTGGCAGCTGCAAGCAACAGCAAAGGCACCTCCAATATTTTGCCCAAGTATTACAACAGGAATAGCAAAGACTGCAATTGTGAAGAGAACGAATACAAGCTGAGCCACATCAGACAAAGAAAGAAATTCTTCTCCAAGAAAAGTAAGCAAACCCACTGCATCTTCTACCTCTGCCTTAGAAAGCTGTTGTTTGCTAACTCACATAATTGTCTTGACGGTTACAGGCATTGAATTGTGTTAGCATATTTCCTGTGTATCTCAACTATGAAACAGCATGTCTCATAGTGGACAATCAGATTTGAGAGTGTCTGTTTTCAGGAAGAATGTTTAGTTCTGAAAAATCCAGTGCCCATGCTGAAAAGGCAAATTGCACAGTTACATAGGCTATAGAATATGAACAGTGTTCTACAGCAAACACTTCAGTTTTCACTAGCTCCTGCAATGCTTGGAGCTGTTACCTCAGTAATGTATTTTTAAATAAAGATGTGTCTACTTTGTTACAGAAGCTGCTCACTTCTAACATCCTTTTCTTCTGCTCAGTCAGCAGAGACAAGGTTGAGAGATAACAGCCAAAGGGGATGACTATTTCTGTTTTCCTTGGCACAGATTAGTGCTTTTTCAGAAAGCCCATTTTACTGACTCTTTTAAACCTTAGTCAGACTAATATCTGTATTTGAGGTATGTAGTCTAATTATAGATTAGAAGTAAATGGCAACACAGACTTATTAGTTGCTTGTAATATTTCTTTCATCTCACTCCACAAATACAGAGCCTTAATTATTTAGCAGTCTTTCTGCTAAATATATAGTCTTTCTATATAATGGCCCAAACTCAAAACACAGAGTTTAAATTTATTTTCTCCCATTATATTTGTCTTGCAAACTGATTAGTAGTTACTAAGCAAATTATTAGTTGAAAAAAATATTGCTGCTTCCCTCAATTATACTTGATGTTTAAATATGGAGTACAGCCGATAATCTGTAAAGAACCACGAGAATTTGTACTTATTTAATTTCATTTTTTTAAGTCACAGAAAGAAGTTAAGTCATAGGGAGTCAACAGCAGTAGGTGGAAGGCACTTAATGAGGAAAGAAAAACAATTTGAGTGAGGGCAACATAATGCTATCTTATAATAGTTAACACTTACTTAAGTACTTCTGGTTGTTGTTTTCTAAACATTAACTAGTTTTCACAACATCCAAAGGAGGTTGTTAAGTGTATAATTACCTTTAGTTTTTGTGCGTGGGAAGTTGAGGTAAATAAGTGAAACTTGCTCCCTCTCAGTGGGGGATCAGAATGGTGCTTTTCCCCTGTGTTCTGCTCCAAAGAGACAGAGTTTACACTATACCCTTCTGTTCATTAGCCTCATTGAACCTTAAGGCATAAACTTCAGCAACATAAAATAGGATCTTGACAATCACATTGCCATTGCTTGTGTGTAAAGTACAGTACCTCCACAGATGCTTTGTTTTTCCCTCTTCCCACATCCGGGGTGTGCTATACAGGGAAGAGGTTATCTTGAATCCATTGACAGAGACCTTTTCGTTTGGTGTTGGCTGTTCTTCTACATACACTTGCCTAATAAATCACACACCAAATGTAAGTGAGCCCAAAGCAGTACAAGTTAAGGCAACATACCAAAGTTTTTCTAAACAACTTATGTGGAAAGCTGTCTCACTGGACTGTGGTTAGTTAAGAGAGTCACCTGGATACTCATTATGCTCAGTATTTGGGGGTTTTTTTCATGAGACTTGGGATAAAGTGTGGTCTGTGCATAATTGTTAGGGCACCTTTGAGGTCTGCTACGCAGAATTTGATGAGTGCATGACATTGCATTGGAACCCTGCTTGAATGCCAGTAAATGCTATTCATTAGTTTGAATGACTGCCAAACAGAAAATAGAAGTTTCTAACTGGGCTAAGGGTCATGTCCACATTAATGCAGTAGTTCCAAGCAGTAGTGGAGTTTTGAAGGAAATGCCCTGATCACTCATTTCTGTTGTGCACAACAGAGATAGATTTGCAAAGGGTCATTTTATTGGATTCCAATCTAAGTCATTTGCAGAAAAGCAGAATGGATGCCCTACATCTAGAGTGCATCAAGCATGTTGTAAACCCTAATAGGGTATAAAGATTGGTCTTTCAGGAAGATTGAAACCAGTTACATATGGGAACAGATGGTCTAAAAAAACAGACTAAATTGCTGGTACAGGGGCTGGAGCACCAGACATTTTGATAAAATAATTACTTTCTAGTGTAGGCATGGTCTAGAATGCATTTTCAGATGCACCAGTGCATTTAGCAGGCAACAGTGTTTTCTAAATTGAATAAGGTGAGTTTCACAATAGGGCCGTGTCATATATGTGCCATTTGGACAATGTAAATTACACAGCTTGACTGCAAAGCACTTAAGTGCCAGATACCCAGAAACATTAATATTTGTTATGTCTGGGTTTAGGTGTCTGGAATGTTTGCATTTTTGTCCTCATTATTTCTTTAGTATGCTCTTATTTTTATAAGAAAGATCAAACAGAGCTTGCAGCAGGTAGAAAGTTTAAAGTAAATAATAGGCTCTCAAAATCTTTGGCTGTTTTGTGGCCTATTATGTTTTTCTTGCTGTGGATTTGATCTCTTCTTGTGATGAACAAGTGCAGGTGATTAAAGGAATTCTTAAGCTGCATGTAGAAAACGATGATAGGCCACACTGAATAGTAAAGAAACAGAGGTGTGTACAAAGTGGCTAGTGCATTTGAATTCTAATGTCCCTGACATTAATTTTACTTTTGAGGTGGTCTCAATGCTGGATCAAAATGACATTTTAATAACATTCTTTGTTACTAAAAGAAGTCCATTACTTTACAGATAATGTATTTGAAGTATGATTTTTAATGACGGATGTGAAAATAGGATACAAGAAAGTACCTCTAAACTATATCCGTATTTCTAGACACCAGAGATTATTTTTTTTAAATGTCTTCAGAGTGCCCAGTTTTACCTTGTGTAATAATAAAAAAAAATTAAAAAAATAAAATTAACAAAAACTCTTTTATCTGCCAAATGCAAGATACATAGACATTCGTGGAAAACTTTGTTCCTTTCAGGTTCCAGTGAAGACAAACCTGCTGGTCAAGTGTGCAACACCAGCTAGATGAGTGGGGCTCTGAAAGCAGTTGGTTTTCTTGGTTTAAATTCCTCTGGACTCCATTTTGTGATTCAATTTTGAGGTTGCAACTTCTTAGCAATACCATCTCTAAGAAAACTGGTTTCTGTAGTTGTTGAGGAAGAGAGGCATCAGATGCAGGGAGCTTACCAAAGCCAGAATTTAGTAACCTGAAGAAAGGAACATAGATGTTTTTGGACAGATATTTAAGAGCCCTGGATTGACTGTTTCTAGGCTGTGTACAGAGGTAAATGGATTGGAGAGTAAAACCAGGGGAAGGATTGACTAATAAGTAATTAAACATTAATATTTATGCCTGCAGTGCAATTAGCAGATGAGAGTGCACAGTACAAATGAATATTGATCTCATTAAATATTTTAACCACTTCAAAGTTTGGTACTAATCACAGCACTGAGTCAGCACTGTGTGTAGCATGTTAGCAATAGAAGCAGTCCTTTCACACTCCACAGCAATTAGTGCCAATGCTGTGTTAGTTTGGCTGCAAAGGGAGGAGTAACCTGGCTCCTAGCTGTTCAGGGTCATGTCCTTGATGGTTCCCTGGGGCTATCTACTGAGGTTCTGCATGCTGGGTTGGCGTATTAGACTTGGAAGGAATATTAGTTGGCTGAGCTGATAATGATAAAATGAAGGAATGATTAAAGAAATGTGAGTTTATACTTTGAATCTCATTGGTAGGGTGTAGTCTTTTAGAACTTCCTTCTACTTTGGAAAAGACGGGAATTTCCTTCTCATTTATGCAAATACTTCTTGAATGGGTGGCTGGAATAGGGCTGGTCTTTAGTGGCATTTTTTATCCTTTCAGCAGTGACTCACCTGGCTTAATATCAGCAGTAAACTTTAAACCACACATGGAAAATGTGCAAAGCCAGACAATCTAGCTGGTATTCTGCTTTCTGTATGTGGTGCTGACAAAAATATCATGCGTGGCCCAGTTGTGGATGGGAGGAGGTTTATTCTGCTTCCCACAGTCTGCAAAATGGCTTTTGAGACTGTGCAATCTATCTGAAATGAATGTAAGGGTTATTGAAAAAAGTCATTCTGCATTAATGCCAGAGTGTGACAGTTAAGGTGCTTTTTTATCAATTTTGGTTGTTCAACCTCCGGTTCCATGTTTTCTTTTCCCCCTGCTTATTTTGCTGGAGAGATTATCCATTGAAGAAGCTGGCCTTTCTGTGGAGCTTGGGATTGCGGGAAGGATTAGTCTTCTCATTTGGCACTGGTTGAATTTTCCCTTTATCAGATTGCAGTGGGAAGTCCAATCTTATGAGGTGTGCTTTGTGTTTCAGTCTCTTTATATTAGAAGTGACCAAAGGATCCAGGGGACTCAGTTGTTTCTAGAAATGTCTGTGGTAACTCCAAGTCTCATATACAGTGTAAAGCCTCAGGCTCCCCTAGGGCAGGGAGCACAAGAGAGTCTGTGGTACCTTGGTTGTACTTTTTTCTCAAGGAATGAGATGGCTGTGCCTAATGAGTGCTTCTCAGCAGTCACTGGTGGTGAGCAGGAAATATGGTCAGAGATGGACCCCATCATATAGCAGGAAAGTTTAAGTGTAGATTTAGATTTCATAATTAGGTTCTTTTTGTGCCATTCCAGACCCAACAGAAGAGGAGTTCTGGGGATTTGGGGTGGAACAGAGGACTTTGGAAAATAGTCACAGGGAAAAGATCAATGTGCATCTTGTACTGCACAGTGGCAATTCAAAACAAATGTTTCATTTTTCTTTTGAGCTGCAAATGGAGAAGCAGAGTTTGAGAGAGTACAGTAATTTCACGACCATAAGGCGCACTGGACTATAAGGCGAACCTCCGGGAGTCAGCAAATTTCGCAACTTTGTGCATTATATAAGGCGCACCGGACTATAAGGTGCAGGATCCGCCCCCAGCTCCCCTGGTGTGGTTACTGGCCGAGGCCCCGCCTCAACCTGGCAGCCATGGGCCACCCAGGCCCGCCTTCCCAGGGCCGGGCTATGCCTGCCGCTGCTCCATGCCGCCTCCCTGCGGCTGGGGCATGCCCGCCGCCGCTCCGTGCAACCTCCCTGCGGCCGAGGCATGCCCGCCGCTGCACCGTGCCGCATCCCCGGGGCCGGGCTATGCCCGTCACCGCTCCGTACCGCCTCCCCGGGGCCGGGCGATGCCTGCCGCTGCTCGGACCCGCCTCCCCGGGGCCGGGCTATGCCTGCTGCCACTCGGCGCCGCCTCCACGGGGCCGGGGCATGCCTGCCGGGGCATCCACGGTGCCCCAGGCCTGCCTGTACCCGGCAGCCACGGCCCCACGGCCCCGCCTCCACCTGGCAACCATGGCCCTGCTGGCTCCCCCCACAGCTCGCGGCTCACACTTCCGGGTTGGCAAATTTCCAAACTTTTGCCCATATATTAGGCGCACTTCTGGGTTCGGGCGAAAAATTTAGTCAAAAGGATGCGCCTTATAGTCGTGAAATTACTTTACATAGCACTGGAGGGTGGTGCTACATGGAGAAACTGACTGTCTGGGCTGCACATCAGGAAAAGAATTGCATGTGGATAAAAGATTCAGGTATTAATCCCTTCCAAAAAGATCAAGGATGTAAGCTGCCCACTGGGAATACTGGGACAACTTCAAGAATGTGTTGCAGGAATCCTAGCAGGGAAGGATTGTATGGTGGACAGCAGAAAAGCACGGAGAACTGGTCCCTGAGGATGACTGGTGGCCTGGCTGTCATGACTGTCACAGTTAGTGCTTAAGGTGTGGCTGCCATCTGGTGATTGTGAGGGAAGAGCAAGCATCCATTTGAATGACCTATTTGTTCTCACTGGTGCTGGACTAGGGCATTTTCTTTCTCCTTTGCCATTCTTTTGTGTTTGCCTTGTACCTACCCTCTCATGCACTGAGGTATCCATCCACCCACCCGTCTGTCTATGCCAAAGTTAGGGAAGCCACAGCTCACAGGACATTTGCAACAAACACTGGCATCCAGTTAATTCCAAACAGCACAGTATGGGCTGGGATTTTTCCTTCCAAGAACCACAAAGAGGAGCAAATTGTAACATGCTATTTCTGCCTCTCTTTCACTTTTTCCATGCAGAATTCAAACCAAGCTATGTCCGGAATCGCTCCATCCGTTCTGTACCTGTTGAGTTGGATGGAGCTGCCTATAACCTGGCTTTAGAGGATGGATACCAGCCCATCTTACCAAGGAACATCACCAAGCGGCACAAGGTGCAGAGGACTGTTTTTCACGAGGAGGAAGATAGAGACATGGGGGAGTATAGTGGCACTGGTAGCATTGCAGAGTACACAGCCCCTAATCTGATCAAAGTGACCCACAGGTAAGTGCCTATGGTAGATTTTTAAAAGCTTTTGCTCCTTAAGTGACTGCTTTACTTAAGTGGGTGGGATGAAGTGTGCTAAGAGTGTTTGTGTCCCTTTTAGGATAACCAATCTAGCTTCACTAAGATTCTTATTCCCACGTGTACAATAGTCTTCAGTTTTGTTTTAGTTTTGTCAGTGCAGAGGGGCATGAAGCTCCTGAAGAGCTGTAGCAATGCTTTTGTGTATTCTGCTTAGGGTGGAGACAGTAACCACTCATTAGTGTGTATGTTTCCAGTGAGGACAAGCAAAACTGTTGCCAACAGGGTTGTTAAACCTGCATGAAAGCAGGAGAGGCCTTACCCCTGGAAATCAGTATGCAATGGATAACCTGGCCTGGTTGGAGACCAAAGGCCCTGACTGGAGCATGAACTGGTTTTGTGTCACTGGTTGCTTTGTACAGAGTTTTCTGTAACCAGTGCTAGGAGAGGAAAACCTGTATTATGAATGAAGGTGGATGGACCAGGAGCATTGGGAAATGGAACATACTGAGAGGGAAGGCAATTGTCTGACCACTCAGACAGCTAAAAATAATTTTCTCAGTGCTGAATTTAGGGACTGATGATGTCTCTTTCAGCTATACTTTAATTCATTTAATCACCATTTCCACCTGCAAATTATCAGAAAATCCACCAATCATTACATGCATTCAGTTGTTTAATGACTAGTTCATGTAAGCATGCAGGTGCCAGGTAGCTGCTGTTGATACCTGTGTTTTCCATTTGACTTCTGTTCACAGAAGTGAATTAGAAACTCACCAATATGAGGAAATGTAGGCATCAGAGAATTGTACCCTCTTACCCCAGCTCGCATGAATGTTCAGGACCCATAAGTCACTGTATGTTTTTTTCTTCTGGAACAAACTGAATTGTCTTTTGCTGGGTGAATCCCAGATTTGTACAAGGAACTGTCATGAAGGTTGTACATTATTCATGAGCCATCCCTAGCAGAAAAGAAGGCCATGGGACAACATACATGAGGTGGTTGAAAGAAAATAAAGGAGTACTGCAAATATTCAGCTTTAATTTAAACAAGCATTCAAAAATAACTGCAGGGTATTCAGCCCCTAATAAACTTTCCAGGTAAATAGGTCAAGTGGTGATTTGCTTTCTTCTTTATTAAACAATTTTTAAAACTGGATTTATTTCACCGGAAGTTAGTGAAACATAAAGATTTTATATTGTCAGAGGGTGTTTTGCTTTCAAAGTGAAGGAGATACCCTTGAAAGATTTTATCAATTTTGTAGAAAACAACAAAGCTTCTTTGCTTCTGGTTTGTTGTTTTGCGTTTCTTCTCTTTTCTTTATGGTGTAGTAATACATCTTATAAGGAAGTACCTCACTTCCTTATTATATAAGAAAGTACTATATTTTTTAGTACTAGAAGCTCCTACTCCTGCATCACTTGATTATGCATTGGGAAATTGCTTCTGAGTAATGCTTTCAATGCTTGCCAGTTAATAATGATTATTTATGCAGAAAGTCTATTGAATAAGCAAGAATTCTGTGTAGCACAATTTACATATAGAAATGAAACAGTCAACAGGTTCTGCTTGACAGAAATATTCTCATTGAATTTTTCTACTTAAAAATTTCCATGGCAACTCAGACTTCTTTCCTGGCTCTGAGCACACTTGTATTTTCTTAAATGAACTTTTTTTTTTTAAAATTCTGCATGCCATTTCCAATCCATGCTCTCATTTGTCTTGGATCTGTGTTATTAAGAGTGGCTGTTTGAATTGTTCTGTGTATGTGTGTGTGGTGTGTGTGTCCTCTGTAATAAACACTGTTTCCTTTTCCATGCCAAGGTGCTATATCCTGGAGAACGACACCGTTCAGTGTGACACAGATCTGTACAGGTCACTGCAAGCTTGGAAGGACCATAAACTTCATATTGACCATGAGGTCAGTGATGTTTTCCGTGTGTGTTTTTAGCGTTGTTTTCTGTGGGATGATAGGATCATGCAAGACTGCCTGTGTGTCTGTCTGCCTCTGGGTGTCTTTGTCCCTCCCTAGAACCTTTTGAACTTGCTGGCTGATTTCAGAATAGACATTTCAGAAATAATTAAATTATTACAAGTTTGTGACGACAAGATGCTGAGTGGAGGAGAGAACTGCATCCGAAGGCACAGCTGAGAAATACGATACGACTTATGAGACAAATAAGACTTAAAGCTGTCCTCATCCTAGGAAAAAATTAGTCTGGATCTTTTTAGCATCTTAGTAGCCCTGTTCTCCAGTGGGGAACCTCTCAAAACACAGTCCTTCAGTATCAAATATGTAAGTCCAAGGAAAAGTGAGCTTCATTGGTTTTGGTGCTTCTAGAATTAACTTCTTTCACTTGCTACTGCTTTTCTTAACCTTGCACTTCAGAATTAAATTTTTTCATAGGACTGTGTATATGGAGAACTTGGAGGTAATTTGCCCTGTGAAATTTGCCAGTAAAACTTTATCTGACGTTTTTGTCACTAATATTCAATAATATAAGCTCAAACCCTTAATGTGTATTGTGAATGAAAGAGGGTTTAAGGACCAGGTAAGGATGGAATAAATGCTAAAGAGGAGCACAAAGGATGGACATCCTGTAATCTCTTAACTTCTTGGACCCCTTTTGTTGTAGAGATTGACACACAAGGCAGATACTTAAAAATTTAGTAGTCTGCTAAGATTAAAAAATGGCACTTTCAGTATCACTATGGTCCTGTAATTGTGTTTTCTTCAGCAAATGTAGCCAATGTGGAGTGTCAAAGGAAATGAGAACCCACTTCTGTCCAGTTGTGTTCCTGATTTAGGATCACAAGTTTGGATTCTTTGTCCATTTTCCTTGGACACTCTGTCCTGTGTCTGCTTTGAGAGTTCTGAGCTTCAGCTACACCTGTGGTCACTGATAGCTAATGGTAGTTCTGCAGACACTGTTGCTCACATTAGATTACTTTGATCTTTTGCTATGTAGAGGATTGAGGTAGAGGCCTGCAATATCCAAGTGGGAATGGCACATGCTGTGTGTAAGACAGTGAGCAAAAGCAGTTTATTTAGTGAAAAAAGGGCAATTAGGTAAATATAAACCCCATGGGTGGCACACTTAACTGCTGATTGCTATCCCATGTGCTCAGACACTGCTAAAGCCTGCCATGCAAAGTGATGGAACCTTGCTGCTTTGCTTTTTTAAAACCTCTGAAGAGGGGATATCACATCAGTCCTGCCCCATCCCCTTCCCAGTGTCAGAACACACTGAAATTTAAGCAAATTTCATTTGAGCAGCCTTTCTCCCCTTGCACGTGTGCTGTAAGTGCACAAGTGGCGCAATCCCAGTGGATGCAGGAGTGTCTGTCTCCCTGCAGCTGTGTGTCCCCCCATTCTGCACCACATTCCGATTTCACAGTCAAGAACCAGAGCAGACAAACCGAACTAGCTTCCTCCTACTGTCATTTCCTTCAGGAAAGCTAGATAATTTGAAAATGCTTGTTAGTGGTGAGAGCCACAGAAGGTAGTGAAGAGGAAGCTCTTGGTAGAATGAGAAGGTTAGAATAGGACTAAATCATGCTGGTGCCTTTTTTTTTTCCTTAGATCGAAACTTTGCAAAATAAAATAAAAAATTTGAGGGAGGTGAGAGGTCATCTAAAGAAGAAGCGACCTGAAGAGTGTGATTGTAACAAGCTAAGGTAATTTTTTGTGTACTTCTGAATAATTATTTGTGTGTGCAACTGTAATGGATTTATGTCCTCACAGGAGAGATCTGGACCTGGTTTGTTCTGTGGTTGCCTGCTTACTGTACTCCTGGGTACACATTTGGGGTGATTTGGGCTGCTGCACAAGTACAAAGCCCACTGTCTGCCAAGCAGGAATTTGATTGGGCAGTCGAGCTCTTTGCTCTGCAAATTTGCTCTGCAAATAAGAACAACAGAAAATCTTCCAAAATCAAAAGGTAACCCAAATAGAATTTGTCCCTGAGAAAAGCTGTTCAGAAGGAGACCCAGGAGCACCTTCTCCTGCTCATGGTGATGACAGAACCAGCTCTGAGGCTGCTGAGAGCCAGGTAATCACTGAGAGTACTGCAGCCACAGTGGCAGAATGATCTGAGTATCACCAAAAAAGAGAAGGCTGTACCTGAATGGAGTCAAAACCACAAGGCAGCTGTGCTTTAGCTGTGGCTAAAGCACCTGTTACAAAGTAGACTCTGTGAGAGGGTGTGGATAAAACTCCATCTCATTGGTGTCACAGAATGCCCTTTTGAACATTTTGCTTAAAACCGTGGAGATGCAACATGCTCTACACATCCAATGTTTGGAATTGTTGTGGATTGCGGATGTGCGCTGTGGATCCTGCAACATAGTTTCAGCAGCAGATCCACTAAAATATGGAGATCATAAATTTCTTGGGTTGTGGGAGCCCATGTCAAAAACCGCTTAAGATGTATCATTCTAGATGGTAAATAGACAGAAAGTTTATATTGGTTTCTAATCCACTGCTTTCAAAACTGATTAACTGAGTTTGCATAAACTGAGTTTACTTAATATGTATTGTAAAGATGAAGTTGTTTTTGGTGAATATTTTATAGAAAATGGAAAAAAATGTTATTTTTCAGACTGATATAGGGTACATTATATTCATGCATAGCATTATTAAAATGACTAATCCCATTGAAATCAAATCAGTTAATCATCTGAGTTACATAGTTAACATGAGTTACTGGTCAAGTGTTTGCATTGCAATTGTTTCATTTAGCATTTAGAATTAGTTTATAAAATGCCCAGCATCTGTGCAGGATTAAAAAATTGACCAAAGAAGATAACTTTTTAATAATCTTACTGTGTTAATTTATATTATACTGATTAAATTTATGAAAACTCCCAAATTTAAAAGATTTGTTTTGAAGGGGATTTTAATCTGGCAACTAATTGAACTCAGATGTACAGTTTAGAAAACAACATTTATTAAACTAAGTTTATGTTTGCTGTTTTGTGTAGGTAGTAACTTTATCAGTAAGAAAATATTGCCATTGACTGAGGTTGTTCTTTTTTTTAACTTTGGTAGTTTCACAGAAAGGAAATTTTTGCAAAATTCTGTAAGGGTTTCTGGAGAGGCAAAACAATAGTAACCCAGTGAGAATGTGTATGCCTGCTTACACTCTGCATATTTCTGAATATATCAGACACTCCTCTTGCTGGGACAGTTCAATCCATCTTGTAAAGTTTTCCTGGAACATACAGCTAGTAATAATGGAGGACACCCCCTCCCAGCCATACAAAGTACTGCTGGTATTGAAATTTTTGCATTCAGAAGAAAAATAACAGGAGGGCAGTATAAACTTGTTATCTGAACGAATTAGGGAATACTCCATTGCAGAAATGTAATTTAATTACAAATCTATCTATGCAACTCATGTAGGAAAACAACCAGTTAAAACTAAAATAATACTAACTTGCAGCTGGACAAGGATATACATTGCAATGCAGTGTTAGCACACGGGATGTCACTGTGGACAAAGGATCTGAGGCAACAAAGATGCAGTGAGGCTGGGAAGTGCCTGATCCTGTCAAATGAGATTGCCTTTATTCATCACCTACACTAATAAACTGAAGGGAAGAAGTGGCACTGGATTAAATCTGCTTCAAATCTAGTCTGATAATGTAGTTATCAAAACAGGGGCAGTTGTCTTGATGTTGTGCACCAGCAATGTTGTTTTTATTTTCCAGTTACCATTCAAAACACAAGAGCAAACTGAGACAAAAAGGATCCAGTCTTCATCCTTTCAAGTAAGTGAAGAGAGAGGATTTACAAAATGTAATATTAATTTTTGGTCTGTACACATCAGTTACACACTAGGCGATAACAGTAGTATTCAATTTATCCTGTATTAAAAAGCATAAACAGATGGCAAGGAGCTAAGCCCATATCAAAATGCTTGTAAATTCTAAGATAAGGTCTCTGCTTTGGAAAAAAGCACATTGCAAACCTCGGACCTACAAGCCCCTTTGGCTGCTTTTTTTTCCCCAGTACTAATAAATTCCAGAGTCATCTCCATTTGTATGAAACACCATTTAATTAAAAAATGTGGATTCTTTCCCTCCAAGCGGCTTATTTTATTAGCTGCTTCAGGGTGTTTTCATCCTAATGTTTCATGTGTTCAGGAAAGCCCTACAGGAGAAAGACAGGCTGTGGCTGCTGCGAGAGCAGAGACGGAAGAAGAAACTGCGCAAATTGCTTAAGAGAATTAAAAATAATGACACATGCAGCATGCCTGGTCTGACCTGCTTCACCCACGACAACCAGCACTGGCAAACTGCTCCCCTGTGGACATGTAAGAATACTGTAAACCAATGAATAGATGGGCAAATTTTTGCTAGATAGGGCTGGGATGTTGGGTTGCTAGTAGCTCTTGGTTTTATTAGCTCTGTAACCAAAGCCATACAGTCTTCTCTAGAGTGAATAACCTCTGTTTCAGTGTTTACACCTCCGTGCATGAAAGGCAAGGAGGTAAAACCAACTTCAAATAAGCTGCAGATATTGAATACTGTACACTGATCTGCAAGGTATCTCACCATCTGGACTGTTTCACAACCAGAGAAAGCAACTTGACAAGATGTTACTGTAATTAGTCATGTCATGTGGGTTAGATATGCACAGAACAAGGAGCTGATGCTGGAAGGCATTCTCTTCTTTAGAGCTCAGAAGTGAGAATGAGAGTAACTGTCTGAATAAAGTAATACCATAAGCAGAAAGTAATTAGCAGTGCTACAGACAGAAACATGTAGCTTATGTCTTTATAACTCTTCAATTTGCAGTGGGCCCTTTCTGTGCCTGTACCAGTGCCAACAACAACACGTACTGGTGTTTAAGGACAATCAACGAGACCCACAACTTCCTGTTCTGTGAATTTGCTACTGGATTTTTGGAGTATTTTGATCTCAATACCGATCCATATCAGGTATGTGATCATAGACTTTGAGATCACAGCTCAAGAAATACATCGTTACTTATCAACAATAAATTGAAATCACACAGTGTTGCTACAGGATGTAGTTAGGGCCTGTATCATTTAAACTAGTATAACATGGCTCTTTGCTGTTACAAATAACCCACCTGTACACCAAAAGTTACCAAATTACAGAGCAATAGTTACTAACAAGAACTCCCTATTTATTGCAGCTAATTAATGCAGTGAATACACTTGACAGAGATGTTCTTAATCAACTGCATGTCCAGCTCATGGAACTCAGAAGTTGCAGAGGCTACAAGCAATGCAATCCAAGAACTAGGAACATGGATCTCGGTAAGTGCCTTTTCCATTGCACTCACAAACTCCCCCAAAGAACCCTGACCTTTATGAAACTTGAATCAGTCAAAAGCATTTTAGGAGTTACTTTTGCTAGTAATGTCCTGCTGAGGGTGATGGCAGCATTCTCTAATTTTTCAATACAAACATGTTCAGTTTGTATTATGTCATGTTTTTAAGACGAAAAATGACCCTTAGCGTAGTGATAAATATTGCTGAGATGGAGAAGACAAGGAAGGAACAATACTGGTGAAAGAGGGAGAGAATACCCCAATGGCAACTATGAAGCTCACAGGTCAGTTCAAGTTCAAAGGGACTTCTGGAGCTCTGCTCCAAACTTCTGCTCTGTGCAGGATCAGATGTGAGGGCATACTAGGTTACTCAAGGCATCAGGAAATTTGTTAAAATCTTGAGTCCTTATTTTTTAAATTGTGATTTACCTCATACAGGCAATTGTTAGTAACATTGTTAATTTTTCTTCACCTAGGACTTAAAGATGGAAGCTACGAGCAGTACAGGTACATTTTAAAAAAACCCTTATATTATTATTCTCAAGTACTACAAGTACTATCTTCATGCTGAAAGAGTCAAGTGTGGGATTGGGAACCACATGGAAGGGCCTGGCCTAAAAAGGCATTTGAAAGACCTTTCCACCCCACTCACTTTGAAACATTGGAGCTATTTGTTCTGATCTTAGTAGTCAAAATTCTGGCTGAACTCTTCTTCCTCATCTTTCAGATTGTGGTGCTGGTTGTTTTCTTGGTGAGGGTTAACTTTTTTTTCTTCTTTTGCTGCTTGAAAATTAGGCAGTTTCAGCGTCGAAAATGGCCAGATGCGAAGAGACCATCATCTGCCAAGTCACTGTGAGTTGGGAACAATTCACCAAAAGCATTAGCTTTTACTTGGCTTTTCCCTTCTCTTTTTGCATGCATCACCTTTTTTAACATCATCATCTAGTCTCACTGAATGCTTAGGAGGAAACTCCTCTAAATTATGCAAGAAATACGATACTGCGATCATTACTGACAACTATTGCTGTACAAAACCTCTTGGTACGTGTTTTTTAGGAATCTTGGAGCATTAAGGTCAAGGCAATTTCAAACAAGTAAAGGTAGATGCTCAGTTAAGAAACCAATTATGGTCAATTGCCAGTAAAAATTAAAGACCGGTACATTGATTTTGTCTAAATTTAAATTACTAGCAGCTACACAGTGGTTTTTCACACAATCAAAAGAAAAAACAAAACCGACTGTAATTACTCACAAGTAGTGAGGCAGCATCATGTATCTTCTTGCTCTTAATTCAGCTATAGCCTTGTGCTGTGAGCAGAAAAAGGAGTTTAAAACAGAACGTAGACGACAAGACAGATTCATGTCTAAAACTGCTTTTTTCTTACTGAGCTTCCCTTTAAAACTTGATGACAATCTGGCAGTTCCCAAACTTCGAGAGCTCAGAGGTGTGGTACAAATTTAAGTACAGTAATTTCACAATTATAAGCCGCACCATTTTGACTAAAATTTTGGTCCGAACCTGAAGTGCGGCTTATAATCAGGTGCTGCTTATATATGGACAAAGAACGAAAAGTTGCTGTTTTAGGAGGACAGGTGTCAGCTGAGAAAGGCAGGAACTTCTCTTTGAAATGGAGAATGTAAACCCCCTCCCTCCAAATTATTATAATTTTGAAATCAAGCGGCTTTCAGGCAAAACTCTGGGAAATAGGAATAACAGTTCTTTTCTAGGGAAATTAAAATAGAAATACAGTACTACAAAGAACAAACCCCAAACCCTGACACAGTCAGAGTACAACCTGACACCCTGTCAGGCAGGGTGTTGGCAGCAGTCCCATTCCATGGTGGCTGCATCCTCCTGCAGTGACAGATGTGGCTCAGCTGGAGCAGTGCTCCTGTAAAAGGTGCAGTTTCCCTCCGGAGGTCCAGTGGTGATGTGGAGAAATCCGGTTTTCCTCTGGAGTCCAGTGGAGAAAGGGGCTCCCTCAGTGTCCCAAAACCTCTGTTTTTATTTTGGTAAGAAATGTTAGGCTCTTCCCCCTGGCTGGAGCAACTCCCAATGGGATGCAGTAATTTTATCAGTGCCACAGTGGGACTCAATGGCCATGAGCAGAAAATGACTGGCTGGAGGAAGGATGGGTTGTGGAAAGATAAAGAACTATGCCCTGCCTGGTTTCAATGGATGGCTCATTAGCAGAAATATCTCCCACAGAGATAAGGATCACTGCCCCTACCCTCAACAGATGGTGATAGAATAGACACCTTTTATCACACTCTGTATTGTAACATGCGGCTTATAATCAGATGCGGCTTATGTATGGACAAAGAACGAAAAGTTACTGGCACCTGGAAGTGCAGCTTATAATTGTGAAATTACTGTATATTAAAAAGTTACCGTTGCCCATTACTGTTCCTAAATCTCCCCTTAAAAAGAAGGCAGAGACTTCAATTCATTAAAAATCATAAAGTGCTCTCAAACTGTGCAGTGGAAAACACAGGCACCAGTCCCTTCCTAGGCACAGTCTGGTCATCTTGCCTGAGAGGAGTTGCTCATATAATGCAGTGGTTTAATTTCTGATTGAAGATATCTAAGACTGGCTTTTGAACCAAAATGAAGGTGGAATTAACAAGTTTTATACTGATTGATGTTTCAAACATTGTTGGATTGTTTCTGTCATACACACCTGCTATGCTTTTATTGGTGTTTCTATTGCTTTTTACTGCATGGAACCATTAAAAATACCTTTCTTACTACTTTCGACGAGAACGTTATACACTAAACTGCATTTATTTTATTTTAAAGAGGACAACTGTGGGAAGGCTGGGAGGGCTAAGCTCCCCCAGCTGCTGCACCTCCGTGAGGCTACAAATGCACCAGGACTTGAATCCAAGTACAGACTAAATGAATTGTAACATTCACCTGAAGGACTGGATAAACTTTGAGGCTGAAATAGATAGAATGTTTGCACTTCTGAGTGAGCTGAATAGAAGCAGTGAAATTATGGGAAATGCTGCCAGAAATACAGGTCTCTGAAAATCCCTGTTGTACCTGCTTTTTTACTTTGGATTATACCTCACCTGCTTCAAAAGGCATTTTACTTCAAGAAGACACAACTAACGCTGATTCAGAAATTGACAAGAGGAGGAAGCCCAGCCACATCCCAAAGAGGACTGCAACTGCAGTAGTGTTTACACAGACTGTTGAAGGGACCTTGAAACAATTTCCAGCTCATCTGTGTCTTTAGTTGTCACAAGAAAAACTTCAAAGCCAAGTAAAATTCCAAATTAAGATTTAGAAAACAAGATGCTTTTGTTTATCACTGGGGTAAAGGTAATGGTTGAAAAGAACTTTGAAAAGATTCAGGAACTGAAGTCAGCAGCACCAAGTGTTCTCAACACCATGGAATTTCTTCAGTTTCCTTTGAGGATACATTTTAGTTCCACATCTACTTGTTCATCATATTGTCACCTCTATGAAGATTACAGAAAATCTTGACTAACATGATGCTGGATTTTTGGAGGGATTGTGTAAATATTGATCAGTGTACTGTTTGAAAATAAATTCCTTCAGGTTGTGAAGAAATTTGTTAATAAAAACAAGTGTAATGCCCACACACCATTTCTCAAAATGCTAAGCCAGAATTTATTAATTTTTAAAGGTACTGAAAGTTTCAGTAAATATACATCTTAAATTTTAACAAAATCAGATTTGTATGAAGGTTTTTTATGTGGTAATATTATACTGTATGTTCAAAATCAGAACAGTTCCTTTGAGAAGGCAGGGTTTGCTTAGCAGTGTAACTTTTACACTTATTTTTGAAAATGTCAGCTTTGAGAGTTCAATACTTGTAGTCAATAATCTAGTTATACTAGTCTGTAAAAAAAATGTTCTGAATGACAGTTACTGTTCAAAGACTTTCACAGAGAAAAAAAACCTATAATTTTACTAAGGAAGCACAGTGTACAGAATTTATTTGAGTAGTTTCATAAGAACACTATTACATATATTGTAGTACAGGCACTAGTGGCAAGATTTTTATTTATCATTTGTTTCATGTTATTTTGCTACCTGTGTTTAAAGGCAAATGCCTGAGGGCGCTCATGGGATAGACTCAACCAACTGTGGCCTTCATTCCTAACAAAGAGGTATTTTTTCAAAATGCAAACTTAACTTGTCCTTGTAGAAATGCAGTGCAAAAATACAGCATGGAAATTATTTTGAAATCCTTCCTGGTTTTGCAGTTAGGAAAATCAAGTGGAATTATATCCAGGCGTGTAGATCCTTGGTATCACAACCCCTAGTCAAAAAAATGGACTTGAATTTAGGAATGAGAAAAAAAAAAATCCCACTCAAAAGGCAGAAGTGGAATTCTTTGTATATGCTAAGTAAGATTGGACTTACTTGTATCACATGTGGTATAAGTCCAATATGCTACCCAAAACTTTTTGGCAAGCTTTTTGTAATTATGGAAGTAAAATCTGAATGCCTGTCTTCATATAGCCATGTATTTTCACTGTAACAGCTTAAAAGTTTCATGGATTATCAGAAAAATCCACTAGATGATGAGATCCTGGAACCATAAAAGTAAGTAACAAAAACACTAGGTTCCTCAAGACCCTCACATTTTTGCTGCGTTCCAGAGAAAAGTTTTAGCCATCTGCCATTCCCAGGGTGCACACAGAAAGAATGTGAGGTTATTTTTTTTTAAAAGCTTACACGCCCTTGTGTGTTTAGCCTAGTCTCTGGCCAGGTGAGGTTGTGACTGTTAAAATCCTGCAGGGCCAGATTTACTGCGCCTATTACTTGTCAGACAGAAGGTTGAAAAAGTTACCTTGTCCCTTTATAGAAAATACTGAGTTGTGAGACTTGTATGTGACACAAGAAGCAGCTGCTATTTAATGAAAGGTATGTTATTGCTAAGTTTGGGGAAAGATACCACCTCTTCTTTCAGCTCTTCTAAAGCTTGCTATTTAAGCTGAAAAAGACCTAAATTCTAGCTGGTGTCACTGCTAAATTTGTGTCTCATAAGTGAAAGGTCTCAGTTGTTACTCCCTCAGCTTTTACAGCCAACTAGGATAAAATGTAAATAATTATGTAAATCATTCTTTATACACAGTTTTCATCACTGATAGAGAATTTT
The DNA here is from genome assembly GCF_009819885.2 of Catharus ustulatus. NCBI lineage: Eukaryota > Metazoa > Chordata > Aves > Passeriformes > Turdidae > Catharus > Catharus ustulatus. The sequence goes on along the minus strand of NC_046237.1, from coordinate 81,009 downwards.
CTCTGACCTTTACTGGATAATTAGCCTTAAAGTATTTGTTCACACAGTGTCACTAAGTTCTGATTTTAAATAGAAATCTTTATTTACAGTATTAACATCCAAACACAAAAACCAGAAGGGTAGCAACACCTTACAACCAACCCTTTTATAAATCAGTCCCCACGATTTCTCTGTTTTGCAAAATAAAGGAACAGATATTTCAAGCAATACTTAAAATGTAAACTAAACTTAGATGCAATTCTCAATACCATATGCCTTCTCCTGAGAATTTTTTAAAATATTGCTCTCAGAATTACGATTTCACACTTGCTGTATCATTTTGTCAACTGGTGGTCTGCACATAAATTCTATAATAAAAGGTGTGCTAACTGGTGCAACATTCAAGTTTTGTCTTGTGACAGAAACATGGTCTGAATTTCTCACTTTGGAAGCAGTACTTTAGGCCAGGAAAAAGGTATACTACACACGAGTTTAATAAACATATGATTTCTGTGATCAAAAAAGTAACAGAGATTGCAAAACAACACTAGTTTGTGCAACAGTGATCAGAGGTTGCTGTACTAGCTAATTCATCTCTTACTGCTGAATAATGTTACATAGGTTTTATTTAAAAAAACATTCAGAAAAATCTACTGCTATAGGACCAAAGCAAAATTGATGATGGTAACTAAATGTCAACAGATTCCAAACTAGAAGTAGTATTTAGTGCTGCCAGGAAAGATGGCGTCAATGCTTTTTAAAAATGCCCCCTGTCCCTTCATCAAGTTTAAACTAAAAATCTTTTCACTGAGATAAAAAAGTAGGTACTGGAAAGCTACAACTTTCTAAACAGATGAGAAAAGGATGAACCTTTATAATGTCACGTAGGTACCAGTTATACATAGATGTATAAATAGAATTACTAATTAAAAAAAAAAATAATTGTACTGCAAGATGTATATAGCAGTATATCTAAGAGCTCACCTAATGAAAGCAACCGGTGTTTGTAGTTGCCGTCAGTATAATGAACCACTACAAAATATAAATATTGTTATACTCTGATTTGATATAAAAAGCAAGGGATTGTTGCCTTTCACCCTCAGTAAGCAGCATTTAACAAACACACATGTTCCAAGAAATGAAAAAATGAAAGTTCCTTAGGGTCTTAGAAGTTTTGCATTATAAACACACAGTAATTGGACTGAAAATTTCAAATGAATGCTGTGATAATCTATATACTGAGTACTAGTGGAAGAGACAGGGTTGCATGAAATAGATCAATTGACTCTACATTCCCTTTGAAACACAGCTGACTAGGCACTGAGGATGAGTTTTTGAGAATATTTCTATTGAAACTTACTTCTATTAAAATGGAAGACTACTGAATATTCTGAACAATAAAACCTCCTCTTGCCAACAGTACCAAGAATAAGCAAAAAGGAACACAGTTTTGGGGTTTTTTTGTTTCTTTTACTCACTTGGGAGAAATCAGTTTTCCATTACACAATGAACAACAGAACAGAAGCACCACACATCTTAAACATTTCTGGGTCATACCCTATGAAGGTTTAGCGGTTTAATTCCTTGTAACTGCAAAAAGTGCAAAGAGATCTTAATTTCAAGCACCCAAAATGGAGGGGAAAATAAAACCCCATGCTATCAGCAAATGATATGTAACCAGACTTAAATACTGCTATGACAGAAATCTGCCTAGAAAATACATTCATTACTATTAGAATAATCCAATGAGGTGTAGACATTTGGTTGAAGTGTGGCTTAATATCCTTAAAGATTTCTGGGTGTTACATAACAAGAAATATTTTGCAACAGACAAACATTTTCAAAGAACATTTAGAGTTCATTAAAATTGACCAAAAAGACTCAATCCAGATTCATCAATGGAAAAGACAACCTATTACAGACAGACATGTCTGTCCTGACAAGTTGTAAGATCTTAAAATGCAGAGCCTTCGTGTCAAATTGCCTTAGGTAAAAAGAAATGCGACAAAAGTGCTCAAAGGTGGAGAAAGTATTGAACAACCGGTCTTTTTTTTATAAAAAGCTCTATGTTAAAGATGTAAAAATAAATGAAGTGTTGAAGACCAAAGAAGAGAAATACGTGGGCCAAAGTCACCCAGCCTCAAAGTCCTTAAATTTAATTTTAAAAAATTCCATTTGGACCTCAACTACACTCTGTTTCCAGAAATCAATTTTGTTAAATATTTAGCTTCACAAACTCTGCAAAAACGAGTTAGTGACCTACAAATTCATATATATATAATACATTATTTTAGAGATCATATTTACAAAATTTATTCACAAAAACGGCAAAATTCTGACTGCAGTGTCTTGCCTTGAGTTTTCTGAAGTTATTTTCAAAAAAAATTAAAGATTATTGCTCTAATTTCCATACACTGAAAAGATTACATTATGCAGTCTTTTCAAATAATTCTTAAGAGATTGTGTTTGAGAAGGAACATGAGTACACCCTACCTTCATATTAAGTCCTTATCAAAGACATTGCATTAATCCATTATATAGTCTTCTATAAAGTGCACTCAGCTGCACAGCACTATGTAAATATTAGTCACAATTGTGTTTAAATAATTTAAATTGTTTATCCTCTCTTTTTCACCTGTGGTTTCAACAGACAGGATTTTGGACTAGCTTGTGCCAGTTGATTTTGCACTGCTACTTTGCTTGGGAAATCCCTGACTCTTGGGGTAAGAGACTAAAAGTAGCATCTATATTCAGGAATTCATATAAAAGAGTCAAGGCTAAGAGCTACATTCTCTGTCAGATACTGTTATTAGAGAAATCAGGAAATTCTTACCACTGTCACTTGGTGTGTCACTGGCACTTCTGTTTGCCTGGGCTAAAGCAGGGCTTTAGACAGCTACAGTAAACAGATACCCATCATATTATTAAAATGGCATTATCAAATTCACATTCCTAGAAGAAGACTGCCAAAAGTATTAAGGACTTTTTATTGTACCCCACACCATATAGTGATATACAGACTGCCTCTATTAAAATGTATTTTTGTTGGGTAGGGGTTTTTTTGTTTTGTTTTCATCTGGATGAGGAAATTTATCACTGGTTTCTGTAAGCCCAGTATGACTTGCCATGAAGAATGTGTCACTTTCCTTTCTTACACTAGTGCATTCAGCCATTCTTGTTTGAAGATGTGGTTCTAGATGTCAGCAGTATTTCTGTTAAAGAAAAGATACTTTCATCAGAGAAGACATCTTTGCTGAAAGAAATGGTTCATGTACTGCATCTGCAAGAACAAGCTACTGACAATCAATGCCTAGAAGCAGAACAGCTTTTTAGTGGCTCCACTTTGAAAATAAATTTCTAGAGAATAAATGCTGTCCTAGAATTTCCTACACACTATTTGGTATCTTTATGTCCTGTAGATTTGGAAAATCTGACATTTCATCTTTATATTCTCCTCTTTATAAAAGGCATTTGTTGCATTACAGTCCTCCAAAACAACACTTATCACCCAGAAGTCCTCATTATTCTGATTGCTTCCTCAGGTATGCTGGACAAAATCTCATGAGGTACTTTCTACTTGAATAGATTCAGCTTATGTCAGTATTATGTTGCTCATTCTAGGTATTTTGTGGAAAGATTGTAGCAAAGTGTACAAAAATTTTGTATTTCAGTTTTCTTTCAGTGCCTGTTATTAGCATTTTCACCTTACATGAGGGGTCTAAATTTTCCGTAGTTTCTAAATATGCATACACAAGTTATTCTAAGGTATTGTAAGGGCAAGTGTCATTATCAGCGTCTGCCAGAAGGATGCTGCACTATCAGGAGTCTTAGCCTGACTCGTAAGAGTTATTAAATATAACTTTCAACATCGGCTGCAGATGCATTTCAGGAGGTCCATGGGTTTTTTTCTGTGATTTCTCCAGGTTCAGAAGTATTTAATCATCCTTTGTGCAGTTTAAGGCTTGATCCTACCCATGATACTTCAAAGTCAACAGCTAATGCCAGCACACAGCTTGGGTTCATTGTGAATTTGCTTATGTATCATCAAAAAGAAAGTATCTCTTAGGACATAAAATCAATAGGCCTACAGATGCAAATACAAACAAGATGAGAACAGGACTATGCCAAAGAAATGGATGTCAGCAGACTGTAATCAATGCATAAAGAGACACAAAATGTTTTCATCAGTCTTGATGTACAACTTACCTGGTCTGGACCCATAGGCAGTCCTGACATAGGCATGGGATTAATACTCATCTGCCCAATATGGCCACTGCTGCTATTCATGTGCATCATACTGTACGCTGCTGGGCTACCTTGATGGCTGAACTGCTGCTGGGGAAAAGAACTGAAGTACAAAAGGACAAATAAAATTACCTTCCAATACGTTTACACACTGATGTACTGCTTTCCCTGCACCAGCTATCAACACATGAAAAATAAAACTATTTTCACATTTACCCATTTTTACCTAGTATCTGTTTAATTTGGAAACTCCCAAAAGGAATCTGAGTTTTCAGAAATACACAGTTGTATGTATATGCTACTATTTTAGCTGTACTATCCACTGTCACACTATTTGATATTTTGTGTTTCCCCACCCCCTCCCCCAAGTTATTTTTTCTTTAAATATGAAGTTAATATTTAAAGACTAAATGTTGCTTCTAGTTACAAAGATTGTAGAGCTCCAATATGAATCAATGAAGATAAGCATAAAATGCACTTCATTATTTTATTTCCTAAACCAGAGCAGGATGAAGGACCATATAGATGCTAGACAGTTACTTTTTCACCTTGCAAATCCTCTTCCCACTACATGCTATTTAACACAGTTTCTACTTCCATCAGAAATTAAACATCCTTTTTGAGAAACAGGTTGTAATCTCAATCTTGAGGTTCACCTGTTTCTGGGCATGCTTCCTGAGGGCCAACCCTTCATCTCTGAGGGCTGGTACATTGTTGCTGACTGAGGATGCTGCAGCATAGGGTTCTGGGAGGGTCCAATTCTTGATGATATCATTGAATTGGGAGGGCTTGATATTCTACTAAATGCAGGATCAGGTTGTTGGTTTATTCCTTAAAATAAAACAAAGGAGACAGATACAGTGCACTTCAGTTATCATCACCTAGTACTTCTAGTTTATCTTCTTGCAGTGATTGGAAGGGGAAAAGTCCTTTTTTGTAGCAGTATATTCCATTTTTCAGAATGATTGGTATTTAGGTAGTTTAGATTAATATAAACAGGGAAAAGAAAAACCAGACAAATGAAAAAAAAAAAAGCCAAACATGTTAGTACTAGTACCATAATTAGGTGAATAGGGGAATTGCTGTGAAGGAACTTGAGCCATTGGAGGGCCTGTCAAAGCACTATCCATGCTTCCTGAGGTTGTCACATTTGGTGGTGGACTGAAGGCCTGAGGTTGCTGTTGTTGCTGCATCATCATTGCCATCCTCTGTTGTCTAAAATGGTGACTTATTAGTTCCCTGTTACGCTGAGCCACCATTTGAGCATTAAGAAAACCTTGCTGCTATCCCCCAAAGAGAAGAAAAATCATATTAGAAGATGTTTTTACAAGTAAAATCATGGCAGAGTCAATCAAACTCATTCCTAAGATCCAGCAAGTCAAGGAAAACCCACAGCCAGTACAAAAAATAATCACCAAAATATTAAGACAAAAGTTTTTATTAAATTGTCATTTGTGCTAAACAAATGGTGGTATTTTACATGGAAAAACTTGGCATACTGAATTGACAGCATGACCTAATGAACAAATCCCCCTGTAAATCAAGGTAAAGGTAAGGTTAAAAGGGTTTCTTTTTTAAAAAAATTATACAGAGGAACAAAACCAAAGAGGAATGCTGTAAAGCTATGAAAGAAGAAACAGATGGCTACTGTGGTACATACTTACCTGGGATCCCACCTGTGGCTGCATAACTGGTCTCATCACAGAGTTAGTACCACTGATGGGATTTTCCATTTTTATTTCAAGCGTTTGACGGGCCTGATTCATAAACTTGGAAAAAGATATTTTAGCACTATTAGCTTGAAAATAACAGTATCTGAACAAAGTAATGGCAACTCCTGCAAAAACATTTTCTTTAGAGACCTCTTGAATCCATAAAGTGCAATGGTTAATTTTTGCCTTGTCTGATGTACCTGAAGAACCAAACTATTTTTTAAACAGCTCAAACATGCAAAAAGAAAAACCCTTTAAACAGTGCAGCATAAACTGGTTTTGGTTTTTTTATTTCCCTTTAAATTAGTACACTTTAGGAATAAAGAGCAGACTATCTATTTGTTTCAAACAGTTAGTGTCACAGAAAACCAAGAAAGAACACAGTATTTCCTATCATTGCCATTCCATGGCAATGTGAAAAGGAAAGGGTTGAAAAATGGAAGCTTGGCAAGGAGAGAGAAAAAGAAGTTGGTTTTAGAATTGTTTTTTGTCAAGGACCAACCACGCCCCTGGGAGATGTCAGAAAATACTGTGGATGAGAAAATTCAGGTATTTGTGGTTGCTCTAGGATGTTGTCTGTCTACAGAGAAGAAATAGAATTTTCTTACAAAAGACAGCAGGACGTTGTTAATAACTTTTAAAAACCTTTCCTATAGACTTGGGCCTCTTTTTAAGGGGAAAGGGAGATAGGAGGTTTGGAGATGTGAAACTACAGCCTGACAAAGAACTGTGTATGCTCCAGGCCCTTTTGATATGGAATGCAAGACTCAGGTCTGGGTGCTTTTTGCCCCTGCTAAAATGTGCATGTGTATCTGTTTTTTGGAATCCAAGATGATGGAATAAATGTACCCTTTGCACTTCAGCTGTGTGTTGCTGTTGCCTTGGTGTTACCTGCATGTAACCTGTTCACACATCGTGTCACACAGCAGTAGTTCAGTTTTCCTAGTTTAATTTGTACGCTGTATTTAGTACCAAGCTTGCATTTCCACATGGAGAATTCAATGCTGAAATTGTGCACCAATTTTTTAAGCAGTGTTTTCAACCTAGTGTTAAGATCTATGTGGTTGTATCTATCCTCTCACCTTTCATCTGAAGAAAATACCTAAAATGACATCAAATTACTAAATGGAAAGCAAACCCATATACTGATAAGCCCAAATGATTAGTTAGAAAACACAGTGAGAAAGAAGTAACACCTGATTTACAGAAGAAATACAGCTCTGATTTAATGCTACGTGCGAGGTTCCGAAAAAATACTAAACACGGAGAAAGAGATCATGCAGAGTTGCACTGTACAAAAGCACTGTTTTAATGAACAATCCTTTCATGTGCTGCATGAATGAAGCCAATCCGTAGCTAGGGAGGCTGACAAAGGAGAAATACTTGTCCTAATAAGTGTTCTTCCACTCCTACAGCCATCAGGCAATTCAACGTGAAGCACTGCCAAAATAAAAGATCCACCCTCTCAATCATCTGTTGTAATGTCCATTGTCATATACGTAAAGCAACACGATTCCACGGGCAAGAGATTCTATTCTGAAACATGAAGTAAGTGTAAATATAGGAGCAAAAAATTACCTGCTGTCCCTGGAGCCTCTGCTGGAGCTGCATGCGTAGCTGCTTTGGTGTGTTGGTCCGAGGTCTCATCACGTTTGCTTGGGGGTGCATACTTGCCAGAGGAGGATTGCTTGCTTGGCTCATCTGATTCATCACTGAATTAAAAGGTGGCTGTTGTCCCTGGTTGTTACTAAAACCTCCTGGCATTGTTGCCCCTTGCCCTTGATAGTGTTGACCATATAACAAAGGCTTCTGGTCAATTAAAACTGAAGATTCCTGACCTTGAAATGAGTCTTGTTTGGGTTCCAAAGCTTGTCCCTTCAACAAATAAAGAAGTGCTTTCACTTAGCCATATATATAGAATTCCTAAAGAAGCAATAAAGCTAACACAGCATAATACACCATCCATAAATTTCTTGGGTAGAACATAGCATGGACAGCTACTGTTAGTTCTCTCTCCAAAGTAATGAAATAGCAAAAGTGATTAAGAACAATAATAATAATAATTCCTTTTAAAATCAGTTTTGCTGCACACTGCATACACAAGCAAAGCAGTGTCACCATTCAAGCCCTTCTGCACTTTTTGATGCTATCTGTACAAATGATAGTGTCATGTGGGTCTTAGCAACTTCCAAATTACTCACAGAATTTCTTTTTCCTATTTGCTAGCCATGCAAATTCAACCTGGAACTGAAGGAGAGGGAAGCATCCACATCACTGCCAGTCAAATAATCCACAACCTAAACGCAGCTGACAGCAAACTAGTAAGGAAACCCAACAGAATGTTTATGTGTTATGTTTTATGTTATGTTATGTTTTATGTTATTATAGTATTATCATGAATTACACCCCAAACTCCACCTATATAAACCAAGGCATTACACATTAAACTTCTGTAAAAATATGACACTTTTTATTTCTTGTCATGCATAATCCATACTGAGCTTCTCCATTGAAAATCACCAGTCAATGCAAAGGTTTCCAAAGGGAAATGTATGAATATGAACACGGGGAAGTGAGGAGACAAAGTAGATGAGGAGGCCCTCTTCACTTTCTTTTCAAATAACAAAATAATATTGTTCTTTGGAAAATAAATGGCCAAAATATCTGTTTACTTACTTGGTTTACAAGATCAGGAATTCCTAAGGCTCTGTCAATTTCTTCCAGACCTGTGACATCTGTATTACTCAGTAGTGTGTGCAGTTGATCCAGAAGCGCCCTTTCATCATTCTGGCCTTCCACATTTGGTGCCGAACACAAGAGATCATCCAAAGAGCTTCTAACTAATTGTCTATAAATTAAAAAAAAAAGCCCCACTAAAATCATGGAATCAATAAGGTTGGAAAAGACCTCCAAGGTCATGGAGACCAGCCTTTGAGCAAATACCACCTTGCCAACCACACTTGTAGCCCTAAGTGCAACATCCAGTCATTTCCTGAACACATTAAGGAATGGTGTCTCCACCACCTTCCTGGGCAGACCATTCCAATGCCTGACCATTCTTTCAGTGAAAAAAAAATCATTTCAACCATTACAAGGAAAACAACACTTTTTATATAATATATTGACCTGGGTATGATCAAGTATTATAGTCACTCACACGACTGAAGTGAGACTTAAGTAAGACCTAAGTCCTAATGTCCAGTTACCTTCCATGCATCCTTGAACACATATAAATTCTGTTTTCTCCTGGTTTCTCCCATGTGCCACAGAGATACAATTTCAGAGTCTCCCATTTCTTTTTTGTGTGCCTCCCAACTCAAGGATTAATAGATTGTTAACAATGCCTTTTGTGCAACTGAGTTAAAAAAATATCCAGTGGCAGATCACCATCAGAAATGGAAACATTTCTGAAGCATTCCAGAAATGGAATTCTAGCTCTGATCTGTTATCCCCACTGTGTATTCTACACAATTTTATTTCCAGGTCTTAAATTCTTCTGACAGACAGCAAACAGTTGTATTTAGAATTACCTTAAAACCTTCCCCAATTCTACCTGTTTTGTGAACTCCGTGATGCTTGTTCCATGGACATCATATTGTCAGGCCACAATCCAGGTTGGTTAGAAGGTCCAGGTTGTCCATAGGGATTCCCTATGTCAATGTTTATCTCATTTGGCCCTGCAAGGTAAAACATCTGTGTATTTTTTAAAGACTAAAAGGTCTCATCTTGCTGTCCTAGTGTTCACATTAGGATGATCACACAAATTGTCAAGCAGCTTCATGAGCTTTCCATTATCATGTTTTACAGTGTATACACACAAACTCACAGTCAAGATAATTTCTCACATAAAACAGACCACAGATTTAAATACAGCACATAGTGATCTAGACCCACTACCCTGTTAGAGCAGAATTGCTATTTTTAATCCTTTAGCCTCTGAAGTGGAGCATGATAGACACAGCACTTTACATGAAAAAACCCCCCTACAACAATTCTGGACAACGACATCTGCTTACCAGCAAACATACACTGTCATAGTGACATCAAAATCTGGCATTTTAAATTCCAATACAGAGTAGAAATCAAAAGAAACACGAAGTACATAACATTTTGCTCTTTGGGAGTACTTTCTTCTCTCTACCTATCCAGGGACATACAGCACTACATAGGAGAGTTTATAACATCCCATTATTTTCCAGTATCTGTATGAATCACCTAGCATCAGTGATTTTTAGGAAGCTAAGCTGGAAAACTCTGACTTAGTCAGGACTGCACAAATTTCTTCTGTATTTAATCTTATATGCATTTGTTGCATTGAAATAGTAAGTCTGTTTAACAGAACTGGTGACAGCCCTGGTAGCTTTCCCTGGTAAGAAAGGAATGCCGTTTATTTAAGCTGGTTTGGGGCATACTGATATTGGCATGGTAGACTGGAGAATTTTACCTCTAGACTAAACCTTTGTTAGACATATAGAATACAAAAAAATCCACAGACTTTAAGACTGTCAATATTTTAGACATAACAGCTTATTTTCTCCCATGCAAACATGAGAGACTTTGAAGAAAAACATTATTTGCAATGTGACTTTATATGAAATTTGGTTACTCCACGTGAAAAGAATTTTGAAATACTTGAGAGCAAAACTTCAAAAGACATTGACTACCAAGAAGTTAACAGAAAAAAAAATAAAAAAACAACTATACCAAACAGGGTGAATAGAATTAACCACAATGCTAGTATCTTCACAAATGGAATCACAGATGCCATTTATTTCCTGGAATTCAGCAGAGAAGTACTGCACTAAAGAAACACACAGAAATCACCTCTCCCCTCTGCCATCTTGGGACTCAGAACAAATGATCTGTGTATGAGACACACAGTTCCAGAAGAAAACAAGAACATCACCAAAAAGTCATAAAATGTCATAGGGAACAATAAGAATCTCTACCTCAAAAACTCTTTCAATGAAAATCTAGCATTTTACCAAAAGTGCGACAATTCTTATGGTGAATGCTTGCCAAGAAACCAATGATAGTGCTATGTAAGACAATAAGAAGCTAAGAACTTACTCATGTGAATCATTTGCTGTTGCAGCATTGGCCTAGTACCAGGTATGCTGTTAGAGCGAACAGGCAGCCCAGACACAGAGTCACCCTCTGGGGGCTTCAGAAGGGTTGTTCTAAGTTCAGGTCCTGGTCTCAACATGGAAGCAGAGCTTGCAGATTCCAATCTGTTCACTTTGGAGTTTGGTAAACCCCAGTCTCCTGACTGATGCTGATTCATTGCCACATTTCTGTTGGAAGCACTTGCTATAATGAAGAGCAGAAAAAGAAAAATTTATTATCTGGAGTACATTATCTATTTTGGATTTAGAATTATTTTGCTATTTCACCATGTGCACCTGCTAATGTCAGAGCAATTGACTGAAGTCCTACAAAAGCATCTAGAGCTCACCAGGCCAAGTTCTAAATCATACAAAAACTGTATGAGCCTAAATATATGTAAAATTCATAATGACTGGCTGCCACTGTGAACTGTTCTTGCTTCTATATATCAAAGGAACATGTTAAACTAACAACTCCAAATAGTAAAAAATAATTTAACTACTTAAAGTACTGGCAATGATACAGACAGTAAACAGCTATGTTCTTATAATTTTAGCTAAGATAATAATTCACAAGTATTAAGGATGGCAGAATTAAAATTCTTTAAAGTTTCTTCTAAATGAAATTTGTATTTTAATCTTGCAATTTTTTAAATATAAAAGCTATTTCCTTTAAAATGAGAGCTGTTTGTATACAACCAACAAACCGAGATTTGCTCCAAAATTTTCTTGGTTTTCAATCATTCTTGGACTTCCACCCATCAAGTTTTGCTTTTGTAACATGGAGAACGCATTGACATTCCTCATTGAAGCACTTGAGCCCATAGGGCTGTCTGAAGACATGGTTCTGTTAAAAGGTGGGCGAGTAGTCTGCACAGACTGGGGACTCTTCACACCTGTTAAAGAATAAGATGCACGCAACTGTACATTTTAAATAAAATATGCTATTAATTAGTCTCATCTCTTTATGAGCTCATACACTGATCTTAAGCAAGTCAGAAGCAGTTATGTTGCTTATGTTTTCACAACAAAAACTCCCATTTTGAATGCACAGTTAGCACCTTTTGCAGAAAAAGTCAAAGGCACTTCCCTTTGACCCTATCCAAGAAAAGACGCTCATTTGAATTTAAGTTCTGTAATGTCTTTAGCATTACAGACTTCTTGATATCTCTAAGTGGACTGCCCAGACTTTGCTTAACTCCCACATGGAGGTAAAAACAAATGGTTCTGTTTGGAACAGCTGGAATCCAGACATAGTGTGTTCCTGAGCACAGTATCCCCTACAGACAATTAACTCACAAATCACTGTGCTTCACAACCAATAGTGTCAGTGGCCTTACGTGTTCTTGTACCTGGTTTTATATTTTTCATTATCCATGTTTTACCTCCTTCAGTTATCTCAGCAATCCACTGCCTATATAATCAAGAGATGGCCAGCATCATGAGAGAATGCAACAACTGCCATGATGCTGGTCTATTAGCTAGGTTATCCTCCCCTCCTACTCAGCATCCTACTAAGGAAGGGCATTCCTTTTGAATTCAAGGAGGAGCAATGATTAGAATTTAGTGGTCACAAGATGTTTTCACACAGAATAAGAAAGAAATTAGAAGCTTTTCACCAATCCCATATTATATCCCTAGTCATCAGTAAGGGATAAAAATTCTCAATTGTAATTTACAACTCACAAACAGCTTTCCTGATGACTTGTCTCTGAGAAATTCACATTAGATGAAACCAGAATAAACCGTAACACAAGGAATTTCATTGTGTATATAGTAGGTGTGTGCTCTCAAGACAACTAATAGTACATATAATAGCCTATGAGGGCATAATTAGCCATTTTGCATTACATTTGTCTTTGAAGATATAGGAGATGAAGAAAGTATTCTCTAAGGGTTTGAGGACACCATTATGTTTATATCAGGTAAGAAGAAAACCCTAACTTTAAACCCAAGTGGCAGATTTAATTCCTTACCCAACGGGGCATTTCCTTGAAATAATGCTTGCTTTGTTCCAGGGTTATTTCCATTTGCAGATACAGCATTATTGTAAAACTCTGAACTAGTAAGATCACCTAGAATTGCATCCAAATTATCCAAGTCTCCATTCATCTGAAAATGATGCAGTAAAATACCAAGGTTATTTACTCTCATGTGGCTATATTCACTTTTTACTTAGCTCGCTTATCTTAAAGTATATGACTGGGAGACAAATGTTTTAATTCACTGATACTATCTTGAGCTACCTTTTAACTTCCAAAGAAGTTCAGGTATCATTTAAGTACATTTTTTTAGAGTATTTTGCGTGGGTAATTTTGAGAATTAGCAGAAAACACACATAACTAAAATGAAAAACACTTCTGAATATAAACATTTCAATCATCACAAATTACAAAGATAAAAACACTAATGATAGCAAACAACATACAGAACATGTACCATTCAGATAAATAATGTGTCTATCAAACATAAAAAATAGTAGCAAACGCTACAAGACACAAAAATTACACACAGGTTTTTCTAGTCAGTTGGAGTCCTAACTTTCTTTAAAAATTTGTCTTTAAATCAGAGCAGTTTCAATAGAAAAAATAATTAATACGTAGTGGATCCACATCTTCACAAAAGAAGTTTCTCTAAATACCCTAGTTACATCTCAGGAGCAAGTACTGAAGTCACATGTTGTGTACTATTTTACAGAGTCGTTAGTGACTTTTCTGCAAGTGGTATTCAAACAATGTTACGAGATGTTTCATTTATAGGCAGCCAGTAGCTAATATAAAAAATTATTGTGGTTTTTTAAATTTGTTATTTACCCAGTTATTACTGATTGGGAAATCCAAGGTCTAAGAAATCAATGTATCTTCAGTAAACTCTGCCATACTGACCAGTACTGTTTACTTCGACGTTCCAAATCTTAGGACTTAAATACAAAAATGTTATATACAGATTATAATTTTAAGAACATCTGTTCCTAACAAGTGTACTGCTGGTTTCAGAGTAGTTGTTCCATGGTCCTAGTTTTCTGTATCATGACATTTCTTGGAATTCCAGCTTTAAAATTTATTTATACAAATTATATATGCATTTATACATTTTGGTATATATTTATTTGAATGCTGAATATATATGTATTTGGAAGAATATAGTCCCTCATCTAAGGAAAGAAAAAAGAGTACTAAAATCAACAAATGAACTAAACAAAATTGTGGCTATTTCAAGTATTACTCATTTTTGTGTATTGTTTATATTTTCAAAACAAAATCATGTTTTACCTGTTGCTCTTGTATTGCCAACTAAGTACAGAGGCAGTTACGGCCCCATTTCCTCCTAAGCCATAAAACCAAACATGTGCTAAGATCTAATTTAAGGAATAATTGTAAATATTACCTTAATTGTACCGTATCTTAAAAACATTAGTCCAGAACTTCAGGACATCAGATCCTGCAGTTCTTTTTGTTTGTGCTTTTTAGTTCACAATTAAACCTGAGCTTATTGTTCCACATCATTTGCACAGAACTTTCTTAGAGATGTTTACACATGCATACTGTAGAGCATTCTATATTTAGTCATTCACTGTAATAATAAAATATTAGTTAGCTTGCTGCCATAATTTTACATTATACTGTACCTCCTCTGCTGGCTCCATTTTTATTTTAATTTCTTTTTCTTGACTTGAAGTAGGAATTGTAGAACTTGTGCGCTGTCCCATCTTATTATCCAAACCTTCTACTTTAGGCCTCAACTCTTTGGAAAGTGGGTCCTTAATATCATCTTTATCTAGTAGATATCTTAGTAATGCATTGTTTTCTTTCTTCTTTGGGCTCAGTTGCTCCTGTTTGACAGTGCCTTCTCCACAGGCGGCTGTGTTACAAGCATCCTGATAAGTGTCTTTACCAGTAGCTTCGGCTGTGATCTTGGCCACCTCTGCTGGAGAATTACCATTCTGCAACAATTTATGTAAAATCCTGTGCTTCTCTTGCAGGAGCGACCCATGCATGTTCGAGGAGGAAGATACCCCTCCAGATGTTGATGAGGAAACTCCTGAAGGGCTGGTAACGCTGGTAGAAGCTTCTTTACAATTTGAGTCTAAAGGCGAGTTTGATGCTGTAGAATGTCCTCTTTCATCTGAGGAGCATGTGAGTAGCTGAAGCAGTTTTTTATGCCCCTTGCTCTCAGATGGTCCTCTCTGACTTTCAGATGCCTCCAGATTTCCCTCTTTACTATCTTTTTCACTAAGGAGATCTCTGCTGTTTGACTGGCAGATGGAACTTTCCACTTGGTTTTGTTCACAATACAAACCAGAAGGGCTATTGGAGTCCTGAGTACTTGTTTTACTTTGCTGATTTATGCTAATGTTTGGGGAATTATCCAATTTTGGACCCGGTGAAGAAAGCGTTGATAAAAGGGAATTTCCAACACCCTCACTAATGGCTTGCAGAGCACTAAGAGAACTGCTAGAGAAAGTGCTGTTGCTAGTGTTGCTGGCAGATCCCATTGGCGAGTGCATACCTATCATGTGACAGAGATCAAACTTATTAGATTACAGTACTGCCTGTATCTACTCTTCCTTTGGATTATGCATGACTGCTACATTGAGTTAATAATTCTAAAATACATTTTTCCCATGAAGTCAGGTATACTACATTCAAGTAACACATATAGTATCATATAGAGCAGTTAAAATGGATGAAAGATGGAATTCAGATAGAAGTGAGAAAAGATAGCTTGAAAAGAAAAGAGAGCATATAGCAAAAATAAAATACCTGGAGAATACTGGTGTGAACTCATTTTTGGACTCCCTCGATTCCTAGGAGATACCATTAGATTCTGTTGATTGGAAGTTAAGCCAGGACTACCATGTGGTGGGCTACTTATATTTAACCCAAAACTGTTACTCTGATAAGCAGAGGACTGCATTCCGGGTCCAGAATTCACTGACCCCATATTCCCAGGGCCTCCATATCGCGTGCTGGTGAGCTGACCCACTGCATTGGGATCTCCCAGACCATAGTTCCTGTTCTGCATTGGCATGGCTTGACCAGGTGACATGTTCATGAGACCATTAACAGAATTTGTGTTTCCAGTCGCAGGTGTTCTGATGTTTTGCCCAACAGAATTAGGATTTGGTCGATATCCATTTTGTTCTCTGTAAATTCAACATTGTCCCCAGAAACCCAAAGAAAACAAATTAAAACCTCATTTGGAATAATGTCTACAAATACATTATTAAATAATTGCCCAAATATTTTTTTCCAAAAAAGAGCAGTGAGAATTCAAGTTTCCACATTTAGTCACTACAGAAATGCTTGATCCTTTGGGGGTTTCGAGTTATAAGCACATAGAGTATCACTGCCTCAAAAAGCTCTAATCAATGGTCAGATTATGAATCAGATTTATCAATTCAAAGATCCTTATTTTTTCACCCCCTTCCTGCATCAATGCCTGACACCATTCTACTGTGCACATTAACAATGTGTGACCCTGAACAAGCTCAGCTAATAATTTTTCAGCATCTGGAGGCACTCTAGTGCCAGGAGACAGATTCCCTCCAAAGCGACATTTCAATTAGTCTTGCAAAGAACAAGAAGAGGTCATAAGAAATACTACTTCATACTACTTAGTTATGGATTATGCATCTGAGAGGATTCTCTTGTCTTTTTAATTGGTCTGCAAAAGCACATGACTGAGCATTGATATTTTCAGTGTTTCATCAATGCTACCACAAAAGACTAATAAAAACATGGCACGGGCTTTGTACAGGTATTGAGAAAAAAATTCTCTTTTGACTGGGACTTTCTTTCTGCCAGATAGTTGAAATGGGACTCTGTTAGGTTTAAACATTTATTTCTATGCTATGCAGCTCTGTCTTCCAAACTACTTCCCAACTGATTTTCAATCAGGTAAAATATTTTAATATCAGGCAAAATATTTAGTATTTTTCTCAGGTTATCTGCAAGGTCAGATTTTTTTTTTAAAACCATGACACTTAAATTATAAGCAGATACTACTAGTTTCACCTTTGAAGGAAGTGGGTAGAGACAAATCCATGGCGGTCATTAGTTACAGGATTTCGAAACAGTTTACTCTTCGTTTGAGCTGTCACTATTGTACCATCCGCTAAAGAAAACCGGTAAAATGGAGTTTCAGCATGACCTTGCGTATAAGCTGTAAAGGGAATACACAAATATAGTTAATATTTTAAATCCCAAAAATTATTAATATGAATTGTAAGATATTTTTGAAACAATACCCTTCATTAACGAGGATTTAAAAATATGTATTAATTAATTTTAAAAAAATACATACCCGAGACAGATAGAGAGGAAAAAGGAAGCATTGCACAATTTCTCCTCTATCAACAGAGGGACAATAAAAGCAAATGAGATCATTTTGATGCTGCAATATTTTGTGGTCACCAGACACAACTTCTGCATTTGTTGAAAGACTTCCAAGACTAGATTATAGATTCCATGGCTCCTGCTTGGGGAAGCATGTCTAAGTTTGCTTCAATCAAAAAATTGTGGTAACTATTGGTTTTAATTCGAGCTTTGCATCTTGTTAATTTAGAATTCATTTGATCAGTTATGTTGAAGAAATTCCAGAAAATCCATTTTCTGACAGTATGAGTCAGAAATAAAGACATAAATAAAGTATTTAAATAGATTATTTAATATCCCCTGTGCTCTAATTACTTTGTCAATCCTTCAAAAAGACTAGCATTTGGAATAATTAGAAAACATCATCCTTCTTACTACAGACTGTGGCTGTACTTCACTTATTTAGCAAGGTTATCAAACTAGCATTAAAAAATCTGTGGCACTGGAAAGCTGAAAATATTTTGAGCTCTCTGTCTTGAGAATAAGAAAAAGGCACCAACACAGCTGTTATCACTTTCAGAGGGATGTTCTTTAACGAAGGAAAGGGTGAATTAAAATAACATTAAACTAACCAAAAGTAACAAGCTAATGATAATTAAGGATGACATATCATCACAGAAATATAACTGTCTCTGTCATTGCCATGTACATCTGTGGAAATGGATACCCCAGATCATGTAATCTGGTATTTTCCTGGTATTTGATATTTCCAGGTGACAATTTCCAAAACAAACACATTGAAAAAAAACAAAACAACTTCCAGAAGAATTTCTCGCTCTCAAGAGGTCATCCTCCTTCAGCTGGTAAATGAATCACAGTAATTAACAAAAACCATGAAAAAAAGAAACACAGGCAGAATTTAGCATTTTTGTTTTTCAGAAAAAAATGCAGCTCCTAGGAGAAGCAATATGATCCAAACATTGTAAACCGATTTTTACCTTCATGATAGTGGTGTTTATTTGACCATGACTGCCCATCATTGTGGCATAAGAATCTCTGAATACACCGACGAATTGTATCTTCAAAGCCAGGTCTCATGGAAGATCGTAATGAGTTTGTATCGATGTTGATAAGTTTGCCTTAACAGGAAAGAAAAAAGTTAAACTCTTTATGACTATGACAATTTTTTTGTATAAATAAGGCTCCAATATAACCTTTAACCACCAAATTCTGAGCATGCTGCAGTTACATTTATGAATTATCTGCCATATGAGAATATGATGTTGCCTGTTAAAGCATCACTATTTAAAGGGATTTATGTAACTGAGTAAGAGGAAGTTAATCACCTGCAGGTCAATGTCAGAGCTTTAGAAAACAGTAACTTTAGTCTGTAGTTACAGGCATCTAAGGGGTGCACACAGAGTAAAATTTTTAAAAATACTGACCAACTACACTGAATTAACATCGCAAACACAAATTGGGATCTGAAAAAATCCCATTTAGATTATACAACTCTTTTGATTTAAACAGCGTAAACCACTTCAGACATTAGTTCATGTATTATATAAAAATACAAACATTCTAAAGGACTTCCATTCACATCAGTTATGATCTAAAATATTTCTTCTGCATAAAGGAAAGCAGAATGACAACCATTTGAAATGCTAGTTAAAACACAAAGTAATGCTTTTTACCAACTTGCCAAACAGTAACACACAGAAGAAAATAAAACCTGCCACAGGTTTTATTATACCTCACTACCATCAGTGGTAAAAAAGCAGTTGGGAATCCTTAGTGTGAATTCTGTTAGTAACTACAGATACACAACACATACTACATTTATTTAAAACAAGAGCACATGGACAAAGAAGACTCCTTCATACCTTCCTCCTGGGTATACTTCCTACCTGAAAGATCATGTCTTGTAATAAAGCTCTCTGGATTTGCTGGAAATACCCTTTCTGCACTTGTGATACGACGTGCCACACAGATCATGCAGGACTGCAAATCTGTATTTAAAAAAGAATGTTTCTTCTTTCATCGTCTCCCATTTTAGTGTATTGAATAATCTAATAAAATAGCTGAAGCGTCGTGGGTTGTTACAATGGAAGTACAGACAGTAAGGATTAAAGTTGCTCCATTCTTGAAAATGGTTTGAAAACCATCAAAGAGCTTTTCATAGAGATTTCTACGCATGACAATTCCACAAAAATTCCTACCTTCCCCCTCTTCCATCATAGCTCTTGGTTGTGATAAAGCAAAGCACTGCATAGTTTCATATCTTTGACGTATATCCTGGTAGCCACCTACATCTTCAAAGGGATCATGAGAGCTTTTCACCATCATCCGGCAATTGAATGTATGGCTCCTCTGTCTAGGTGTTTCATTAGTCCAAGCAACTCCATTAACTTTAAAGAACACAGTAAGAATTCATATAGATTTTCAGATACAATCAACTCATAACTGATTCTTCTTAATTTAGATACTCTGTTCCTAGATTGCAGATTTTAAAGACTATTTTAAGAAGCCTTTCAACATACCATCAATATAGCTCGGTATAAAACAGGAGTATTGAGACCAAGGAAAAAAAACCTCTTTCTTTTTTGCATGACACTTCCAGTCACTTGAAAGAGTACTGAGAAATCATTCACATATTTTAAAAACAAGCAGTTCCTTCAGCTAGCCTTGTGGTATTAGGGAAGTTGTTCCTTCAGTGTCACTATGTTAAAGTTATAGGTAAACAAATTGTAAAAGCTAAAGTGTAAATTTCCAGCACATTTATTTCGGATGGCATGCTATTGTAAAAATACAATACTATTTATCAAGATGAAAATATTTTTGTAGTAAAATATTCTTTATATTAGTAATCTGTTTTGAAAGGTTATCCTTTACAAGGTTTTTTTTTTTTCTTCTCTGATTGCTTTCAAATAATTTAGTAAGTGTAATAAATCAACTTTTACTACCTGAAGATTTCGGTAAGTTTTTAAGAAAGTCCTTCCGGTCATCTTCATGCAAGATACCATAGACACTTGTATTAACCAAATCTTCTTGTTTATACTGCAGATACTGTGTGACATTTTCTGATACAAATACTATGTTTCCGTCTCGATTTACAACAAAGAGGAAGCCGTCCAATGCCTAAATATTAATGTGACAACATATAAGACATACCGACTAATTCTGAATATATTTTAGTTTAAAAACTATGTGGGTGATAAACGTCAATTTACAATATATTCACTTCTTCTCAGGACAGAGATGAAGTTTTAAACACTTCTTTGAGGAAAAGTGTCTCTGGTAGGGAATTATTTAAATAATAATAATAATCAGTATGTCCACGTGATATTCCATTCAACTTTCACATGGTTAACAAGCCTTGTTTCATTCTTGTTTCTTATGAACACTAGATCATGAATTTGTAACATTAATTCAATAGCTAGCAAACTGAAACAAGAAGTTCAGCAGAAACAAGTAGTAACACTTCCACTACCAAGTGAAGAGATAGGAGGATCTAACAAAATACTGTATGTTCTCAATTGAAAGAGAAATGAAATATCTATGTTAAAAAATTAAGCTTCAAAAATGCTTTTATGAACTTGTAAATATCAGATTTGTTTTCCAGGCATAAAGAAGGGCTATCTGCTGTGTAACTTTGTTTACTATTATTCTCGAGTTATTGCACTTGACGGCAACATTCATTTAAGACGCTTCATAATTTTGTAGCACAAATGCAAATACACATAACAAACCTCTCCTTGCAAAAACTCCTCCATGTAAGGTCTATCCCCTACAAGAAATAAAATATTCCTTGCACAAATAAGCACTGTTTCAGCAGTAATTTGCTAATGACTGGAGTAAATAAAGCACAGGGATATTAGACAAAAATCAAAGGTTATTCTATTTCCTTCTACAGAGAATTTCAGCAAAAATTAAGAAAACATTATAGATTTTATTCCTGACCCATTCAAACATACTTCTGCATGGTGCTTGCACACTGTTTTATTACTACAGGATTGCATACATAATTGTAACATTTTCACCAGGTTTACATATTTGGTTCCACAGGGGTTTACTAGGGCCTAATCTGTACTTGCCTGTAATAAAAGAGGTCCCAATGAATCCTTGTCAATAACTCCTTGACCCGTGGATGATACATCAGCTTTCTGAACATCATCATCATTAGAAACTGCTTTTCCTGAAAGTCAAAAGATACATTTCTGTGAAGCAACTTTTCACGTGAAGGCCACATTTTAATGTTACAAACCAGATTCTAGGAATTGTGTGAAATAAAGGCAAAAAGAAGCACAAATGAGAGAGGAGGGCTTACAAACTGTTGGTCATTGAGACTAGAAAAAAATGTCACAGTCGCATAATTCCAAACTCTTTGCTCACATAAATTGACTTGGGCAATTGAAGCTGACATGATGAACTTGCTTTGTGAACATTTCTTGTGGTTTCTCAGACATTTTCTGATGCATACCTGTCGAGTCCTTGAATAGCTATTAAACACACTCATTATATACATCTCTTTCTTGTGTTTTTATTTTGATCATCTCATTATCATTGCTCACAGTCTTCAGATGCTATCACCAGTGTTCTATAAAAAGGTTTCGATTCACGTTAACAGTTGTGCATCTGTTTGTATAGATATGTGTATGTGTGCGCATGCAAATAATAAAACCATATTTTAAAAATCAAAATATCCTAAGTTAATTGATTGCAGGGGAAGGTGGAATGCAAATTCATGCCATGCAGCAGAATTACACAGAAAACACTGTGAACTTTATTTTGTGGTACTTGCTGGCAGATTAGGCAGACCGGAAGAGAAGCACATCATCTCAACTCTATAATGAAACATTAGAATACACTAGATGACACTACAAAAACTGTAAAAACAGAAGATGATTTTTAAAAATCATTGTAGCATGTCCTCAAAAGATGTGGCAATTTACAACAACAGGTAAGATACACACCACAGCATATTCCATTTTTCTAACACTTTACTGCCCAAATGACACACCTACGCTTTGGGAGGCTAGTCATTAGGAAGTGGAGATGGGGGTGGATATATACATCACTCACTCTACAACTCAAAACATGGGTTTTGCATATACCTGTCGGTTAAAAAAAAAGTATTATATCACTTAGGTTTACCCAACCTGACAGAAAATACCAAGATAAGATGAATTGCTTCTTTCCCTTTTGTTGAGCCGGCTGACTACATTCAATCACACTAAAAAATCAATTTTTAGACACCCATAAAATATCACTATTTCTGATTGGAGGCTTGCCCATAAGAAAAGGATATGTTTCCTTGAAGTGAAAGGCAACAGTATGTTTTCTTCATACCGGTGAGTATTTGGTATAGTGTATAAGCAGATGGTAGAGTACCATCTCCTTTTTTTAACCGTGTCTGCGGTACAAAACTGGTAAGAAAGGTCATACAAAGTTTTAAAATCCTGATTCCCAAGAAAAGTGATGATACATACTTCTTTACTTTTAAACAGAAAATTACTTAATGTGCATTTATGGTTTGAATCAAGTCAAAGTCCAAAGACCTGCTCAGTTACATGCTATCATGAAAACCACTGCTCAATTTTGCAAATAATTGTTGCTTCAAAAAAATAATCACAATGAAATAAAACTATTAAATTTGTCTTAGCAGGGCACTGTACCTTGCTCTTTTATTTGTCGAATCTGTCTCACGGTTTCTTTCAAAATAGCACATTTGTCTGGTTTGACATTGAAATTGTCAATGTCACTCAGATTAGCAGATATCAGCTCAGCCAGTTCTTCAATGTACTTGCTTTCCTGCTCACGTCGACGCTTCTCACCACTGCAGACCAGACTAGGAATCAAAAACATTGTTTTGTATACTTTATATACCATCCTATACAAAACCCGTGCTCACTACGTGAATGATAATGTACTTCACTTAACATCCAGCCACTAACCTAGGCAATAGTTATTCTTCCAGCAAACATGTATCTGAAGGATAAATGCGTGTGTTTTGTTACACTGCGTTTGATTTGGGGTTTGTGTTTGGTTTGCATATTTATTTAAGAATTTTAAGTACAAATTTCTATCAAGAGAATAGAAGAAAGCTATTAATTAAAAAACAATCATCCTGTGTTCACTCTATTACTCTACTGTCAAATTTAATGAAAAGAGCAGTTGCTTTTGTTATAAAATTGTAGCACTCATACAGAAAGTATATTTTAATCTTAGGAATTGTTTACAGTTGCTTAAAATTTACTAGACAAATGCAACTGAATTTTACCATTCTATTAACTCCCTTCACTTTGATTGAAGGTGTATATACCTAATAAATTTCTAGGCATCAGGACCTAAATGCCATCTCAACATGCAAGAAAAGTAGAATCACAGACAACCTAATGTTGCCGGATATTTGAAATTTCTTTTCCTACCCAGGTTAATGTGCTGAGTAAAGTGACTGTCTACAGCCTAAATCAACAGGCAGAAATGTCAGGTATGGCAAGAACAGAGAAAGAAGGACTCAGGGCAGGGGCAAGAATGGACACATCAAAAGAGAAAAGAGAATAATCATTCTCTGAGAAGAAACCAAGAGAAGGAGTTAGGAAAGTATGCATGGACCAACACTGGAGGAAACAAATACATGACAAAGCAGGAGCTTGAAAGATAAAGAAAGTTAATGAAGGATGACAATCTGAAAAAGACTCCTGAATGGACAGAGAGACACTGTAGAAAGGGAAAGAGAAAGTGGAATGGAGGACACTCATAAAAAAAACAGTGGGATACAGTGGAAGCATTTAAGGGTCTCATACACAGACTGTTGAATGATGAAGGCAATTGGCATAGGGCACTGGGGATGTACATACAAAA
Organism: Catharus ustulatus; assembly: GCF_009819885.2. NCBI lineage: Eukaryota > Metazoa > Chordata > Aves > Passeriformes > Turdidae > Catharus > Catharus ustulatus. The sequence goes on along the minus strand of NC_046237.1, from coordinate 56,787 downwards.
GGGACAAATATTGGTGCACACAATGACACAATGCCTGATGACAAATTTAGTAAATCTTAATACTCTACGGGAAGAAGAACATGAAAGGATAAAAGAGACTGCACGCGGTGGAGAGCAATGGAGTTTGCAGGGAACAGAAAACCAGCTCCCTCAGAAAACAGTATCTGACAGAGCTGGTTGAGGGGCAGGAAGATAGCACACATTGCAAAAATTTAAGATGAACTTGAAAGAAACGGAAGTACAACCAAACCAGCAAAAAGCTCAATCTCTTGCAGTATTCTTTGCTAAATGTAACCGCCTCAAATGAGGTCTGTCAAATCAATTCCCAGATACGAGATGATGTCTTTAAAATTCCTCCGAAGCAAGAGGTTTTTCTTCCTTTGCCTTGCAATCACAACTTTGAAAGGGATTCCTTATCTAATGGAAGGTAACCCTGCCTTGACAGGGGAACTGGAACTAGATGATCTTTAAGGTCCATTCCAACTCAATCCATTCTATGATATGTCCACCGTATTAAAACTTCCACAGGAGTCTAAGTACAAAGCACAGTTCATCAACTTTGACATATCTACACCTAATAGTAAAGGTACTGATCTTTACAACACAAGCTGGCCTAGAGAGTTTCTCAACTAAACAAATTCCTTAGTTAGAACTTACTCTAAATTACAATGCAAATTTGAAAAGTATTTTTAAAAACTCTTTAAAAATCAGGAAAGTTCTATATAAACCTACCTTGCACCTGGTATATCACAGGGCAATGGTTTGCGCTTCCTTGACTCATTAGTCAAATTATCTAAGGAGTTTTCTCCTAATCCACTCATCTTCACCATGCATCAGCAACTAAAAGCAATTAAATAATAATTGTGAATATAATGTTCAAAATACTAATTCAAACCACAGAGAACTTATCCAGAGAAGTAATTTTTTTTGATCAGATTTACCAGTGAATTTTCTTAACAGAAATCCATAAACTTTCCACCTACTGAAAAATAATGTTTGCTTTCCTTTAAAATCTACCCTATATTTAGTCAAAACCCAGGTTATTAAAGCTATCTATCACTGTAAGCAAATGTAAAGGTTAAAAATGCATTTAATTTTTTTCAGAGATATTTAAGATTTGCACCATTGAGCTGGGACCGCTGTATAGCTCCAATTAGTCTAAAAAACAAAAAAAACAACTCAATATTTAAACATATATTTTGATAATCCGAAAAGAAAGCAATAAATTAATGTTACACCAAAACGCAGTTGCAAAAGCAAATAATTTTCTCCCTTAGGAGTATATCAGGGAGTTTACAGGAGTTTCATACCCATCTCTGCATAAAGCCAACAGATTACTATTACCATCTTTACAGGTTTCTGTAGTTTTCATATCTCTTGCTAAACCTTCTAAAATCAATACCATTTTCCAAAACTTTAAGGCCAAGGTAAGCAAAGACTTCAACTTTCATTTCTATTGTTTACGCAGCAAAGACTGGGCCATAACCCAATAAAATATCAGGTGATTTTGCTGAAGTCTAGTTATGTTAAACAAACCTGGCAGATTAGATCTATGTGACACTCATCTCCCCTCACTCCCAAGAGAAAAAGGAGCACAGACACAGATGAGAGAAGAAGGCAGTGTCAGGTCCTGCTAGGCTAGGATCAACAACATGCTAAGGGAGAGAAAAATTTAATGGATCCATGCTATGCATCTAGTTGGAGTATTTTAGAACATAACTAGAACCATAAAACAATCTAAAAAATTATTTCTGTTCTTTTGTACTACACTGAGACTAAACAAATCTGGGCAGTTAGAAATTTAGTATCATTTAATCCTTTTTACAGAAATTTTCAAATTAAGTGTAAATTTAATTTACTGCATTCTAGTTCAGACTGCAGTTCTTTACCCCAAACAGCAGTGACAATAAATGGTGCTAAATATTTAGTTAATAGAGCTAGACCTGTCAGAGAGAACTTTTTGCATAACGTAACCCAGGCACTAAGAAATCTTTTACAGAAAATGTTCTTTGTCTCTACAGTCAAAAACTACCATTATGACACTTGTTAAAAGAAACTGGCCTGGGATGACCAAATTCCTAGGAGACAGTGATCACACATCACAAGGACAAGGACCTGATAGAACTAAATGAAGTTTATGTTAAGGTATCAGAGGCTAGTGGCCAACTGACTCAAGCAGCTCTGCAGAACAGAATATGAGCACCCTGTCGAACAAGAAGTTAAACACAAGTCAGCAGTGTATTCTTGCAGCAAAGACAACCAGCCTCTCAAAAAGGGCACCCAATTAACTAACCAATTCCAGGACAAGATATCTAAGGGGAAAAAAAGGAAGTGTACATATTACTTTTGAGGTTACTAACCTTGACTGACTGAATTTTTGCTTATTGGTTTCTTGGGCAGGGGGGGAAGAAAATTTGCTTTAGTTTTTTCAAAAGTCTACACACAAAGGACAGAGGCACACAAGAACAGATTTGCACAAAGCAGCGTGGAGATTTTTGATTCTACGTGTGGAGAACTTAAAAGAACATTCTTCTTACAGCAGTGCAAAATTTTGAAAGCTAGACAGGACAGAGGACTGGACTACTCTAGTATGTGTAAAAAGCCCAGAAATAAAATGGTATATTTTTAAAGTACAAATTCTCTTTGCAGTTAAGAAAATGTTACAATGCTTAACATAAAATCCTATCATAACTAGTCCTCATGCCAATCTATACACATAAAAAAAGGAAGGATAACATGTTTTTGAAATGACAACAGAATTAAACCCAACAATCAAACATAATCTCCCATTTGAAATAAACAATTACAAAAGATTACTAACTCTGTATTATGGGCATGAACTGAACAGATAAGAACTTGGTCTTACATATAAATATTTGATAAAGAATCAGGATAAATTAAAAAAACCCAACTGAGAGATGGAAGAGCAAGTCTGAAGACCTTTATCCATTCATGTATTCTTCCAGGGGAAAAAACTCCCAAATACATACATAATGGCTTACTTCACGTAAAGTTCACTGTTTGGCCACTAGATGACAGTACAGAACTGGACAACCGCAGGGATCGTATTTCCTTCAATTAGCTTCACTCATTTGAACAACTAAGTTGGAAAAAAGACATTATCAAAACAGCTTATGATCATGCAAGAAGCAGTTGATTATCTGAAGCTGACATTCAGCATTCACTACATACGACTCAAGGTCTTATGTCTACACACCTCACAGATGCGGCTGCATCATCAGTCATGCTGAAGGTGACACCTGCACACACTTTCAGGATGGGCTGCTTCACTCCCTGTAACTACTTTTACAGGCTGAGTAGAGACAGACCTGAAGGTTTAAGAGCTAATGTGGAAAAAGAAAGGAAGAGCTTAAAATGTAAGTCTTAAGGCTAGGTCAGGAAGGGTGTGGACAAAGCAAGTATGTCTGAAGCCAAGAGTAAATTCTGTTTAAGAGAAGGAAGCATTTGAAACACATTAAACAGTTGAAAATTTGAGCTAAGACAGACATTTCACTATAACATAATTTTGAAAGTTACATGGTTGCATTAAATTATTTAGAAATGCCATTTTTGATTTAACATCTACTTATAACTCACAATGTAATTCAGTAGAAAATGAAAAATTACTACATTTTGTCTCAGAAACGTGATAAATATAGAGGCTTGGATAAGAAGGAAAAATCAGTAATTTGCATAGGCTGTTTCCCTACTCTTACACCCAAGTAGCTGGTGGTAGTTTATTCAGGCTGAAGCTGCAGAGCTATTGCTAAGATCATGCCTAGAACAACTCTGTAACTGTTCAGCTAAGGAAATAACAGAAGTTGCTTCCTAATACAGATGGATTTACACTACAAATTGTTAATGGTGAAACTAATTTCCCAGGTATAGCATTTGCAAAAGAAGGTACTACTCAGTGAGTTAATAATGAAAGAAATCAACAGGTTTAAAAGTTCCAGGTGTTACATTTGTTCATTGAAGATGAACCAGTAATGTCTAATGGGCTAAGAAGCTTTTCCAAAAGGAAGGCTATTTTGGGGGTTTTGGGGAGTGTTCCTGGAGTTAATTATTTCAAAGGAGAGTTCTGAAACACAGGTTTCAAAAGTTGAAACTTTTATGCATTTTTACTACTAAAAGTAAAACAAATTAACACAGGTAGCTTTGTAAACTTACTTTCTGAGCTAAGAGGCAACAACGTTATTTCTGAATTATGAGCCACTAATGGTGGCTAGAAAGGCTTCTCTGCTAGTTACACCACACAATATTACCTACCTAAATTAAGCATTTTTAAAAGAAAAGAATTAGAGGGAAACTCTTTCTGTTATTTGCATGATTAAAATAAATCTAAAAGCTAGTTTAATTTGACTGAATAGCTCAGTTACTACATAAAACTGGACAAATGCAGGAAATTCTGTTGTATTTTACATCAGTCTTTACAAAGTCTCCAAAGCAAGGCACTGTTTAACGCCATTGATTGCAGCAATAATTGACCACTATATCGTGATGCGCCTAACCCTACCAGTGGAGCGGAATCGAAGGCAGCAATATTTGGAGCAAAAGTTCCAAACTTTCATGATTATTTGCAACATCTTTTCAGGTATAATCTTAAATTTTCCAACATTCTTCTCAATTCAAGAAAACAAAATATAACAAAAACCTTCCTGCTCCTGAAAAAACATCAGTCATTATTAAGGTGCTCATGCCTATACCCTTTGCAATGTACCATACACTTTTCGTATGTCAAGTCTATTCACTTCTCAGCGAAAAGCATGAATGAGTTGCTAAAAAGGTACTGGGGTTTGCACATGGCAGAAAAAATACGTTCCAGTAATTAGTAATCTATCGACTGCAACAACAATATGTACAGCCTTACAAACAAAAACATTGAATCTAAAGAAATCATGAGTGTTTATGAGCAGCAGCATCCAACCTGCCAGGGTTTCAATATTCTGACAGGGTGAAATCCATTGTTTTCTAAAATTCCACCCTGGAGTAACAAGAAAATGATGCACATGCCAACAATACAGTATATTTGCAATGGGGAAAGTTCCTTAGGCCATTTCCTACAGAGCATTCAAGCCAAAATCACATTGAAATTACTAAGTACAGCACTAAGCAGAAGGTTTCAGTTTGATTCAACTATTTCTTCCCTGGTCTTCCTCAATTCACCCCCACAGAATTTGAAAAGCCACTAACTTAATATCCCTTAGATTGCTTTCTGCTAGCTTGACTTTCCATGCATTTGTTTCCTTGCCCAGCTCAAGCATGATTCCCTTGTGCCTCTGTTCTCAGTAGCTGGTAGATGAAAGACCATAAAGGACGTGGCAAGTAAGAAAGTTTTGTCCTAGCAGAAGCCCAAAAATATAAACAATTACATGCTTCAGATTTAGTTTTTATATCTGTTTCTCTGAAACTGTTGACTACCATCCAAAACGCACAACTATAAAATACAAAACAAATCCAAAATATTTTCTTAAATCATGTTTTTTGCATGAAAACATTTTTAATATTTTGCTGGTCCCATGCAACCACCAAGTATTTCCTATATTAAGTATGTGTACTTGTGGCATCTTGCATCCTTGGAAGCTCTTCTGTCTGAGCTGCTTTCTTGTTTGAGAAATTGACTAAGCAGAACTTAGCGTTACTCAGAATAAGCCAGTTACAAAGAATTAAATGAAACACGTTCATTACAGTGAATCATGAGGATGCCCTGGAATTTTTAAAATTGTATATAATGTTAAAATATTAAATATAAACCCCCTTCCTAAAAGCCAAGATATAAATCACATATTTTTGCAAGATGCACACTGCAACATTTAAATTTTGATAATAAATAAAATTAGAGCATATTCCATTCTGCAACTCGGTATACTTAGTGGAAATTCGTTATTTCAACCTTGTATCTCCCTCAAACACACATAAAAAAGTATAAAAGGTTTCCCATGAAGCTTCTGATTCAAAATATTCTTGATATTATGCAAAGATTCTTTTGCTGTAAGCCTGACCACAGAAACAACTCATGTTTCCACTTACACAGACAGGAATCCATAAGAATATAAGCAGTAATTTCACTTTCTGGCAGTGGTGTAGTAAGGTTTTTGGTTTGAGTTGGATTTTTTTCTTCTTTCTTCCCTCCCATCCTTTTCCTTTTTTTTAAGTATATGCTTCTCATATACTAAAGTGTAGCTTTAAAAATGTTCAGGTATATATAGTCCAAATATGAGATCAGTCACTTACTACTCCTTAGCAAACATTCACTGCATATTTTTCAGAAGACCTTCAGAATCAGAAGTCACTTTAAGTCACATCCTGGAAAACAAAAATAATATATAATACGTAACTGCAAGTAACTGTCTTCTCTGCTGTATCTTGAATAGTTGACCATTCAACTCTGTTGTCCCTACTCTAAAGTCACATGCTCCTCTTCTAAATACAAAGGTATTAGCCAACTGCTTAACATCTTAAATTAAAAAAAAAAAAAAAAAAATTTTTACACTGTGGTCTGTTCTGCCTCATATGAATTAGTTTGTGTTATTAGGGTGCTTATAGCAAAGTACAGCCATGCACTAAGTGCTTGGCATTTGGGGTTGTGCAGTCAGCTTCTCCATCAGATCTCACCGCATCAGTACAACTTTCAACACATGGGCATACAATTTCCTGTCTAAAGCCTGCTCAACCAAAACCCAAGAGTGCTCAAACAAAAACATCATTCAGCATGTTTTGATCTCAATGAGCTCAATATACTGACCTTTGACTGATTTACCCACTCTCAGGATGAGCTACAAAGATAATCAATTCACACCATGTAGAAACTTAGCATCCAACACAGCCTTGGCTGCCAAATCTAAGTTTACATATGGTAGGTTTTTTTATCAAATTTACAAAACACATAAAGAAAGATCATTACATTACAGTCTGAATGAGATGGCTAAGTGACAAGTCATATTGTCACCTGTGCTACAGACCACAATATGATAGACACCTAAAGATGGAACATACTATACTGTGTTCAGGTTACAAATATACCTACATATAATGTGCCAGATATGGTAAACACAATGGTCACTTTTTAAAAGAAGTTGTAAGAACGGTAGCATTTACAATCTTCTTTAAACGTTTCAGAGATAATTAATGTGCCTTTTTAAAAATGAACCCAAATACAATACACTTTAAATTACAGTCCATAAGACCCACATATTTCTAAACCTCTAAGGGAAGGGCAAATGCAGCAGATAAAAAATGCCACTGAACCTTTAATACAGTTTTGTGAATCTGAAAGTTCAATGTAACAAACACTTTTTGTTAAGAGGTCGTCAGAGGTGGAAGATGCTTGGAGTTTGTCTCCTGTTCCTCTGATAAATAATGTGTGATCTATTTTTGGAATGTCATTACTTGTTAATTTGTTTCCTAGGCATCCTGGTTTGCCAGTCAGAGCAAGAGATAAAGGACCATGCCAACAGCAAAGAAGATGTATGACAGAGAAAAGTGGGGCCCTGGTGAACACAGAGTTATAAAAAGCACTATTTTTTATCCTTATGCCTTCACCACACACTGTCCAACACTTGCAAGAATTTGTCACTCGTCAGCTTCCAAACAAAACACTGTGGTGAGGTAGTCACTGGATCTCGTAACAGCTCCAAAGATACATGAGCTGCATTATTAGCCCGAGAACAACCACTGTCCTCAGAATCCAGCTGTAAACAGGTAGTAGCTTATCTGGCTAGATGAGTTTGTTCAGGATATAGCTTTTGTAAGGAAAAGGCAACTGGGCATGATGCAGTCATGCCACTTACTTGCATGACTCTGGCAGTGAGAGTTGGTATGCTCAAACACAGCCGGCCAAGAAAATATTGAAGGGAGGTGTTCAATCTTGACTAATTTCCAAGACACTCTGCTGGAAGAGGTAATTTGGGCTTTCATTGTAGCTGATGGTTTCAGTTGAGTTTGTAGAATATATTTTAGAATGTTTTTAATGTAAGTAAGTCCTAAAAGACTGGTATCCAAAAAGAGGTGGTAAAACAGTTATTTTTTAAAAAACAACTTGATATTTACTAAATATATACGTATATGGAAACAGAAAAATCTCTAGCTCAAACACCAGAAAGCAAGAAACAGGAGGTGATGTCTGGGTTACCACAGTGGGACTTCCAACTACATAACTAGTAGGCAACAACACAACACCACTATAATATTCTGTAACAACACGCTCACAATAATTGCAGACACTCTTCCTAAATACTGAAAGGCAGTTCCAAAAAAACATAGCATTTCACACAACCAAACCTCTAGTGCTGAACAGAAGCACTGATCATCTTCTGAAAAAAAAAAAAAAGTGCCAGAAACTGGGAGGCATGCAGTCATGAATTTGAGGCCAGCTGAAATACACAATACTATGAAGGGCACTTGTATTTGAAGGAACAGAACTCAATACAACAAACAGTAATGAGAAGTACCCTAAATAATTCAGCTAAATATTTAATTTCATCTCAGAATCCTATAAAACAACTAGAAATTATGCCACATCAACAGTTTTTCACCTTTTGAGTGCTGGGAAATAAAGCAAACATAAAAAGGTGTTGGTACAAGACATGTAGAGCGAAATAAAGAAGAGTTTCCTGTTTCTGTAAACACTTGCATTTTCTATACATAAATAACCTATCTTGAGACCATGAAAAAAATAAATGTTTGCTCATAGTAAAATCGTTTTTAATGAATGGAAGACCACTGCTACCGCTTGCACAACTAAACCATTTGCAAATCAGTGCAAATAATACGGTCCCCGAGCAAATATAAATTGTCTACCATGACACCTCAATAGACAGAATCAAGAGATGAAACACATGGGGTGCTCCCTGTACTTCAAGGAAATCTACATCTATGATAAGATCTAAAATCTAAATTCACTCTTCTGACACACAGAAAACACGGTATTGAGGGTTGCTAATCTCAAATCATAGCAATCATAGCAAAAACATCTATCTTTATATTGAAATTAAAATACATAAAATTAAAAGTATTTATTTTAAAATAAATTAGTCATTCCTAATACTCCTAGTTGTTTTAACAGCCCAGGTGAACACACCTGCCTTTAATCTTCAGGATAGCAGAAATATTGCTTTAAAATTTAACTGCACACTTACATTTCACACTAAAATGCACACTCCTTTGGTGATATTTTTAAGTTGACCATCTTCTGCCATATTTCACCATAGATTTTGAGTATATACAAATACTGGCAGCTAAATCTTTCAGTCACTCAAGTAGAATAATTTAAAAATTATTTGTGACCTAAATTTCATTTTGTACAGCCTATGCCAATTTGCCTGAGAAAGAAATCAAAGGAGGAATGGTCATTAGAGTTCCGTGTGAGAAAAGAACCCAGAAGAGTGTACACATCTGTGACATCTCAATATGAACAGAGACAATAGGAGCCTTATACAGCTATACTGGAGGGTGTGGGGGAGGAAGACTTGCAAGCCTTTTTTGTTTGTAACGTGAAGATGTGAATAATTTTGCAAAATGAAGTTAGGAAGTCTCGTGTAGCATAACTAAATTAGTCTGTTTCTTGCTGGATCTCTCTCCTGAATTCAATTTTTATATGAATCAGGCAGCACTCATGAAACAAACACAGAAACAGGAAAAGAAAACATTAAGTAGACCGTCCCTCATTAAATAGACATATACACTGCATGAGACATTTATTCTGAGGTTTCTATCACATTACAACGCTGTATCTATTTCTTCATTACATCACATCATTTGTAGCTCCAGTTTAAACTACTAAAACCAGGTATCTCATGAAACAGTTTTAATTGAGAAAGAAGGAAAAAGAAGTCAGCAAATTAATCAGCTACTGCTTGTGCACACAAATCAAAGAAATTATGAAAGATGGTATGATTGTCCTATGCAGTTAGTTGTGTTTAACAAAACTACATGCAGCTTAAAAGCAGTGTGGAATATTAATCTAGAGATTTCTAGACATACGTGAGGACATCATCTCACATCCCCAGTCCTAAAGACAGAAAAGTGATTACAGCAGCTCTCTTATGACAGTATCGTAATAACAACAGAGAGAGAAAGAGAGAGAGGGAGAAGTGATGCTGCCTCTCAAGTGAATTCTGCACATAGCTTTTGGAGCAGAGAACAAAATCAAAAAAACCACCTACATGGCTCTATAAGAAATTTAAAGGGGATGCCACAGGGAAAAGGTTAGCATTTAAAAAGTGGAAAGTTTGTTTACATGGGAAGAACTGAACATTAATTGAAACAAGTACAGGACTAAAACAAAGAAAAGACTGCACCTTGCACTGAACTGCAGCTGATTATAAAAAGACATTTAACCAGCACATCAGAAGCAGGAAGCCAGCTAGGAAGACAGTGGACAAAGGCACAAACTGGGCACTTAGAGGGAATAAAGCCATAGCTCTAAAAATTTCTTCATGTTGGTCTTCGCCTTTGTCAATCCAAAATAACACAGGAAATGCACTGAATCAATTCTGCCTCTTAGGAATGCTTGAGATTAACTAAGGTTTAAAACCCTGCTGGTTCCTAAGAGGAGCAAAGGAATCCCTGAATTCTTGAACCTTGAATTTTTAACAAACTGGTCCAGCAAACTCTGCATTCCAGGCTGGCTTCAGACCCTAATATCTCTTTCTTCTTTGGCAATTTGGATATGAGTTAAAAAAGAAAGAAAATTATTTCCTAATATAAATAAAAAAGAAAATTATTTCTTATCTCACCTGAAGTGTCTTCTGTGGTGAAAGGTTTAGTATGACTGTCAGTATATGTTACTATGATGTTTTTATTAAGAATATTAGTAAGGAGAAAAAAATGTATCTTTCCCCATTGATCAGCAATTAAAACTATGATGACCACAATCATATTCATCCATTCCAGTTTTAAGTCACCTTCAGTTTTGAGTTACTTGGCAGCCAACATTTGTGATCTGTTCAGCTCAACACCAAGTTACTGAAGTAACAGGAAACGTATGTGAGTCTAAAAATAGACCTTCAAGCTATGTAGACTGACAGAAAACCTGAAAAACACAAAAATTGTAATTTCTTCCAGACTTTTTTCTCTTCAAGAGGATTATTGGACAAGAATAGTTACATGCTGAATTTTTAACATTCCAAAACAGTTGTGTAATTCTTTATGACCTCTAAAGCAAGGAGGACAAATTTTATTATTTGGTCAATGAACATAAACTGTTCAACCATGATGACAAAATGGCTCCTAGAAAAATTGGTGATCCCTGGAAAGAAAACATATCATCTCTCTTACATGTGTTTCCATTTACCTAAAGAAAAGCTTTAGCACTTATTCTACTAAGGAACTGCATTTTTACGATATTTTACGATTTCTAGAAAACGTATGCTTCCGAGACTACATCATACATTCAGCCTAATCACATGCACTAAAAGGTTGGTCTGAAGTCCACTAAAACATTTAATAGTTAAAAAGTATTTTTAATCTTTAAACATTACTCTTACTTTTTTACATTATAGTGCCAGTTTATAAAATATTTATATTGTGACTAAATTTGATAAATTAAAATCATTATGGGTATACTCTCATCTTAGTAAGAGTTAATATCTCTAGAACAAAATGTTCAAAGATACGAGACATGCTGAACGTGTGTACACATGTTAAGCTCTGAAAGCTGCTGAAAAATGCAAGATTGGGTAAAGTTCATGTGAACATTTGTACACATGCAGAGCTTTGAAAGCTGCTTAAAAATGCAAGAATGAGCAAAGTTCAGGTTAGCCTTGATAAATATCAGCTGTCAGGCACTGCCAACCAATACACACTATGTTTTCTACAAACTAAAGCCCAGTAAAATGCAATTTTTACTTTACCAGGTGAATATAATGCATTAAACAAGGCAACATCTACCCACGGTCAAAAGCTTACAGTTTTCCAATCTTAGCATCCAAAGCAGGACATTGTTATACAAACACCATGACGCTGAAATGAATGGAAGTATTTTTAAAAAATCTCTCCTCTAATATATACTTTCTACCGGAATGGACACAGTCAACTTCAAACCACATCAAATGTAACCTGGAAGAAAAACATAATGTTCATATATCCACTTTCAATTCTGTATTTTTCCAGTCCAACGTTACTTGAACATTTTCTGCTGTAGTAATCACTCAGAAAATTCTAATTGTATCTCGCAGAATTAGACCACGAAACCAAGCAAAGTCTTGGAACACTAGATGTACTATATGACAGCAGGGTAGGATCAAAATGGCAGACCTTTCGATTAAGAAACCTTATTTTTTAATAACATGATATAAATACAACAATCAACTCTATCTACAGCAGAGCCCACTTCTGAACCATTCATTCCCCAGCTCTCCCATTTGATACCACACAATTTACAGCTATGTGAGTGAAAAATTATTACTACGCTCCTGTTACCATGCCAAACAGGGAAGCAGTTTACAGAACCACTTTTCTATCAGAACACTTTTCTTACTACATACCGGTTTGTACATTAAAAGAGAAAAAAAAAATCACAGATACTGCTTCCTGAAAAATGAAGGCTGTGTGTATGTACATGTGTCCTCAAAAGTATTCACATGTCTACAGATTAAAACTTTCTGTGTCTATTCATGTTGCATCCCGACAGTATCACAAGAGAACTTACAAAAATTATTATCCAGCAGAAGAGGTACAGATATGAATAGATCAATTTTTTTAAAATGTCTTTCAATAAGCTGTTGCTATAAACATGCTCTTCAAAATAGCATTTTAAATCCAGAAACACAAGCCATTACTGCTGCAGAAGACCAAGAGTTCACTTATCACTGAAAAGTTGCAACAAGGATGTGGATGGGACAGTTTTGAGACAAATCTATTGAGGAAGAAGCCAAGAAAAAGCCACTTACTGCACCCCGTGATGAAACCAGGTAGTAAGTTTCACTACCAGCTGAAACGGATATAAAAGTAGAAAAGACAGATGCAACGGTAATGTTTCAAAACCAAAGAAAAATCTGACATCCAACTACTACATGTCTATTCCTCATCATTTATGCCAGCATGACAGTGAGGAGCTGATCTGGGGGGAACTGCCAAGCCTTAATAAACCAGCAGACATTTGAAGCGTGCAATAATAGTCCTGATGAGCTTTGGAACATATAATAGTTTTCCAAATTGAGAGGTTGTGCTCTAGAATTTCCTCTAAATCACCTTTCCATCCTTTTGCTTAGAAGAAAGGAGAGATAAAACTGCTTTCTAGCTAGAAAATTGCTTACTCTAGATAAAGAAAAATAGATGAAAACACCATGGCATGAACTTCTCTGTAAATTTCCCATTCACCGTGTAGAAGCCTTGGCAGGCAAGAAAATTCTAATAGGGCAGCTCTAAGGCAGCTGGCAAGATCCCATTGTGGAATATGGAGAGATGAAACCAACATCAAGATCTACTCTGAATAAACATGCAGAATAAAGCGGTATAGAATGCCAATACACCTTTGCAGTTTGTGAGTCACAAAATGTCTTCACAGTATCTCTGATACCCTTCTTTTCAGCCATATTCATTACATGAAATGGTTACACTAGTGATTTTTCATTATCAGCAGTTAGCTCTCAATACTGGTCTTCAAAAACACTCCTTCCAGTGGGGTCCTTTAAAGTTAAAGGATTTTCAAGACTAACAGGATTTGTGCTTCTGTAACTCCAGTATCAGTGCCACCTTTTTTTGCCCGTTTCCCACCCTACTGCTGCCGTGGGCAGCAAAAATTTTTAGAGTTCATGGATTTTTGCCTTTAAAAGGCATGTACACACAATGTTATCACAATGTAATCATGCAACTGTTCAGGACAAGTCTAAGACACATTAAACTACGCTTCAGAAATAGAGTTCAGAAGCGATTCCTAATTTCTGACAGTTGTTACTGACTCTCCTTTAGAAGTGTGTTTATTCCATTTTACTGTGATAGGCAACATGATGTGCAGCTTCACTGCAGCTCCACTGTGAAGGCAGGTGAACTGCCACGAGGACAATGAGCAGCAGACAGGATGTACACAGGTACAGGGAGGACAGAACAAAGAATCACAGAGAGCAGGGGAAAATAAACTATATAATAGCTGCTGCTTAGGAACACTTGCTGGAATAAACAGGGAGGCCACAAATGATCACTTTAAGTGCAAGTTTCTTCTGCAAGGAGAATTGCACGTGTGAGGGTCCAGAGGATCTATTATAAATCATTTAATATTCACTGTTCCTTCGATGTTGCTTGGTAATGCTTCTGGAGACTCCCTCAATTCCCAGAAAAAGCTGCCTCAAGAACAGCAGCATGACAAGAACAGCCCACACCAAATCGCCACAATTCCGTCCTACTATATTAACACTGTGATTTAGTTGGGTTGTTTTTCCCTTCAGCCATACAGAAACATGTTGGAAACCGAAAAAATGGACTCCTACTACCTCAGCGATGGGACTCTTAGAAGATAGCTGGTACTAGCCGCTCGTTAAAGCAAATTCCAGCTTTGCCGTTAGCGGCACACAAGCAAACTACTCGCTTGTTCTCGTCCTCCTCCTCGCTCGGGGAGGCTGCACGCAGCACAGCACGACCACAGAGAAAAAATACAGGAAAAGGGGAGGAGGGGCTGGAAAAGAAGCCCTCTGCTCTTGGCAAGGGGAAGGCGTTCCACAAGAACTGCCACAGGGTCAAAAGTTTACCGTGGTTTCAATTTCACCTTTTCGCAACCAATGAGCGTGCGAGCGTGCGGCGGCTGCAGACAGAACCGCGGGCAGCAGCGGTCCTTAACTCCTTGCAGCCCGGCCCGCCCGCCCCCGTCGGGGAGCGGACAGTAAGGGAAAAGGGCCTCTCCTCCCTTTCCCCTCCCTCGGAATCAGCAGCTGAACGCCGAGCACCAGAACGCCCAGCAGCTTCCTCCGGACTGAGCATTGCTTTCAGCATGGAAATAAAAGGAAAGCGGAGTCGTCGGAAACAGTATGGCAGCGTGTCAGAAATTGAGACTTGCAAAAGTAGGGCCCCTTTCCCCCGCTTTAGCTAAAAAATACAGCTAGAACTGATACGAGGCATTATCAAAGCATCACTTCACTCCGGAGGTGCTACAGCTACGAGCTGCCTGTTCGTGCTGGCAAACAGAAACGACCTTGAGAAAGGGGAAGGACCGCACCAACACAGAACTGTCAGAAAAGATTCGGAATGCGCAGTCCAGAGCAGCAGTAATTTGCTTTGCTTCATGTCAAACATGGAATCCACAGTGCTGTGGCATAAGGCTGGGCAGCCCAAGGAGTACTGCTGTCCAGTCCTCACAGTACCAGCAATAACAGCCTGCTTCTAGATGTCGACTACAAAAGAGGACAGCATCTACTCCATGAAGGATGGACACTGTATTCACGGCTCTTGGCCACAAAAATCCTCAGATCTTTAGAGTCTTGCAAAGGAAAACAAGCAAAAGCAAAGGAAAACAAAAAAAAACTTTACAAAAAAAAGTAAAAAATGCTCTGGACACGAGATTTGCAGCAGATTGTCTTGGTTTAGCACTGAAAAAAAAAAAAAAAAGATGCATCTTCAGAATGCATCTTTATTTACAGAACTAGAGCACAAACATAGAACAGACTCCTTGTTCCACTGTATCATTGCTAACAATGCAGTTTTCACCTCAGGAAGTACAGACCCAGATGAATTAGTCCATGGTGGGGCACACCAAAATCTGTGCTGCCACACAGCAGATTTTCACTGAGAGATTGGAGAAAATGTTGATGACAGCAAATGGGAATCACACCATCAATAACTGTGTTTTGGCATTTGAACTTGAAAAAAGTCAATGTCCAACTACACTTAAGCAAAGAGAGCAACAGATTTATCACCCTTTTATTGGTCTTGAAAGGAAAGAGGACTAAAGCTCTTGTGAAGATGTGGATAGAGTTCTCAGTTCAGCAACGAACACTGTAATACCGGACAGCATGAAGGGAAGTATGTGAAGCGCATAGCTCAGGCAAACTCTTCAGCTTCGCAACCTAAGAGTACGATTCAACACAGCAGAAAGGGGTAGCCTTACTTAGAGATTTTAGCAGCTCTGATTTGATACCAAGTAGAATGGCAAGTCATTGTATATATTTACAGAGTAAAATACATGGAACTAACCATTTCAAAGCAGGAGATAAATCGGGAAACATTTGGAGGCATGTATGTTGGCATAGTCTGATCTCCAACACAGTTCAGAAAGGATGACAAGGATCTGAATACACTGCAAAGAGGTAAAATGAGTAAATATGCCAATGACACACAGAAAAGGTACACAGTAAGGATGTCAGTGAAAATACAACTCAGTTTTCCAAACCCCGAAGACAAGATAGATTGTTCAAGATAACGCACATGACAACCTAAGGGGAAAAAAAACATTAGTCAGTTGGCAGCTATTACTAATTTTCCATCAACATGCAGTTTCAAAATCAGTAAATGACCTTACTCGGAATGTTAAAGGTTTTCAGTGCACTTTGTAGTGGCGACAGATACTTTGGTCTCAGACCTCTACACAGGTCCAGAAAAATGATAAAGACTCTTACAAAACAGCTATGCCAGCTGAAAACATTGCCAGTCAAATTTATCTATGTCATAGTTTTGCAAATCATACCTGTGTGGCTCAATTCACAAAAGAGTTTTAGGCAATAAGGTAATCATGCAAAACCTCTTAAAACCTGCTTCAGGAATATTCAGCCACTACACTTCAGAGCACCTGAAGGAAACCAATTTCCAGCCTGTGGAAAGATCAAACAGTGATTTCTTGAACCGGCACAGGTAGATTCATTTCTTAATCTACACAAATAGGCACAGCGGCAGCTTAAGGCAGCTACTATGAGGTTAAGTTTAATGCCTTGAGAGCTGCTAACAACAGATGCAGGAAGTGATTAAAACACAAAGTCAGAAAGTTGAAGACATCATAAAATCTTAGCTGAGTTCATGCCTTACTACCAAGCTTTCCTACTGTAGTTCAAAATGGGAAGATACCACACAAAATGCTATCAAATAATGCTGTATTTGCACAGTTTAGCTAGATTAGGATGCAGTTTTGCCAATACCAATTTAAGACTTAATTTCTTCTATAAAAAGCTCTCAATACATTCCTCTCAGTAGAAACTGCAGTTTGGTTTTGCTGTTTTGCCTTCTCTGAATACAGTATCACTTTAGAGAAATTCTTTTACAGTAAGATATCATAAATTAATTCCCTTTTGGTAAGACGGTCTCATTTGACAAGAAAATGGATACTATAAAATTTTATCTCAAGTCAGCATGTTCTCAAGAAGCTTTTCTGAATTTGATTAATACAAGCCAAGGTCACTTCCTGAAAGAAAGATGCCTACTACTGCAGCTGCAAGCAAACCAGACTCAATAGCTGGGGGATGGGAAGACAATACTGGCAATTGCTAGCACTGTCTCCAAAAATATACCAATTACCAAAAGTTGAGCAACATTTGGAATTTTTTACTACACCACTATGTAAGTAACCTAATAACTAAAGACTGAGTCTGTATGATTACTGATCCAGCAAAGAAGATTCACAATGATGCACCAGCAAGCCTGCAAAAAATGACTGATTCTGATGACCCTTTACTAAACCGTATGCAATTTCCTCAAAAATGTACCTTTTTTCCTATGTATGTTTTGTCATGCAATTCATGACGCTATCAGGAGACTGTCCCTGAGTTAACAGCGTGTCTCAGTCCTACTGAGACTGTGCAGCTCCACCCAATCCACAGTGCCCTATTCTGAAGTCATGTAGGAAAAACGCATTTTGGGAAAGCATGCAAGCCCTTTACAGAAGTCTACAGCATGCATTTTTCCAGTTTCTGAAGACTGTACCTAGCTTACAAAAACAATTAGAAGCAAACCGTGTTCACCTGTAATATGTAAAGATATTTTAAACCCTATAAAGATATTTTAAAATAAGTTGTTTTTAAAACATGCCACATCTGCACTATGCATGAGGCAAATCAGGTGTAGTTTTCCCTGTTAAAACTAACAGGTCGTGAAAATAAGACCCTACCAAACAAATAGCATTACCGTTGCTTTTTCTACAATTTGGAGCACCACACTGGCAGCAGGGTGGAAGGAATCTATTACTGAAAAACATTTAAAGCCATATATCAACAGATATCTCCAACAAGGACATCTGGGGACCCATAGACATACACATGCTCACTCTCAACTTAATATACTTCATCTTTAATAAAACAGCCTTGATACACCCAGCATTGCAACAGATGTTTCATATCAGGCTGAAATTAGGATGATTTACTGAATTAAACCTAAATTTGACAAAAGAAAGGAACCTTGCTCATTTTGAGTGGGCATCTTTGCCTAAAACAGAAAAATAAACTACAGCATATCAGTGCCTGTGCAGGCACAACTACAACCTTAACTGTGGTTAAAGATGCCTAATATTTTCCATTACAGCAGCCTAGTCTAATTCTTTAATGCCTGTCCTTGACATACACCTCAGAACTACTTTTTGGTTCAAATATTTAAGCAATGAATGGAGAATTCTGATGAACAAAGTGTAGCCTTTTATTCAGGGCAAGAAGTTAAAGCTTAGGAAGAGAAACTGGTCAAATGTCTAAACAAACTGAACTTTATCTCGCTGCTCCAATGAAGATAACGGTATAACTGGTAAGTGCCATATTTAAAGTACTCAAACACGCTCAGTTTTGTTTTAAACTGGTGGCCAAGATCTTCAAGTCTTTTATCTAACCAAGTTAGCTTTGCTGCAGCACAGCTCCTCCATGCTGACAGATCAGAACATGCTTTACCATCATATTACCAAGACCAAGAGCAACGTCTCTATAAACCTGCCAACAACAAAGCAGTTAAAGTGCCTGGAAGCACAGTAGCTAGCGAACGGGGACATTTTTCTAGGTTATATTGCCACACCCATACACAGCATCCACAAAGCATGAGGCAGCAGCAGGATCAAGCGCTTAGCAAAGGCCACCCTTACCTCCCTCCCTCTCATTTAAAGCGGTAGTTGGAGGTGTCAGCCAACAGTGCTAAAAACCCACTTTCCCACTCCTCCAGCGAGTAAACCATGTAGAAGACACAGTCAGTGTACTGACCAAGGTGGTGCCCTGCTTGATGACTACCTTGCTGGCAGAGTAGAAATTTCCTTATGGTAAATTATACTGTCTTTTTCCATAAGCTTTTTAAAGACATACAAAAACTTACACTGAAAGTACTAAGGATGTGAGGTCATTCAAAAAAGCCTTCAAATAGTATTGTCAACTCCGCCTCTCAACACTTCTTTAATCCTTGTTGCACATTCTTTATTTAAGCAGATTCCTGAAACAGCGCACTGCACAGATGATACAACAAAGAAGGCTATTAGTGGTCTTTTCTGTGAACCGATGGGGGCCAATTCCACACAAAGTCTCATAAGCAGTAACACAGCAATCACTTGCAATTTACTACACAGTAATAGATAACCGTCTCATAAATGGAGATCTGATGTCTGTTGAGGACCTGTGTCTTAACTTGACCTTTGCCCAGCACGGGTACTTAGAGAGCTCCAGTGACAATCAAATCAGAACACACAGGTTTTTTCCACTGGAGAATAAACAACACTGACACATACTATCTTGATTATGACAGATCACAAGTTCTGATTAAGAACATTCTTTTAGAGAAGACCTCATACTGACATTTAAATTACCAGTGTCACTGTTGGAATATATTTACACCCATCAATAAGGGTGGGCCCATGAGCATGAAAGAAATATACTCCATAAATCATATTGCCTTGCTTTTGGCACGTTTCGCTAGTCAGCAGATGCAGTACTTATGAACATTCATTCGTGTTGTTTGCACAAGAACTAAGTTACAGAATTAATGTCAGCAAATATTTTACACTGGAAACATTACACTTTTAAAAATGTAGGCTCATATCCCAAAAAAGAGTTGGAGTGCTGTGGGGAGAGGGCAGGGGGGAAAGGCATCTATCCATTACAGGTTTTATTTTGTGTAAGTCTACTCAAACTCACACAAACTAGCTTTAAGGGGAGTTAAATGCCTGGTGTCTTAAGGATGCTTTTGAGAATCCTACTTAGTACCTTTTCCATCATGCTACTAAAATAGACTATTTTTTTAAATTTATGGAAAAACACACATCCTCTTGTTTTTAAGATTAGATATTGGTATCTGCTGATCTAATAATAATTAAAGGCCTGTTAATGAAGTTAATGAGGTTTTGGCATGACTAGACTCTCAGGTTTGAGAGCACAAGATCAGAAACTACTAAAACCAAAATAAGCTACTGAAGAAAGGAAATCAAAATAGTTCAAATTTTCTCTGCATAGCATCAGTGCTTAGATATTATTTATTTAATTGAAAGAAGCAAGTACAGCTACTCAATACAAAGGTGCCATTTCTAAACCCAAATTCGTCCGTGAAATATGGAAATGTTTCAAGCTCAATGCTGCAATTAAAATCTGATTGTGTATATGCAGGTACACTTTGTTTGGCTGCAAGAGGTATTCATTTACTTCAACAAAAATGCTTACCATTCAATATTTGAAGCAAACTCAGTTGTCTGCCTATGTTATCCCAACAGATTTGAGCATTCCATTAATTAGGATCCCCTTTCCTCTATTTCTTTGTCATATTCCTTACCATATTTCATTCCTACCAAATGGAGCTTAGTAGAGTACCTTCAGTGGAATAGAAAAGTAAGGACAGAATAGACCCCTTCCCTCCCCCCACCAAAACAGATTAATTAATCTTTCCACAATACAGTCAGGTTATCACAAAGCATCTGCTACAATTTAGTGTCAAAACAAAGCTGTAGTGGTATTGTGCATGTAAATAAAGTCTTAGATTTAAGGGCTCCATTATTTTAAAATTAAGAAAGTTGGATTAATAAAAAGGAAAAAGCCCAAAGGTTGGTGTCTTTGCTCAATGCTACATAAAACAGAGCAGTGCCACCCAGAGAGGTATTAGAGATTTGAGAGTCAGAGTCTCCTCCAAGGCCTACAAGAAAAGGGCAATTGGCAAGCTTTACTACCTGCAGCAAGTTAAATTCCAGTTTATAAATAACGATTGAACACAGGAACCACTTTCAGATAGCCTACGGAAAACCTGTCCCTAGAGACTTTTAATACTTGACTGAACAACACCTTGACTGACCAGCACTAACTTAGCATCGATCCAAACACCATGAGCAAGCGTAATTCCACGATGAGTTTCATCAGGGAATTATGTACTGGAGCCCAGAGATAAACTGGGAGGTAGTACGTAACATACTGAGATAAACCATTATAACAATGGGCCACTAAGACAGGAAAGTAACATTACAATTGATCCTACTTTGTTTAATTTAAAGATATATTACCACAGTCTTTTTGGTTCTGATTTAAGAGGGACATTTTATTAATATCATGTACGCTTCAGATTTTGCATACCATACACCAACAGTCCCATCCTCACTAGACACAGAATATCCTGACCACAACATTCATTCCTACCATCATGGATCTTTTTTCCCCCCTCCCATTCATAAGGAAAAAAATGCCATGTTTTTAAGTAAAGCTTTCAATGTCCTCTGGATTTTTTTTTTTATTTTGGTCCAAGATTTTCTATTCTTTCCAAGAAATTTCCATTGCATAAAAACCTTATGCTTCTCGTTTTTCTAACGTTCTATTAAAGAAGCAGGATCTTCATTTTCATTGAAAAGGTGTTTTTCAACAAATCTCACATTAAGCTCCCACGGATTCCTCAAGTAGCAAGAAAATCAGTCTTACTCATGAAAGTTTTTATACAAATGGCACTTCTCAAACTCTAAGGTTTATCTGCAGAACTCTCCAAAATGACACTATCAACATTAGCGTAGAAATTCCAAGTAATTTTAGGAAGATTAGCAGCCAGTCTGGAAATTAGTACAAGAGGTCAATGACTACCAAAACCAGATGGGATGATATCCTTCCTCTTCAAATGCCAAAAGCATTTATTATGTCTTCAGATCCAGTTCCTTCCTTGTTTATAGATAAATGCCTAAGCAGTTGTGCAGTTTCACATCATCAGGGAGCAAATTTCATGTATTCTTATACAGTTCACTGGTGGAAATGCCAGGAGAGACCTGTACTTTTTTTTATTATTACTTTTCCTTACATGCATTTTTTCTTCAGTGCCCATACCAGCAGACCAACTGAATTCCATCTAACATTCAACAAACCCCTGAGCTGGAGAGCCACTGTTTGATCTTTAAAGTTAGTATTCAGTCACATCTCCGCACTGAAAAGTTGTCATATTAGCATCTGATAAGCAAATAAAACACAGTAAATAAGTGAGGAGCACACGGTCACACATGTATGTCATGCAATTGGAGAAGATCAGCCACCAAGTGGGATCAGTGCAATGCATTTTCTTATCAGTAAATGCCACACTGCATTCATCCAGTGAATGACTTTGCTACAGTTCATTCCACACAGCGTGGGAAGTTAGGTTTAGGTACACTGCAGTCAGTTTATGTTCTTGAGCCCTGTCAGAAGTATTAGGAGAAAATTTTCTAGTAATTGTCTCTGGGCATAGAATAACTTCTCTTTTCAAAGTCCATTAAGCATTTTTTAGTGTACCTAACAGTCCACTGAAAGTTCCAAAAGCTACAAAGTCTTACCTACCCCTGAACTTTCATCAGTACAACAACTTGCTAGATTCTCATGTAGTAACGATGTACAAACAATAACAGGACAATCACAGCACACCGTGGAGGGAACACAAGAAAAGAGCACACAAAACTTAAGGTTGATATCATTAATCCTCTTAAAGAATAAAACTGAGGTGATCTTTCTTTCATTGAAAGTAGATTTATGACAGACAATGTGCTCAGACAAGTGCCTGCATCCAGTCAGGACCAAAAGTTATTTACCATTTTTCTCCACCTCACACTATTTAACTCAGAATGTCATCTGTCTGCAAAACATGGCTTAGGAACCAGTGAGCACAGCTATCTGAAAAAAAACCCCACAAATTCTTCTGTCCTTTGAAGAGATCGTTCTCCAAAGGTTTGCCTTCAAATGTCTCCTTTCATTTTTTTCATTTCATTTTAACACTACCTTATTCTAAGCAAGCCAGCTCACCCGAAATCTGTTTCAGGGCACCTGCTAAACTGCAGACTATAGAGATTGTACTTACAACAAGTGATTATTCCAAAGGAGGTGCTTCCTCTCTTGTGACCAAAATTCCACTGAATAGAATGTCCAGACAAGTTTTCAGTTTCACTACTCTCCAGCAACAGGCATAGAAGCTGATATATCATTCTAATCAACTATTGAAAGCTAAATTGCTTAACCCAGAAGCTATGACCAAACCTCAAACAAACAACACACAACAGCGATGCACATTATATCTGCACTGAGCCCAGAATAGATTTAGCTAAGAAATCCCATTTCATCATCGGTCTTTCAAAAGAATGTGAATTCTTTGCTCAGAACAATTATCAGTTCGGGAAGAAGAAAACTCTAGTACCCATGATAGAGGGAATTAAAAACCAAAAGCAGATATACACGAAGAAGGATACTAGCACTCTACATGCCACATCTTAGGAGGAGCATCCTTTAATGGTTCAAGTGGTCCCCAAAAGCCTAAGAGTGTTAGATGCCATGATACATACCAAGGCCAGGTCATACCATGCACTTCCTCAAGCTTAAGCGAGGCAGAAGACAGCAAATTAAATACCATATTAACACAGAACATAAAAAAAACCCCACCAAAACAAACCTTTATTCTTCTAAGAGAACTGAAATAATTTTCCTCTTTTTTAACACTCTAAATACCAAGAGTTTATGAGAATTGATGCAGAGAAAAAGTAGTTGTGACAGAAAACTTACCTAGCACAGTGTTTGCTACAGCAGAAGTCAGTAGGAATGCCTAGAAAGAAAAAGCATATTTTTTATTTTACTGAATGGAGGAAAATTGAACAAAGATCTACCGGTTACAGCAGATCATCTTCCCTATGTAAAACACTAGGAGTAAAGATCAAAGCATCACTGTTTCGGTGAGGAAAAGTCTCCTAAACCAAGTGGTAGGGACGTTATCCAGTCAGTCACCCTGAAAAGAAAATTCTCTTAAATCACCATGGTTTCTTCTGCAGTGACCACACTGACTGAATCTACATTTGTAGAGGACAAGAATAAAATACCAGAGGTAAGCAAACCACACTAGAAACTACTACCAGAACAACAAGAAGTACTTGAGTTTTTTTTTCTTTAAGGTAACCAAATTTTCACTCATTAAACTTTTGCTCAGTGCAGAATTGTTTCAGCCAAGATCAATCTTATTTCTACGAAGTATTTAGCAAACTTACCAGTTAAGTCAATGAAAGAGTTTGCAACAAGCAGAATAAAGATAAATGTAAAACCAAGCTTAAAGAAAACTGGAACTTCTGTAAGGCTGTAGAATCTAGCACTATAGTGAAATATCTCATCTGCCACCCTAGCTTTATCCAAAGCCCAAATAAGCAAGGTAAGTTGGTTTTAGGCTTTGACAAGAAACACAATAAAATCGGTTGTCTTATGTCTTCAGCAATGTATTTTTGCCTTCAGGAAGAAAAAGTCTCCCTACGACTTCGAAATCCCATCTCAAGATTAAACTTTACATCGAATTTGTAAAGTAACAAGTTTATATGAGATATCCAAAAGGTATACAAAGCAACGGCAGTAATTTCAGTACTTTCAATCAGCAAGCAACCAATTAAACAATACACAATTCACAATACAATCCTTACATAAGGGGGAAAACATATTAAGGATCATGTCAAGTTCAACGTACTCTACTTTTAACTTTAGTCATTAGCATTCTCATTAGCAGTAGCTGAATATGTGGGAAAGTATTACGAGCAGTCAGGAAGTCAGGTGTTGAAATTTTTACATAATTATTAAAAAAAGAGTAGCCCAACAAAGAGAGGTAACAGAAAAGGAAGCACAATGGCTCTGACTTGGCTTGAGAGCTGTGGATGTGTACTATGCTGTCTTAAGAAGACAAAATTACATTAAAATGCATGTAAAGGGTTCTGGTTTTATATTTTCAATTACAGTAATTTCACTACTATAAGGCGCACCCTTTTGACTAAATTTTCCCCCCAACCAGGAAGTGCGCCTTATAGTCCGGTGTACTTTATGTGATCTACAAAGTTGCGACATTTGCCGCCCCAGAAGCGTGAGCTGTGAGCCGTGGGAGGAGCCGGCAGCGCCACAGTAGCCGGGTGGAGGCGGGCCCAGGGGCCCGTGGCAGCGCCCCTGTCGGGTCCGGGCAGGCCCGGGAACCCACGGGACCGCCCCTCCCGGGTGAAGGAGGTCCCAGGGGCCCATGGCTGCTGGGTGAAGGCGGGCCAGGGGGCCCGCGGCACCGCCCCTCCCGGGTCCAGGCAGTCCCAGGGGCCCATGGCTGCTGGGTGAAGGCGGGCCAGGGGGCCCGCGGCACCGCCCCTCCTGGGTCCAGGTGGTCCCAGGGGCCCATGACTGCCGGGTGAAGATGGGCCAGGCGGCCCGCGTTGCTGCCCCTCCCGGGTCCAGGTAGGCCCAGTGGCTCGCAGCACTACCCCTGCCAGGTGGAGGCAGGCCCAGGGGCCAATGGCTGCCGGGTTGAGGCGGGGCCTTGGCCAGCAACCGTGCAGGGTGAGCTGGGGGCGGAGCCTCGCTGCAAAAAAAAAGTGCGCCTTATAATCCGGTGCACCTTATATGATCTACAAAGTTGCGAATTTTGCCAACTCCCGGGGGTGCGCCTTACGGTTGTGAAATTACTGTAATACTAGAAAGACAAGAATTTGTTGTGTTGTTGCTCACTTTTTACATAATACAGTAACTTAGCTCCCACCCTGGCATCTAAGAAAATAAAAACCTCAACCCAATATATTAAGGTTTCTTTAGGCCCTATCCCAAAACAGTTAAGTCAAATATCTGTAGTGACAGAAAGACAAGACACATTTCGAGTACAGAGTCCTCTACATCTTGGAAAAAGGTCAGGGAGCTTTTAGTACAGAAAAGAGCTTTAAGGTAGACAAATGAGGTTGAACCTGTAGATCCCTTCAGTTTGATTTTCACCACTGAATCTGAAACTACAATAATTTTAAAAAATAACCATTAAATAGTCTTTAAGTTTAACTCTTTTTACAAAAGATGTATTTCGTAATGCCTTTTTTCCTTTGTATATTAAAGATAAGATAATGAAGATTTCTAGCTTAGCAGCATACATTCCTTACTGGAAATGTTGGTGTAGAATTACCATCTCCAGAAGCAAGAAAAGATGTACTGTCACCTAGCAGTGATCATGTAGAAACAGGAACAGCTAACACACTGTAAAAAAAGAACCTGAAGTCATATAATCAGTAGTTGATACCCAGCATGAGAGTGGTTTATGCACAGTCTTGCATATGAGTATTTATTTCTTGACAATTGATTTTCAGCAAGCACTTGCTCATCAAATAGCTTGAAGGTTCAGTCCAGAAAAGATGCCTAACTGAAATTCCAGCAATAAAAGTATGCCTGCATGTTATTAAAGAAAACAGTGGAAAATTTCTCAGGCTGACATCCAGAACGTCTGTGGTTCCTCTTCATATTTTTCTTCTTGCAAAGCAGTTATTAAACCAGACCTAAAAGTGTCTGCTTGCTTGGTTGGTTTTTGGATTATTTTTTAGCATGTGTGATTTTGGGGTGTGGTTGTTTTGTTTGCTTGTTTTCTTTTGTGAAACCTGGAAATTTCCACTGCTTTTATAGAGTTTTTTAAAAAGCTCCCTCAAATACACTGCTCAAACAACCTTCCACTTCAGCCTAGACATACTCTTTAGTTTAAAGCAAAAGTTTCATCGCAATCAAGTGAAGCTAATATGAGGGGGAAAGGAAAAATTTTGCTCATATACCAAAAGAATTGCTTGGCCAATCTGAAATATTATCAAAGTATGTATTAATCTTGACAGAGGTCGCTTGAGGTTCAGCTGCAGAGAGACTGATGGTAAGAGAAGACACAGCAGTTGATAAAACTACCGTGCAGCTGTACATTTGAGCAGAAATTACAGTGGATGACAACACAAGCTATTCTTCCTTCAACTTGCTCAAATTTGCACTCATTTTCCATTGTTCCTGAATCTCATGCATCATCCTTGTTACCTGCTTATGTCTCTCACACAGTCAATCCAAGTCTGGCAAGTTTGCTAGCACTAGTTCTATACCTTACCACTACCAATCTGATTCATCAGCCTTGAACCACATCAAAGATTAGAAGGTTCAACAGAAAACCTACAGTTGTAATAAAAAAGCTACTTCAGCCAGGGAAGATGTTTTCTTTTTTCAATTTTCTGTGCGGTGATTAGAAAGTGCACCTTCCTTTTAAAGGAGGGATCAAATGTACATTCCAAGTTAACAGGAGATGTTGGCTTTTTTCTATTTTAATTGAGTGAACGATTTGCAGATAAAGTACTCTTGCTTTTGTTGCCATTAGTGCTATCTTTGAATCTATGACTAGATAAATACTTGAAATACCGATTAGGAGGGGATTCTTTCAATTACCAACTAAGAAAGTTAAGCCATATGCTGACTGAGTCCTGCCCATTGAGCCAGAAATCTCTGCTCTGAACATCAAAAAGGCTCCCACAGAAGATAAAACGAGGAGGGTGCTATAACTAATGGAAGATGCTGCCTACGTCTGCTTTAGTTCATGGCAGCAGAAAAGATGGACCGAGCACAAAAAGAACTGCGAACCAAATGACAATTCCCTATTTTCACCTAACCTCTCCAGCCTAGCCTTTATGGGAAAGAAAAAAATATTATAGAGGACGATGTCTGAAAAGCCTACCCAAATCACTGGCAAAAAAATTGCAAATTTTTGTTTGAAATCATCTCCTTAAGCTGTAAGCTGCCAAAAATGGAAAACTATTTTAAAGTTGTCATTATTAACACAATGAATTAATTTTTGAACCTTTACTAATACTTCCATAAGAATAATAATTTTAAAAATGCAGCATTTCCATATACTGAATGCTTACGCACGTGCACACACACGTGTATGCTCCTAATGTCTAAAAGGTTTTAGAAGAAGTTTATCCACGTAGATTATATTAGCTGCTACTTCAGACACACACAGCAAAAAGCAAGTAGCACAGTTTATTTTTTTCTGTGATGCGATGTAAAAAACCCATCAATGTTAAGGTGTTAATATACTCTCCAGGACAATTGCAAAGTGTTAGAATTAGAAATTGAATTACAATTTGAATGCACAAAGCAAAACCAGAGGAATCCTGTCTTTGATTTAGATTTAGTTCTTTGGACTCTCTTCTCTCAACTGACTGTTCTGAACAATCGTTTCCCCAAAATACTAGAAAGAACTTGTATTTCACTGGCTTCTTTGCAAGTAAATTGTTTCGCTCTGTCTTTAACCTAACCCTTCCATTAAAAGATATGGCAACAAAAGTCACCCAATCCAATCCCTGTTTCATTACCTCTTCAATCACTTTGGGATGTTTCAGTGAGGCAGTGTTATTAGACACACTGCACACAAAAAACTAAAGACCCTTCATGAGGTCAAAGGCAAGGTAATTTTGTTTCACTTTTCAAAAATAAGTTTATTGCTAACTGCAAATTTAAAAAGTCACCAAGTAAGTATTAGCAACAGGATCCATATGATGTATGCCTCCCATTTATACAGTGCACAAGATAATTTAATGCATCTTCACTCAACTAAATGTAACACACAAAAATCAGAGTGAGTGGAAATACATTCCATAGCAGAAGCAGTTAAAATTTTTTACAATTGCTTCTTTCCTAATACACTACATCTAGAAACATCAATAGATCTAGCCAGGAGAAAAGGGGGGGGAAACAAATGAAAAAACCTGCATAGACAGGCTGCCCCAGAATTCAGGTTACATATTCTTAACCACCCTCTTATATCCTTGGCATAGAGGATACTAATCCTCCCACTCTCCTCCATTTTTTTTAAATTAAAAAAAGTTAGAAGAATATTTAAGATATTTCTGAATACTCAAAAAGCTTGAACATGAAATGCAGAAGATGCTGTATCATACGCTCACCTTTTCAAGAGACTCATTTAAATGCAGGAGCTGAAGAAGCCTGTAGTATCAGATTGTAGAGCCCAATACCTTTTAACATGCTAAAAATGGTTTAACTTTGCAGGCAAATATAATCAAGACACCTTTTCTTTCCCAGCATTCTTGAAAAATAAAAACACCCCCTGGCTTCTCTATGAAGCTGTACCACAGAGATTAATCTTGAAGGTTATCCCACCATGATAAGATAAGGTTCTATTATAAAATAGATTTGCTTCTTCCTAATCTGCATTTTGTCTCAGCTATACATTAAGGTATACATCACTGATACAATGCAAAAAAATAAAAATAAAAAATAAATTTAAAAAATTTTTAAAAACCATAAAAAATTGGCAAGTAGTCAATGCAAAACTTTCAAGTCAATTAATCCAAATCCAGGATGAGCAAAGGTTTCAAAGGAACAGTTAAAAACACAAAGCTACAAGCGAGCCTAAAACGCATGCAAGTAATTTTCCAAATAAAATCAGACTGGCAACAACACACTGTAATCAGGAATCAGGAGAGGTACTTAAAGTGAGGCTGAATGCTGGGTTTATTTTGTCTTTTTGTCTATCGCTCCCTGTATCCCACAGCTTCTATCTTCACATGTCAGCAGTGAATCCATCAAATCCACTGGTATTAGTTTAAAAGAAAAGTAATAGTAGTAGTAACAGAGTTGAAGGAAATTCTTTATAACAGTCAGCTGAACAGCTGCAACAGCAGTTAACAGTAAATATAACCGTTGCATGCTATAACGCACAAACTTGTGTAAAAAACAAAAGTAACGAAACTGAAACAAAACAAAAAGCCCGAACCCCTGAAAAAGCACCCAATTTTGTCTCTCTCCTCTTAACCCAAGCTTTTATCCTCTGGTTTTCACTCACATACTACTTGTTTCTATGAAGCTATATTTTATAGTCAAAATACACAACTTTGTTTCATGTGAAGTAGAATACTTTAAAGATTTTTTAATTAATATTTTTAAGAAATATTAAATAAGAAAATATTTATTTTTATAATAGTGATTATAGAATTTTAAGTTTATTGTAAGAATCCGTTTTAACTGTATTACAGATATCATATACTAGATATTGCCCATCCTCACACTTTCAGATTTCCTTTTGTTTTGTCCTGTTATTCCAGTTAGAATATTTTCTGTTAACTTCTGTCTAAAAGGAGAAGAAGATACAGAGGATTCAAATGAGTCTGAATATGAGTGACAAATAGAGACGCTTCACTTTTAAAGGAAAACTTGACCGTGTTTTAGGAGTAGGAGCAGAAACCAGAAACAGAACCAACTTTAGGACCAAAGGAAAAGAATTGTGGGAATCATGTCAACCTCATGCTACATTCTAACTCATAATCACCCTATTTATATCCCAGAAACGGTAACACCTAAAGTGGCGTGCGACCTCGCATGGGGCGGGGTGAGGGGCGGAAAAAAAACTCATCTTCACCTCTCAACAACACAGTTTCATTACAACTACGAGGCAGAAATGGTTGAGAGGCATGGAAATGAACCTTTCCGTTCTGCAATTGTATTTTTCATCCCTTTACTTAATACCAGAGATAAGGAGACAAGAGAAGTCAGCTCTCAAACTTACCGAGGTTACAGGATGACCAGAAGGCGGATATCAAGGTCTTTGTAACCGCCTCGGTACCGGACAAACCCTGATGAATGGCAGAGAGAGCCATTCTAACCGAGGTATTTCACCCACACCCCGCCTTCTGCTCAGACTAAGAAACCGTGGGTCAGACGATTACGATTCTAAAGCCAAACCCACAGCGACCTCAGGTCTCTTTGTATTCTACGAGGAACCTCCACCCCAAATCACCGTACTTAGATATGCATCACACAGCGATGCGAGAAGCCTTCAGTCCGTGCATCAACTCCCCGCCTCTGCCGCAGGAATACCCCTTCAAAAGTCAGTCCTCAGTAAAGTTACAATAGCGAGAAAGAGGTAAAGGCAGGGACACATTGCCCGGACAATCCCCTCATCTCCAGGCCTGGGAATACTCCACACACACAAGCCATTTACGGTCCCCTTCCTCCTCCTCTCAGGGAGCCACGTTCGAATTGAGGAGGGGGGCGAGAGACAGAGCAGAGCCGCCCCTCAGGCCCACCCCCAAGCTTCTCCCTTCCCCGGCAAGGGGCAGCTCTCGCTCCGCTATCACAGTCCCACCCCAGCTCTACAAGCAGGGGAACGGGAACTAGAACTCCCCTCTCTCCACTCGTTACTCATTCCACCCCGCCCCTCTCTCCAAACCCCACTCACCCGGGAAATGAGCCAAAGCTCAGCTACCTGTCCGTCTCCCCCACACTCAGCCCCGCACCGCCATCTTCCTCACTGTCTGGATTTAAATCGGGACCCGAGCGGAAACACCAGGAGGCCTGAGGCACTGTGGGAGCTGTAGTGCGGCTCCGCGCGGGCGTTTACTGGACCCACGCACCCTCGACACGGGGCCTCACGGTACTTGTAGTCCGCGCCGCGCTCGCTGCCGGAGCTGTCAGGCTCCGCCTGGCGCCAGCGCGCCGGTGTCACCTCTGCATCGCCGCAGTCACTGCAGCAGGGCGGGTTCAAAGGGAGAGGAGGAAGCGATGCCAGAGGGTCCTGACGGTGCCGTGCACCCCCCGGTGCGTTCCCGCGGCACTAGCTCAGGGCTCCTAGAGGTCACAAAATGCCGTATCTGTATCATAAGGAGCGTTTTACTGAGCGTTAGATTCAAAATACAATGCGGTACCGGCTCTGGGTCTGGTGATGTCCCTCTGTTTCTGCTGAGCTCCAGCTGTAGGTCCCGATTGTACCTCTAGGCCCGTACGCACGGTTTTTAGGGATTACAGTATTTGAGAAGCACAGCTATACACTCACACATATGATCATTATTTAAAATTATGCTGCATTTGTTAGAACTGATAGTCTGTAAAGAATTATTTCTTTTTTAGAAGTTTGATCCCAGCTCATTAACTACATACATAATTTCACACCTAGCATTTTTTTTTACTCCCTTGTACGCACTCCACACTTTTACCTAGCAAGTCAAATGGTTCACCGTTATTAATAAAACCCAATATATTATTATTTATCTTAAGAACCAGTAAGACACATTTTTTTACACCTTGGTTTCATTCTTAATTACTACTCTTTTAATGATAGGAACTTTCAACTCTTTTCCCTTGTCCTTGATATTTTTTATACACATTACACCTTTCTATAATATTTACTACACAAATTCCTTTTATTCTAGTATTTACCATAAATGTTAGCACCTTTTTTTTTTTTTCCACAGCAGTAACAGTCATCTTTAGCTTGCTCTTGGTATCTCGATTATGTCAGGGCCTCACTCCCTTTCCAGGTCGATAAAATGTTTAGAGAGGGTATCGAGATTTGGTCCTCCAAACCTAGAGCGGTCGGGGGGCGAAGCCCGGCCCCGGAACCGC
The DNA here is from genome assembly GCF_009819885.2 of Catharus ustulatus. Lineage (NCBI taxonomy): Eukaryota > Metazoa > Chordata > Aves > Passeriformes > Turdidae > Catharus > Catharus ustulatus. The sequence goes on along the minus strand of NC_046237.1, from coordinate 24,292 downwards.
CGGAAGGGGCTTTTGTTTGAACTTAATGAGCAACTGCCCGGCCACACGTGGGCCACGGAGCGCGGGCCGGCGGCACCCGGTGCGGTGTGTTAGCACGGGTGGGGACCGGGATGGCACGGGAAACGGAGTACGGTGAGTGTGTTAGCACGGGTGGGAACCGGGATGGCACGGGAAACGGAGTGCGGTGAGTGTGTTAGCACGGGTGGGAACCGGGATGGCACGGGAAACGGAGTACGGTGAGTGTGTTAGCACGGGTGGGAACCGGGATGGCACGGGAAACGGAGTGCGGTGAGTGTGTTAGCACGGGTGGGGACGGGGATGGCACGGGAAATGGAGTGCAGTGAGTGTGTTAGCACGGGTGGGGACGGGGATGGCACAGGGAAACGGAGTGCGGTGAGTGTGTTAGCACGGGCGGGGACCGGGATGGCACGGGAAACGGAGTGCGGTGTGTTAGCACGGGCAGGGACGGGGATGGCACGGGAAACGGAGTGCGGTGTGTTAGCACGGGTGGGGACGGGGATGGCACAGGGAAATGGAGTGCGGTGTGTTAGCACAGGCGTGGGGACGTGGACCGGGCAGGGAAACGGAGTGCGGTGTGTTTGCACGGGCGGGGACACGGAGTGCGGTGTGCTAGTACGGGCGTGGGGACACAGAGTTGGGGTGTGTTAGCACGGGCGGGGCGGCTGGGGCCACGGCCGGCGAAAAATCACAGCAGCCAGGACTGAGGCCGGGGAAAGCACCGGAGGCTCGGCTCCAGCAAACACCGGGGCTGGAGAAAACCGATTTTTAAAGGGTCCCAGCCCTTTCCCCTCCCGCTCTGTCTCTGGGATTTCTGACACTCCAAAACTTTTATCCCTAGGGGCTCTGCTCCTTCTGCCTGACACACGGCATTCATTTAGCTCTCACAGACTGGGATCCTGCCTGCTAAAATTCCAAACGGATCAGGATTTCTCCCAGACACAAGCTGCAACCACTTAGAACCCCAGCTGCCTTTGACAGTGCAAAATGCCTCTTCCCAACTGATATCGTGGAACTGGACAGGTGAGATTTGCTTCGCAGAGAATTTACTATTTTTTCCTGGGTTTTTTAAATTTAGATAGCCCTTAATAGAGGTCCGTATGACTCTTACACCGTTCCTCTCATTCCTATTCTTGTCCACCCTAGTTAGTCACACATGGAGTAATTTTTTGCATTCACTAAGGACTAATTATGCCACTTAATAAATTTACTGTGTTATCTAGTTATGCTGCTGTAATACATAGCTTTATTGCTAACCCAATTTTTGCCCTTTTTCTAAATGTACTTGCTGCAAAAACAAAAGCGTTTTCATTTCTTATAAAGTTTTCTTTTATATTGAAAAATGACTCACCTTTTTCTTGTTGAATTTCCTCACCTCAAATTCAAGTCTGAGGAGCCAAACAGCCACAGTTATTCTGAGGCCTTTTATACCTAGTGGGATTTGTTCCGCCTTTTCCTGCAAATGAGAAGCGGTCCCAATCAGGGGTATATTAACCACAGCCGTTGCTAAGGGCCTTTATTCCCTCTTGGGATCAGGGGGAATAAGAGCTCTCCTCTCATTTTTGTGACAAGCTTATCACAAATCTTAGTTTGTTTTTCAGCAGCTGCTTTTAGATACCTAAAGTAGCAGAGGCTTTGAAGATTCAGTGAAGAAAATAGCATTGAATACAGGGAGTATTTAAGTTAATGGTTTGGGGTTGTACATTCAGAGGTGGTAAGGTGCTTTTGTAATTTTTGGTTTTGTTCTTGGTTTGTTTTTCAGGTGGACTACAACTTCCTGAAATTGTATGTTGTATCAAGTATAACACCTGAGGGTTTTTTCAGCAGATTTGTCATATGACAAAAAGCATCTGACCTGTCTTAAAGATGATGTTTGAGATTGAAGCTTCAGGTGAGTAAACTGAGGACTGTGACCAGGAAGGGGAGTGGGGATAGTTTGAAGACAGTAAGGTGCAAAATATGTGTTTGTGGACCCTCAAGGCTTTTCAGAAGCACAGTAGATGCATTTCCATGTCTTACAGTGCATGAACACATCTGCCTTGCTCACAGAATGGTTATGTAACTTTGTCTCATCCCAACCCAGTTGCTAATCATAATAATAGCCACAATCTTAGAGTCTGACTGAAGCCAGAGACTCAAAGACCCCTGGCATGCTTAGAAAAAGGTGAGAGAAAAAGGTGAGTAGTTGACTTATGGGGCTTTGGCCCGCATAAAACTACTATTTTTGGGAGAATAGTAAAATAGCAAAGGGGAGGAAAGGGGAAAGGTTTCAGAAAGCATTTCTGTGGTCTAATTAATAATTTCTCCTTCACTTCTCCAGCTCTCCCCCCACACTTCCCCTGCTCTTAGTCTTGGTGCACCAATGTCCTATTTCCATGTAATGTCTGAAATAGTTAGAAATAAAAATGCTGGGAAAGGGCATCAGAGCAGAAATGTGAAAGCTGGGATCCTTTGACTTCTGCAGTGAACTTAATTTTCTTTTCCTCCTCTCTTTCAGGACAGGAAAAACCATTACCATTGCCAAAAGCTGTGGCGTTTGAGCAGCCAAAGCCAGGAGGCTTCAGCACCAGAGCTCTGCCCTGGAGGGCTCCAGGTCCTACCCATGCTGTGGGGTAAGTGAGAGGGATGAAGGTTCCTCTTTTCCTCCCTGCTGGGATTAACTGCCTGGGAAATCTGGGATCCTGGGTCAAACTCCAGCTCTCTTGGTGTTCAGGGGTGCAAGGTCTGAGGGACTGCGTTTACCTGTGGCTTTGCAGGTCAGCAGGAACAAGAGGAAATGGGGTGCCAGAGCCGTGTGCCATCAGGCCGTGTTTCCCTCTGAGGACAGAGAGTCCGGGCTGAGGTGAGATGGGCACGAGAGCCGGGATGAGCAATCCAGGGATTCCAGGGAGCTCGGAATCGCAGCTGCTGAGAGAAACATGGCCTTAGGTCCGCTCCGTCCGCGTCTGTGCCCAGTGGGATTTGTGCTGGAGAGAGAGGTGCTGTTGGGAACAAAAGGTGCAGTAAATCCTCTCTGGGGATGTGCAGTGAAGGACCAAATGGCATGGAAGGAGAGGATTTATCAACTCTGTCACTGCTTCTCCCAAAATTGGGGTGGAGCGGTGATTGAGGTGGTTGGGTTTGGTCTGTGCCTGTTATTCTTTGTGCAATTTTAAATGTACTGTCCAGTATCTTTCTAACCAAAACTGACAAAAATTTAGGTTAAGCATTAGAACTTGGGTCCATTCACTGCAAAAACTTGCCAAGGCTGGAGGACTGGGGTGATGATAATTATTAATGATACTTATTAATACTGAGTCAGATTTCCCTCAGTTACTGTCAGGCCTGACTGGCTGAGAGCTGTTAGTCTGTGCTCTTCTCAGTGGGGAATTGGAAATAATTTCAGTATAACTAGCAATTTCAGAAAACTCCAGCTAAAAAGGTCACCTCTGCCCTCCCTAAGTTCTCCCAGTTTTTTCCATCTAGGAGGTGCACGGAAGTGAGGCAGGGAAATGACAGGAGGGACCAGCTGTAAATTCAAAGGCAGAAAGAGCAGATGTACCAGCACAAGGCAGGAAAGGGGAGAGGTTTCAGAAAGCATTTCTGTGGTCTAATTAATAATAATTTCTGATTCCCCAGGGAGAAGAACACCAACTCACAGCCATTCTGGCCTGGCAGTCCCTGCAGCGAGAGCTCAGCACACATCCACAGAGGCAAGTCCAGCATCTGAAAGAAGAAAAATAAACAGCAGAAAAAGGTGATTTCTTTTACTTCAAAGTTATTTCAAGTTCTTAAAGCCCAAGCAACATTTGTTCTGGATTTTGTGTGGGTGAATCATGAACACTGGGCAAGGGTCATGCCGTTCATTTAGCTGTCACAATCTGGGATTCTGCCTGCTAAAATTCCAAATGGATCAGGATATCTGCCAGACACAAAGTGCCACCACTTGGAACCCTGGCTGTTCTTAAAGTGTCAAACACCTGCTCTAAACTGACATTACAAAAGCGGGGGCAGGATTTTTGTTTCTCATGGAAAAGGGACTCTGTTCTTGTGCAGTGCCCAGTGACTGAGACAGGGCGAAAATTCCCAACAGTGCAGGATATCTCCCAGATGCAAACTTGCCCCACTTAAAACCCTGGCTGTGCTTTGCGTGCCAAAAGCCTCCTCTAAATTGACATCACAAAAGTGGTGAAGTGAGTTGTGTTTCCCAGAGAAATAGGCCAATGTTTCTGTCCAGGGTCCTATGCCTTAGACTACGCTCTGTCTGCTCAAACTGTGAACAAATCGGGATTTCTCCCAAACCCCAGCTGCCACCCCTCAGAACGCCGGCTTCGTTTGGAGTGACCAACGCCTCCTCCTCACTGCTGTCGGGACACTGGGGAGGGTGAGTTTTGTTTCAGAGGGGAAAAGGCCAATTTTCTTGTCCAGGGCCCTGTGCCTGGAACTGGGATTCTGACTGCTAAAATTTTGAACTGATCAGGATTTCTCCCAGACCCAATGTGCCACCACTTGGAGCCCTGGCTGTTGTTTGAGTGCCACTGCCTCCTCTAAACTGACATTAGCAAAGTGGGGACAGGATTTTTGTTTCACCGGTAAAAGGGCCACTATTCGTGTCCAGTGCCCTGGACCTGAGACTGGGCTTCTGCATGCCACAATTCCAAAGGGATCGGGATTGCTCCCAGACCCAATCTGCCACCACTTGGAACCCTGGCTGTTCTTTGAGTGCCAAACACCTGCTCTTTACTGACTTCACAAGCCCTAGGTGCCTTTGGAGCTACAAAGGCCTCCTCCAAAGCGATTATCTGGAAACTGGGAGGGTGAGTTTGGTTTCACCTGTGAAAGGGCCAAAGTTTGTGTTTAGAGGTCAGTAGCCGCCACCTGGCTTCTGCCTGCTAAAATTCAGAATGCATCAGGATATTTCCCAGATCCAAGCTGCCACTATTTACAACCCTGGCTGTCTTTGGAGTGACAAATGCCTCCTCCAAATTTCTATTTATATACTGGGGGAGTTGAGTTTTGTTTCACAAGGAAATAGGCCACAATTTGTGTCCAAGGAGCGGGCTTCAGCTTGCTGAAATTCCCAACGGATTAGGATTTCTTCCACACCCACGCTGCCACCACTAAGAACTCTGACTACCTTTGGAGTGACAGACTGCTGTTAGGAAACTGGAAAGTCGAGGTTTTTTTCTAAGGGGAAAAGGGCCAATGTTCTCACCCATGGCCCCGTGCCTGGGACCGAGCTTCTGCCCGCCGGAGTTCTGAACGGATCAGGATTTCTCCCAGATGCAAGCTGCCACCACTTAGAACCCTGACTGCCTTTGGAGTGCAAAATGCCTCATTTAAACTACTGTCAGTAAACTGGGCTGGCGACTTTTCTTTCAGAGCAAATTTGGCCACCTTTTGGATCCAGCGTCCAGGGCCTTAGACCGGGTTTCCGCCTGCTACAAGTCCAAACGGATCGGGATTTTTCCCAGATCCAACCTGCCAGCACATAGAATTCTGACTGCATTTGGAGTGCTGAATACCTCCTCCAAAATGATATCAGGACACTGGAAGGGTGAATTTTCATTCACAGGGAAAGAGGCCACCTTTTGCGTCTAGGGCCCCGTCACGGCGACCGTGCTCTACCCGCTGTCATTTCAAACGGATCAGGATTTATCGCGGCTTCAAGCGGGCTCCATATAAAGTCCTGACTGCCTTTGCAGTGCAAAATGCCTCTTCTAAACTGCGATTATGCTTCTGGGAGGGGGAGTTTTGGTTCAGAGGGCAAAGCGCCAATGTTCTCGTCCAGGGCCCTGTTCTTGAGATGGGGCTTCCATCTGCTACAATGCCAGACAGATCAGGATTTCTCCCAGACACAAGCTGCGAGCACTTAGAACCCCAGCTGCCTTTGCAGTGCAAAACAGCTCTTCCCTACTGATGTCACAGAACTGGGTGGGTGAGAATTACTTCACAGAGAATTTACTCTTTTTCTTGGTTTTTTTTACAACCCAGATAGCCCTGAATAGACGTCTCTGTGACAGTTACACCATTCTTCTCGTTCCTATTCTCATCCATCCTAGCTAGTTACACACATAGTAAGTTTTTGCATTTACTAAAGACTGATTAGATTACCTAATAAATTCTCTCTGTTATCTAGCTATGCTTCTGAAACCCAAAGTTTTATTTCTGATGCAATTTTTGCCCCTTTTTCTGAACATACTTGTTGCAAAAAGGGAAATATTTGCATTTCCTGTAAAATTTTTTGTATTGAAAAATGGCTCACCTTTCTCTTGTTGAATTTCCTCACCTCGAATTCAAGTCTGAGGAGCCAAACAGCCATAGTTATTCTGAGGCCTTTTATACCTCATGGGATTTCCTCCTCCTTTTCCTGCAAACCAGGGGCGGTCCCAATGAGGGCTATATTAACTGCAGCCTTTGCTAGTGGCCTCCATTCTGTCTCTGGGAATCAGCTGGGATAAGGGTTCTCCTCTCATTTCAATGAAGAGGATGTTTCACCTTATCTCAGTTTGTTTTTTAGCAGGTGCTTTTGGGCATCCAAAGCAGAGAATTTGAAGATTCGGTGAAGGAAATAGTATTAAATACAGTGAGCATTTAAGTTCATAGTTTTGGGTTGTGTGTTCAGAGGTAATAAGGTGCTTTTGTAATTTGTAGTTGTGTTCTTGGGTTTCTTTTTTTTTTTTTTTTTAAGGTGGAATGCAGCAATTTTAGGTGAAGTATGACACCTGAGATTTTTTTTCAGCTCTTTTGTCATATGACAAAAGGCATTTGACCTGTGTTAAAGATGTTTGAGGTTGAAGCTTCAGGTGAGTAAAGGGAGGACTGTGACTAGGAGATGGAGGGCAAGCAGGCTATCCAATTAGGAGTTACCTTAGAGCATGGGTGGGGATGGTTTGAAGGCAGTACGGTGTAAAATGTCCATTTGTGGGCCCTCAAGACTTTTCACAAGTGTGGCAGATGTATTTGCACATCTTACAGCGCATGAGCTCACCCACCTCGCTCACAGAAATGCCACCTAACTTTGTCTCTTCCTAAACCAGGTACCCACCGTAACAGCCTCAGGCTCTGGCTGGAGCTGGAGACTCAAGGACCCCAGGACGCTCAGGAGAGGGTGAGGAGCTGACTTGTGGTGGTTTGGCACACACAACACTGCTATTCCTTGGGGCTGTGGAATTATGTGGTTTTGGCTAATGTGCTCCTCAGAGCATACACCGATGTTTGGTTTTCTTTAGTGTAGGTGATGCAGAGAGAGGAGCCCAGCGATGGCAGCGATGTCCCGGACATCAAGGGAGCCTCGCTTCGCACCTACACTGGATTTGCCTCTCTGGATGTCTGACAGATAAGCGAAGAGCTGTGATTCACAGAGGGGATGACAGAGGGTCGCTGGGTCTGTAATTGTCAGGAGGGGTTTTTGAGGCAGCTTTGGAGACGGGGATGTCCAAGAAGCAGCTCCTTAGGCCCCATGAGAGGCAAGTCTCAATTTGAACTCAATGCTGAAATGCACAGGGTAGAGCAGTTCTGGTGGGTGTCATGACACTTGTTTCTTGTGCCCTATGTGTCTTTTGAGTGTGTTGTATTACATGTCCTGAGTCTAAGCCCTTTGAGGGGCATATAAGAAATTCTGGGCTAATTTTTAGCCTCTGCTTTCCTTGGCCTGGTGCCGGCCCATGGGAGCGTGGGCTGGCATGGTAATCACATCTCTGCTTGGAAGCATCCAGTCTGATGTCTTTGAAGCTCTTCTTCTGAGCTGTATTGACAGCTGTACACCACAAGGGTCCATTACAGAGGTTTAGGATGTGGAGGAATGTGAAGCTAGGGAGAGGATTCTGACCAGAAATTTCTCAGGCATCCATCTCTTCAGTTCTTGGGATTAATGCTTCTGCTAGCAACTTCTTCCAGCCTCATCATCTCCCCATCAGTCTCCCCGCCGTCATCCCATCTTGCATTCTCTCAGTCCGTGTGATTCTTCTTCCTGCTGGGAGATTTTTTTTTCTTTTTTCCCCTCCCCATGTCCTCCCCTCGTTTGTCATGTCCTGTGTCACGGGTGCCTGCACGCATTTGGTCTGGAGCTGCTCTGCCCTGCTGTGTAGTCTGGGTGTAGGTGTGCTAGGACCAGTCCTAGGGACTTGCTTTTAGTGATGTGGGGTGGTGTTGGACTCTAGTTGAGATCTGCAGATTGATCCCAGATCTCTGGAGGGGTTAGGCTGTCCTGCAGCACTTGGACTTTTGCCCTGCCTCTGTTTCAGATGCAGATGGATCCAAGTTGAGGACAAGGGCCCCCCCTGGGTAAGGGGTTCAGTCACAGTTTGCCTTTCCATGGGAAGCGTTAATGGTGACTGTGTTACAGCATTTGTCTTTGTTTTTAGAAAATGAAGCTGGATATCAGCAGGGAAGGGGAAGCAGGCCAGGTGAGCAGTTTCTGGGGGTCTGAATCAGTTTTTTTTTGCTCAGGTCTCAATCTCTGGTGCAGCTCTCAGCATTCATTGTTCTTTGTGTGTTTTAGGCAGTGCCCTTGAACTACCCTGAGATGGCTCTGCCCAGCTGGCCCAGAGACCCAGTTCACTGCTCCTGTGAGCCCTTGTCCCGGTTTAAAGGGACAGTATTACCAGGAAAAGGAAATTCAGGAACTCACAGGCACAAAAAAAGGTATAGGTTGGGAATAACAGTTCTTTACTGATATATTTATAAGACAAACGAAAACAGCATCAGCTATATGAAAGAAAAAAAAAACAGTGACAGAACAGAACGGAATTCAGTCCCAGTCCCTTTTTTCAGTCACCGATGACTCTCCGAAGGAGCAGGGCAGGCGGCTTCTCAGTCGCGGCTGCTGCAGGGGCAAGGGAGGGGGCCAGGTGGCCTCACCCGCCCCAGGTGGAAGAAAAAGGTGAGGAAGGAATTCTGCTAACCGTGGGCGTCCCAGTTCCCAGTTGTTCAGAGGAAAGCAGGAAGCTTTAGCAGTCCAAATCCAAGAAGCCTGATCCCAACAGGAGAAACGGAACCTCTCTCCTCCAGTTCGGCCGGCGAGCTGTAGGAGTTCTCCTACCCCCAGTGTCCTCTTACTTGCCGAAAACAAAAGCAGGACTCCACCTTTCCCTAATGGGGCCATCAGCTTCCTTCAGCTAGTCCTTTGTCTCCAGCTCTTAACGGCTAATAGGAGAGCCATCCCGGCTAGTTTAACATAATAATGGGAAAAATTTCTAAACCTCGCCAACCCACAACAGCCCTCCAGCAGTATTCCAGGACTCTGATGAAACCTTCACCTTCTGCAATTTGAAAATGCCAGCTGGGCAGCCTTTGGAAAGAGCCAAGCAGTTGGGGTGAGTCTGGGAGTTTGGGAAAAGGAGTTTGGGTCCAGTCAAGTTTCAGCCATGCCACATCAGCTTGTCTCTTCTTAAGCCAGGTCTATTTTGTGATGATGGCATCAGACTGTGTGCAGCTGAAATGTGTGACCTGAGCCCCTGGGCATTCCTGGGAGATGGTGAGTAGTGAAATTCAGGTTTTGGCCTATATGCTGCTCAGAGCGTGCACTGATGTTTGGTTTTCTTTATTGTAGCTGACTGAGAGACAACAGCCCAGCGATGGCAGGAATTTCCCACATGGTGAAGCTTTTTTACTGCACACCTGGCATGGTTTCTCATACCCGGATCTCTGACAGATAAGTGCAGGGCTCCAACCCACAGAGGGGATGGGAGTGGGATGCTGGGTCTGGAATTGTCAGGAGCGATTTTTGAGGCAACTTTGGAACTGGGGATGTCCAAGAAGCAGCCCGTCAAGCCCCATAAGGGGAAGACTCTCAATTTGATTTCAGCATGAACAGCGCAGGCCCTAAGCGATGCCAGCGCACAGGGATGCCCACAGGCCCAACGTCAGTCCTTGCAGCATCTACCCTGCTTGCAGCTCTTTATCCCAGCCCCAGTGATTTCCAGGTCCCCCGTTTCCCCAGCCCGTGATTTCAGCTCTTGGTTATCCCACAAGCTTTATTCAACTGCCTGCTCTGCTCCTGCAGCTGGGCCTTTCTCCATCTCTGCCAGTGGACTCTTGTGCAGCTTGGAAGGGCAGCATCTGCGTCGTGGCTCCAGCTCTGCAGCCGTTCAGCTCTCATCCTAGAGCCTTGAAGCCCACCCCACGGTGAGTATACCAGCCCCAGAGCGATTCCCCCTCCGGCCCCCATGCCAGCTCCCGAGGCACTAGGCCACCCCACAGATGTTACACCTTGGGTGACACAGTCCCTTTCTTAGCATGACAATTTCCTTGGCGGAGCCACTCACAATGCCAGCACCACTTGGCATTTTCCAGGCATACGCAGACTGACTTCTAGCTCCAGCCCCTACTGCGGCCCACTTGCCCACCCATACCACATGCAAGTATGGGTGGCCTTTCAGGCCCTAGCAGTCCTCACTTGCCCTTCTCAGCACTGCCCGTCCCATCCCATGGTAACGCACAAGACGCAGCCCCCAGCATGAACAGCGCAGGCCCTAAGCGACGCCAGCGCACAGGGATGCCCACAGGCCCAACGTCAGCCCTTGCAGCATCTACCCTGCTTGCAGCTCTTTATCCCAGCCCCAGTGATTTCCAGGTCCCCCGTTTCCCCAGCCCGTGATTTCAGCTCTTGGTTATCCCACAAGCTTTATTCAACTGCCTGCTCTGCTCCTGCAGCTGGGCCTTTCTCCATCTCTGCCAGTGGACTCTTGTGCAGCTTGGAAGGGCAGCATGTGCGTCGTGGCTCCAGCTCTGCAGCCGTTCAGCTCTCATCCTAGAGCCTTGAAGCCCACCCCACGGTGAGTATACCAGCCCCAGAGCGATTCCCCCTCCGGCCCCCATGCCAGCTCCCGAGGCACTAGGCCACCCCACAGATGTTACACCTTGGGTGACACAGTCCCTTTCTTAGCATGACAGTTTGCTTGGCGGAGCCACTCACAGTGCCAGCACCACTTTGCATTCTCCAAGCATACGCATACTGACTTCTAGCTCCAGCCCCTACTGCGGCCCACTTGCCCACCCATACCACATGCAAGTATGGGTGGCCTTTCAGGCCCTAGCAGTCCTCACTTGCCCTTCTCAGCACTGCCCGTCCCATCCCATGGTAAGGCACAAGACGCAGCCCCCAGCATGAACAGCGCAGGCCCTAAGCGACGCCAGTGCACAGGGATCCCCACAGGCCCAACGTCAGCCCTTACAGCATCTACCCTGCTTGCAGCTCTTTATCCCAGTCCCAGTGATTTCCAGGTCCCCCGTTTCCCCAGCCCGTGATTTCAGCTCTTGGTCATCCCACAAGCTTTATTCAACTGCCTGCTCTGCTCCTGCAGCTGGGCCTTTCTCCATCTCTGCCAGTGGACTCTTGTGCAGCTTGGAAGGGCAGCATCTGCGTCGTGGCTCCAGCTCTGCAGCCGTTCAGCTCTCATCCTAGAGCCTTGAAGCCCACCCCACGGTGAGTATACCAGCCCCAGAGCGATTCCCCCTCCGGCCCCCATGCCAGCTCCCGAGGCACTAGGCCACCCCACAGATGTTACACCTTGGGTGACACAGTCCCTTTCTTAGCATGACAATTTCCTTGGCGGAGCCACTCACAATGCCAGCACCACTTGGCATTTTCCAGGCATACGCAGACTGACTTCTAGCTCCAGCCCCTACTGCGGCCCACTTGCCCACCCATACCACATGCAAGTATGGGTGGCCTTTCAGGCCCTAGCAGTCCTCACTTGCCCTTCTCAGCACTGCCCGTCCCATCCCATGGTAACGCACAAGACGCAGCCCCCAGCATGAACAGCGCAGGCCCTAAGCGACGCCAGCGCACAGGGATGCCCACAGGCCCAACGTCAGCCCTTGCAGCATCTACCCTGCTTGCAGCTCTTTATCCCAGCCCCAGTGATTTCCAGGTCCCCCGTTTCCCCAGCCCGTGATTTCAGCTCTTGGTTATCCCACAAGCTTTATTCAACTGCCTGCTCTGCTCCTGCAGCTGGGCCTTTCTCCATCTCTGCCAGTGGACTCTTGTGCAGCTTGGAAGGGCAGCATGTGCGTCGTGGCTCCAGCTCTGCAGCCGTTCAGCTCTCATCCTAGAGCCTTGAAGCCCACCCCACGGTGAGTATACCAGCCCCACAGTGATTTCCCATCTGGCCCCCATGCCAGCTCCCGAGGCACTAGGCCACCCCACAGATGTTACACCTTGGGTGACACAGTCCCTTTCTTAGCATGACAATTTCCTTGGCGGAGCCACTCACAATGCCAGCACCACTTGGCATTTTCCAGGCATACGCAGACTGACTTCTAGCTCCAGCCCCTACTGCGGCCCACTTGCCCACCCATACCACATGCAAGTATGGGTGGCCTTTCAGGCCCTAGCAGTCCTCACTTGCCCTTCTCAGCACTGCCCGTCCCATCCCATGGTAACGCACAAGACGCAGCCCCCAGCATGAACAGCGCAGGCCCTAAGCGACGCCAGCGCACAGGGATCCCCACAGGCCCAACGTCAGCCCTTGCAGCATCTACCCTGCTTGCAGCTCTTTATCCCAGCCCCAGTGATTTCCAGGTCCCCCGTTTCCCCAGCCCGTGATTTCAGCTCTTGGTTATCCCACAAGCTTTATTCAACTGCCTGCTCTGCTCCTGCAGCTGGGCCTTTCTCCATCTCTGCCAGTGGACTCTTGTGCAGCTTGGAAGGGCAGCATCTGCGTCGTGGCTCCAGCTCTGCAGCCGTTCAGCTCTCATCCTAGAGCCTTGAAGCCCACCCCACGGTGAGTATACCAGCCCCAGAGCGATTCCCCCTCCGGCCCCCATGCCAGCTCCTGAGCAACTAGGCCACCCCACAGATGTTACACCTTGGGTGACACAGTCCCTTTCTTAGCATGACAGTTTGCTTGGCGGAGCCACTCACAATGCCAGCACCACTTTGCATTCTCCAAGCATACGCATACTGACTTCTAGCTCCAGCCCCTACTGCGGCCCACTTGCCCACCCATACCACATGCAAGTATGGGTGGCCTTTCAGGCCCTAGCAGTCCTCACTTGCCCTTCTCAGCACTGCCCGTCCCATCCCATGGTAACGCACAAGACGCAGCCCCCAGCATGAACAGCGCAGGCCCTAAGCGACGCCAGCGCACAGGGATGCCCACAGGCCCAACGTCAGCCCTTGCAGCATCTACCCTGCTTGCAGCTCTTTATCCCAGCCCCAGTGATTTCCAGGTCCCCCGTTTCCCCAGCCCGTGATTTCAGCTCTTGGTTATCCCACAAGCTTTATTCAACTGCCTGCTCTGCTCCTGCAGCTGGGCCTTTCTCCATCTCTGCCAGTGGACTCTTGTGCAGCTTGGAAGGGCAGCATGTGCGTCGTGGCTCCAGCTCTGCAGCCGTTCAGCTCTCATCCTAGAGCCTTGAAGCCCACCCCACGGTGAGTATACCAGCCCCAGAGCGATTCCCCCTCCGGCCCCCATGCCAGCTCCTGAGCAACTAGGCCACCCCACAGATGTTACACCTTGGGTGACACAGTCCCTTTCTTAGCATGACAGTTTGCTTGGCGGAGCCACTCACAATGCCAGCACCACTTTGCATTTTCCAAGCATACGCAGACTGACTTCTAGCTCCAGCCCCTACTGCGGCCCACTTGCCCACCCATACCACATGCAAGTATGGGTGGCCTTTCAGGCCCTAGCAGTCCTCACTTGCCCTTCTCAGCACTGCCCGTCCCATCCCATGGTAAGGCACAAGACGCAGCCCCCAGCATGAACAGCGCAGGCCCTAAGCGACGCCAGTGCACAGGGATCCCCACAGGCCCAACGTCAGCCCTTACAGCATCTACCCTGCTTGCAGCTCTTTATCCCAGTCCCAGTGATTTCCAGGTCCCCCGTTTACCCAGCCCGTGATTTCAGGTCTTGCTCAGCCCACAAGCTTTATTCAACTGCTTGCTCTGCTCCTGCAGCTGGGCCTTTCTCCATCTCTGCCAGTGGACTCTTGTGCAGCTTGGAAGGGCAGCATGTGCGTCGTGGCTCCAGCTCTGCAGCCGTTCAGCTCTCATCCTAGAGCCTTGAAGCCCACCCCACGGTGAGTATACCAGCCCCAGAGCGATTCCCCCTCCGGCCCCCATGCCAGCTCCCGAGGCACTAGGCCACCCCACAGATGTTACACCTTGGGTGACACAGTCCCTTTCTTAGCATGACAATTTCCTTGGCGGAGCCACTCACAATGCCAGCACCACTTTGCATTTTCCAGGCATACGCAGACTGACTTCTAGCTCCAGCCCCTACTGCGGCCCACTTGCCCACCCATACCACATGCAAGTATGGGTGGCCTTTCAGGCCCTAGCAGTCCTCACTTGCCCTTCTCAGCACTGCCCGTCCCATCCCATGGTAAGGCACAAGACGCAGCCCCCAGCATGAACAGCGCAGGCCCTAAGCGACGCCAGCGCACAGGGATCCCCACAGGCCCAACGTCAGCCCTTGCAGCATCTACCCTGCTTGCAGCTCTTTATCCCAGCCCCAGTGATTTCCAGGTCCCCCTTTTCCCCAGCCCGTGATTTCAGCTCTTGGTTATCCCACAAGCTTTATTCAACTGCCTGCTCTGCTCCTGCAGCTGGGCCTTTCTCCATCTCTGCCAGTGGACTCTTGTGCAGCTTGGAAGGGCAGCATGTGCGTCGTGGCTCCAGCTCTGCAGCCGTTCAGCTCTCATGCTAGAGCCTTGAAGCCCACCCCACGGTGAGTATACCAGCCCCACAGTGATTCCCATCTGGCCCCCATGCCAGCTCCCGAGGCACTAGGCCACCCCACAGATGTTACACCTTGGGTGACACAGTCCCTTTCTTAGCATGACAGTTTCCTTGGCGGAGCCACTCACAATGCCAGCACCACTTCGCATTTTCCAAGCATACGCAGACTGACTTCTAACTCCAGCCCCTACTGCGGCCCACTTGCCCACCCATACCACATGCAAGTATGGGTGGCCTTTCAGGCCCTAGCAGTCCTCACTTGCCCTTCTCAGCACTGCCCGTCCCATCCCATGGTAAGGCACAAGACGCAGCCCCCAGCATGAACAGCGCAGGCCCTAAGCGACGCCAGCGCACAGGGATCCCCACAGGCCCAACGTCAGCCCTTACAGCATCTACCCTGCTTGCAGCTCTTTATCCCAGTCCCAGTGATTTCCAGGTCCCCCGTTTCCCCAGCCCGTGATTTCAGCTCTTGGTCATCCCACAAGCTTTATTCAACTGCCTGCTCTGCTCCTGCAGCTGGGCCTTTCTCCATCTCTGCCAGTGGACTCTTGTGCAGCTTGGAAGGGCAGCATGTGCGTCGTGGCTCCAGCTCTGCAGCCGTTCAGCTCTCATGCTAGAGCCTTGAAGCCCACCCCACGGTGAGTATACCAGCCCCAGAGCGATTCCCCCTCCGGCCCCCATGCCAGCTCCCGAGGCACTAGGCCACCCCACAGATGTTACACCTTGGGTGACACAGTCCCTTTCTTAGCATGACAGTTTGCTTGGCGGAGCCACTCACAATGCCAGCAGCACTTTGCATTTTCCAAGCATACGCAGACTGACTTCTAACTCCAGCCCCTGCTGCGGCCCACTTGCCCACCCATACCACATGCAAGTATGGGTGGCCTTTCAGGCCCTAGCAGTCCTCACTTGCCCTTCTCAGCACTGCCCGTCCCATCCCATGGTAACACACAAGACGCAGCCCCCAGCATGAACAGCGCAGGCCCTAAGCTACGCCAGCGCACAGGGATGCCCACAGGCCCAACGTCAGCCCTTGCAGCATCTACCCTGCTTGCAGCTCTTTATCCCAGTCCCAGTGATTTCCAGGTCCCCCGTTTCCCCAGCCCGTGATTTCAGCTCTTGGTTATCCCACAAGCTTTATTCAACTGCCTGCTCTGCTCCTGCAGCTGGGCCTTTCTCCATCTCTGCCAGTGGACTCTTGTGCAGCTTGGAAGGGCAGCATGTGCGTCGTGGCTCCAGCTCTGCAGCCGTTCAGCTCTCATCCTAGAGCCTTGAAGCCCACCCCACGGTGAGTATACCAGCCCCAGAGCGATTCCCCCTCCGGCCCCCATGCCAGCTCCCGAGGCACTAGGCCACCCCACAGATGTTACACCTTGGGTGACACAGTCCCTTTCTTAGCATGACAATTTCCTTGGCGGAGCCACTCACAATGCCAGCACCACTTGGCATTTTCCAGGCATACGCAGACTGACTTCTAGCTCCAGCCCCTACTGCGGCCCACTTGCCCACCCATACCACATGCAAGTATGGGTGGCCTTTCAGGCCCTAGCAGTCCTCACTTGCCCTTCTCAGCACTGCCCGTCCCATCCCATGGTAAGGCACAAGACGCAGCCCCCAGCATGAACAGCGCAGGCCCTAAGCTACGCCAGCGCACAGGGATGCCCACAGGCCCAACGTCAGCCCTTGCAGCATCTACCCTGCTTGCAGCTCTTTATCCCAGCCCCAGTGATTTCCAGGTCCCCCGTTTCCCCAGCCCGTGATTTCAGCTCTTGGTTATCCCACAAGCTTTATTCAACTGCCTGCTCTGCTCCTGCAGCTGGGCCTTTCTCCATCTCTGCCAGTGGACTCTTGTGCAGCTTGGAAGGGCAGCATCTGCGTCGTGGCTCCAGCTCTGCAGCCGTTCAGCTCTCATCCTAGAGCCTTGAAGCCCACCCCACGGTGAGTATACCAGCCCCAGAGCGATTCCCCCTCCGGCCCCCATGCCAGCTCCCGAGGCACTAGGCCACCCCACAGATGTTACACCTTGGGTGACACAGTCCCTTTCTTAGCATGACAATTTCCTTGGCGGAGCCACTCACAATGCCAGCACCACTTGGCATTTTCCAGGCATACGCAGACTGACTTCTAGCTCCAGCCCCTACTGCGGCCCACTTGCCCACCCATACCACATGCAAGTATGGGTGGCCTTTCAGGCCCTAGCAGTCCTCACTTGCCCTTCTCAGCACTGCCCGTCCCATCCCATGGTAACGCACAAGACGCAGCCCCCAGCATGAACAGCGCAGGCCCTAAGCGACGCCAGCGCACAGGGATCCCCACAGGCCCAACGTCAGCCCTTGCAGCATCTACCCTGCTTGCAGCTCTTTATCCCAGCCCCAGTGATTTCCAGGTCCCCCGTTTCCCCAGCCCGTGATTTCAGCTCTTGGTTATCCCACAAGCTTTATTCAACTGCCTGCTCTGCTCCTGCAGCTGGGCCTTTCTCCATCTCTGCCAGTGGACTCTTGTGCAGCTTGGAAGGGCAGCATGTGCGTCGTGGCTCCAGCTCTGCAGCCGTTCAGCTCTCATCCTAGAGCCTTGAAGCCCACCCCACGGTGAGTATACCAGCCCCAGAGCGATTCCCCCTCCGGCCCCCATGCCAGCTCCCGAGGCACTAGGCCACCCCACAGATGTTACACCTTGGGTGACACAGTCCCTTTCTTAGCATGACAGTTTGCTTGGCGGAGCCACTCACAATGCCAGCACCACTTGGCATTTTCCAGGCATACGCAGACTGACTTCTAGCTCCAGCCCCTACTGCGGCCCACTTGCCCACCCATACCACATGCAAGTATGGGTGGCCTTTCAGGCCCTAGCAGTCCTCACTTGCCCTTCTCAGCACTGCCCGTCCCATCCCATGGTAACGCACAAGACGCAGCCCCCAGCATGAACAGCGCAGGCCCTAAGCGACGCCAGCGCACAGGGATGCCCACAGGCCCAACGTCAGCCCTTGCAGCATCTACCCTGCTTGCAGCTCTTTATCCCAGCCCCAGTGATTTCCAGGTCCCCCGTTTCCCCAGCCCGTGATTTCAGCTCTTGGTTATCCCACAAGCTTTATTCAACTGCCTGCTCTGCTCCTGCAGCTGGGCCTTTCTCCATCTCTGCCAGTGGACTCTTGTGCAGCTTGGAAGGGCAGCATGTGCGTCGTGGCTCCAGCTCTGCAGCCGTTCAGCTCTCATCCTAGAGCCTTGAAGCCCACCCCACGGTGAGTATACCAGCCCCAGAGCGATTCCCCCTCCGGCCCCCATGCCAGCTCCTGAGCAACTAGGCCACCCCACAGATGTTACACCTTGGGTGACACAGTCCCTTTCTTAGCATGACAGTTTGCTTGGCGGAGCCACTCACAATGCCAGCACCACTTTGCATTCTCCAAGCATACGCATACTGACTTCTAGCTCCAGCCCCTACTGCGGCCCACTTGCCCACCCATACCACATGCAAGTATGGGTGGCCTTTCAGGCCCTAGCAGTCCTCACTTGCCCTTCTCAGCACTGCCCGTCCCATCCCATGGTAACGCACAAGACGCAGCCCCCAGCATGAACAGCGCAGGCCCTAAGCTACGCCAGCGCACAGGGATGCCCACAGGCCCAACGTCAGCCCTTGCAGCATCTACCCTGCTTGCAGCTCTTTATCCCAGTCCCAGTGATTTCCAGGTCCCCCGTTTCCCCAGCCCGTGATTTCAGCTCTTGGTTATCCCACAAGCTTTATTCAACTGCCTGCTCTGCTCCTGCAGCTGGGCCTTTCTCCATCTCTGCCAGTGGACTCTTGTGCAGCTTGGAAGGGCAGCATGTGCGTCGTGGCTCCAGCTCTGCAGCCGTTCAGCTCTCATCCTAGAGCCTTGAAGCCCACCCCACGGTGAGTATACCAGCCCCAGAGCGATTCCCCCTCCGGCCCCCATGCCAGCTCCTGAGGCAACTAGGCCACCCCACAGATGTTACACCTTGGGTGACACAGTCCCTTTCTTAGCATGACAGTTTGCTTGGCGGAGCCACTCACAATGCCAGCACCACTTTGCATTCTCCAAGCATACGCATACTGACTTCTAGCTCCAGCCCCTACTGCGGCCCACTTGCCCACCCATACCACATGCAAGTATGGGTGGCCTTTCAGGCCCTAGCAGTCCTCACTTGCCCTTCTCAGCACTGCCCGTCCCATCCCATGGTAAGGCACAAGACGCAGCCCCCAGCAGTGAACAGCGCAGGCCCTAAGCGACGCCAGCGCACAGGGATCCCCACAGGCCCAACGTCAGCCCTTGCAGCATCTACCCTGCTTGCAGCTCTTTATCCCAGTCCCAGTGATTTCCAGGTCCCCCGTTTCCCCAGCCCGTGATTTCAGCTCTTGGCTCAGCCCACAAGCTTTATTCAACTGCCTGCTCTGCTCCTGCAGCTGGGCCTTTCTCCATCTCTGCCAGTGGACTCTTGTGCAGCTTGGAAGGGCAGCATGTGCGTCGTGGCTCCAGCTCTGCAGCCGTTCAGCTCTCATGCTAGAGCCTTGAAGCCCACCCCACGGTGAGTATACCAGCCCCAGAGCGATTCCCCCTCCGGCCCCCATGCCAGCTCCCGAGGCACTAGGCCACCCCACAGATGTTACACCTTGGGTGACACAGTCCCTTTCTTAGCATGACAGTTTGCTTGGCGGAGCCACTCACAATGCCAGCACCACTTTGCATTTTCCAAGCATACGCAGACTGACTTCTAACTCCAGCCCCTGCTGCGGCCCACTTGCCCACCCATACCACATGCAAGTATGGGTGGCCTTTCAGGCCCTAGCAGTCCTCACTTGCCCTTCTCAGCACTGCCCGTCCCATCCCATGGTAACACACAAGACGCAGCCCCCAGCATGAACAGCGCAGGCCCTAAGCTACGCCAGCGCACAGGGATGCCCACAGGCCCAACGTCAGCCCTTGCAGCATCTACCCTGCTTGCAGCTCTTTATCCCAGTCCCAGTGATTTCCAGGTCCCCCGTTTCCCCAGCCCGTGATTTCAGCTCTTGGTTATCCCACAAGCTTTATTCAACTGCCTGCTCTGCTCCTGCAGCTGGGCCTTTCTCCATCTCTGCCAGTGGACTCTTGTGCAGCTTGGAAGGGCAGCATGTGCGTCGTGGCTCCAGCTCTGCAGCCGTTCAGCTCTCATCCTAGAGCCTTGAAGCCCACCCCACGGTGAGTATACCAGCCCCAGAGCGATTCCCCTCCGGCCCCCATGCCAGCTCCCGAGGCACTAGGCCACCCCACAGATGTTACACCTTGGGTGACACAGTCCCTTTCTTAGCATGACAAGTTTCCTTGGCGGAGCCACTCACAATGCCAGCACCACTTGGCATTTTCCAGGCATACGCAGACTGACTTCTAGCTCCAGCCCCTACTGCGGCCCACTTGCCCACCCATACCACAATGCAAGTAGTGGGTGGCCTTTCAGGCCCTAGCAGTCCTCACTTGCCCTTCTCAGCACTGCCCGTCCCATCCCATGGTAAGGCACAAGACGCAGCCCCCAGCATGAACAGCGCAGGCCCTAAGCGACGCCAGCGCACAGGGATCCCACAGGCCCAACGTCAGCCCTTGCAGCATCTACCCTGCTTGCAGCTCTTTATCCCAGCCCCAGTGATTTCCAGGTCCCCCTTTTCCCCAGCCCGTGATTTCAGCTCTTGGTTTTCCCACAAGCTTTATTCAACTGCCTGCTCTGCTCCTGCAGCTGGGCCTTTCTCCATCTCTGCCAGTGGACTCTTGTGCAGCTTGGAAGGGCAGCATGTGCGTCGTGGCTCCAGCTCTGCAGCCGTTCAGCTCTCATCCTAGAGCCTTGAAGCCCACCCCACGGTGAGTATACCAGCCCCAGAGCGATTCCCCCTCCGGCCCCCATGCCAGCTCCCTGAGCAACTAGGCCACCCCACAGATGTTACACCTTGGGTGACACAGTCCCTTTCTTAGCATGACAGTTTGCTTGGCGGAGCCACTCACAATGCCAGCACCACTTTGCATTCTCCAAGCATACGCATACTGACTTCTAGCTCCAGCCCCTACTGCGGCCCACTTGCCCACCCATACCACATGCAAGTATGGGTGGCCTTTCAGGCCCTAGCAGTCCTCACTTGCCCTTCTCAGCACTGCCCGTCCCATCCCATGGTAAGGCACAAGACGCAGCCCCCAGCATGAACAGCGCAGGCCCTAAGCGACGCCAGCGCACAGGGATCCCCACAGGCCCAACGTCAGCCCTTACAGCATCTACCCTGCTTGCAGCTCTTTATCCCAGTCCCAGTGATTTCCAGGTCCCCCTTTTACCCAGCCCGTGATTTCAGGTCTTGCTCAGCCCACAAGCTTTATTCAACTGCTTGCTCTGCTCCTGCAGCTGGGCCTTTCTCCATCTCTGCCAGTGGACTCTTGTGCAGCTTGGAAGGGCAGCATGTGCGTCGTGGCTCCAGCTCTGCAGCCGTTCAGCTCTCATCCTAGAGCCTTGAAGCCCACCCCACGGTGAGTATACCAGCCCCAGAGCGATTCCCCCTCCGGCCCCCATGCCAGCTCCCGAGGCACTAGGCCACCCCACAGATGTTACACCTTGGGTGACACAGTCCCTTTCTTAGCATGACAATTTCCTTGGCGGAGCCACTCACAATGCCAGCACCACTTGGCATTTTCCAGCCGCACGCAGACTGACTTCTAGCTCCAGCCCCTACTGCGGCCCACTTGCCCACCCATACCACACTCAAGTAGTGGGTGGCCTTTCAGGCCCTAGCAGTCCTCACTTGCCCTTCTCAGCACTGCCCGTCCCATCCCATGGTAAGGCACAAGACGCAGCCCCCAGCATGAACAGCGCAGGCCCTAAGCGACGCCAGCGCACAGGGATCCCCACAGGCCCAACGTCAGCCCTTGCAGCATCTACCCTGCTTGCAGCTCTTTATCCCAGCCCCAGTGATTTCCAGGTCCCCCGTTTCCCCAGCCCGTGATTTCAGCTCTTGGTTATCCCACAAGCTTTATTCAACTGCCTGCTCTGCTCCTGCAGCTGGGCCTTTCTCCATCTCTGCCAGTGGACTCTTGTGCAGCTTGGAAGGGCAGCATGCTGCGTCGTGGCTCCAGCTCTGCAGCCGTTCAGCTCTCATCCTAGAGCCTTGAAGCCCACCCCACGGTGAGTATACCAGCCCCAGAGCGATTCCCCCTCCGGCCCCCATGCCAGCTCCCGAGGCACTAGGCCACCCCACAGATGTTACACCTTGGGTGACACAGTCCCTTTCTTAGCATGACAGTTTGCTTGGCGGAGCCACTCACAATGCCAGCACCACTTTGCATTCTCCAAGCATACGCATACTGACTTCTAGCTCCAGCCCCTACTGCGGCCCACTTGCCCACCCATACCACATGCAAGTATGGGTGGCCTTTCAGGCCCTAGCAGTCCTCACTTGCCCTTCTCAGCACTGCCCGTCCCATCCCATGGTAAGGCACAAGACGCAGCCCCCAGCATGAACAGCGCAGGCCCTAAGCGACGCCAGCGCACAGGGATCCCCACAGGCCCAACGTCAGCCCTTGCAGCATCTACCCTGCTTGCAGCTCTTTATCCCAGCCCCAGTGATTTCCAGGTCCCCCGTTTCCCCAGCCCGTGATTTCAGCTCTTGGTTATCCCACAAGCTTTATTCAACTGCCTGCTCTGCTCCTGCAGCTGGGCCTTTCTCCATCTCTGCCAGTGGACTCTTGTGCAGCTTGGAAGGGCAGCATGTGCGTCGTGGCTCCAGCTCTGCAGCCGTTCAGCTCTCATCCTAGAGCCTTGAAGCCCACCCCACGGTGAGTATACCAGCCCCAGAGCGATTCCCCCTCCGGCCCCCATGCCAGCTCCCGAGGCACTAGGCCACCCCACAGATGTTACACCTTGGGTGACACAGTCCCTTTCTTAGCATGACAGTTTGCTTGGCGGAGCCACTCACAATGCCAGCACCACTTTGCATTCTCCAAGCATACGCATACTGACTTCTAGCTCCAGCCCCTACTGCGGCCCACTTGCCCACCCATACCACATGCAAGTATGGGTGGCCTTTCAGGCCCTAGCAGTCCTCACTTGCCCTTCTCAGCACTGCCCGTCCCATCCCATGGTAAGGCACAAGACGCAGCCCCCAGCATGAACAGCGCAGGCCCTAAGCGACGCCAGTGCACAGGGATCCCCACAGGCCCAACGTCAGCCCTTACAGCATCTACCCTGCTTGCAGCTCTTTATCCCAGTCCCAGTGATTTCCAGGTCCCCCGTTTCCCCAGCCCGTGATTTCAGGTCTTGCTCAGCCCACAAGCTTTATTCAACTGCCTGCTCTGCTCCTGCAGCTGGGCCTTTCTCCATCTCTGCCAGTGGACTCTTGTGCAGCTTGGAAGGGCAGCATGTGCGTCGTGGCTCCAGCTCTGCAGCCGTTCAGCTCTCATCCTAGAGCCTTGAAGCCCACCCCACGGTGAGTATACCAGCCCCAGAGCGATTCCCCCTCCGGTCCCCATGCCAGCTCCCGAGGCACTAGGCCACCCCACAGATGTTACACCTTGGGTGACACAGTCCCTTTCTTAGCATGACAGTTTGCTTGGCGGAGCCACTCACAATGCCAGCACCACTTTGCATTCTCCAAGCATACGCAGACTGACTTCTAGCTCCAGCCCCTACTGCGGCCCACTTGCCCACCCATACCACATGCAAGTATGGGTGGCCTTTCAGGCCCTAGCAGTCCTCACTTGCCCTTCTCAGCACTGCCCGTCCCATCCCATGGTAAGGCACAAGACGCAGCCCCCAGCATGAACAGCGCAGGCCCTAAGCGACGCCAGCGCACAGGGATCCCCACAGGCCCAACGTCAGCCCTTACAGCATCTACCCTGCTTGCAGCTCTTTATCCCAGTCCCAGTGATTTCCAGGTCCCCCGTTTCCCCAGCCCGTGATTTCAGCTCTTGCTCAGCCCACAAGCTTTATTCAACTGCCTGCTCTGCTCCTGCAGCTGGGCCTTTCTCCATCTCTGCCAGTGGACTCTTGTGCAGCTTGGAAGGGCAGCATGTGCGTCGTGGCTCCAGCTCTGCAGCCGTTCAGCTCTCATCCTAGAGCCTTGAAGCCCACCCCACGGTGAGTATACCAGCCCCAGAGCGATTCCCCCTCCGGCCTCCATGCCAGCTCTTGAGCAACTAGGCCACCCCACAGATGTTACACCTTGGGTGACACAGTCCCTTTCTTAGCATGACAGTTTGCTTGGCGGAGCCACTCACAATGCCAGCACCACTTTGCATTCTCCAAGCATACGCATACTGACTTCTAGCTCCAGCCCCTACTGCGGCCCACTTGCCCACCCATACCACATGCAAGTATGGGTGGCCTTTCAGGCCCTAGCAGTCCTCACTTGCCCTTCTCAGCACTGCCCGTCCCATCCCATGGTAAGGCACAAGACGCAGCCCCCAGCATGAACAGCGCAGGCCCTAAGCGACGCCAGCGCACAGGGATCCCCACAGGCCCAACGTCAGCCCTTACAGCATCTACCCTGCTTGCAGCTCTTTATCCCAGTCCCAGTGATTTCCAGGTCCCCCGTTTCCCCAGCCCGTGATTTCAGCTCTTGGTCATCCCACAAGCTTTATTCAACTGC